>NC_089528.1:11597432-11904598 GCF_963924715.1 Thunnus thynnus
TGTCTGAGATGATTAAGTTCAATCAGTGTTCCACCCTCTTTAAATTTGCTGTTTTGTGGTAAAGGCACGACAAAATAGATTTCCTCATTTGCCTCGGGAGGTTTTTCCTTTTGTTCTGTCTGTCTAGGGTAGTCAGTGCCATCAGGTCTTTTACCTACCTCTCATCAATCAATGTGGGGATGTTTGGCCTGATGTGTGAATATGTGACCTGTGATTTCTTCCTGAGATCCTTTTGCACTGTTCTGTGTTTTAAGGAATCTCTGATCATGCTTGAGAATTACTTGCAGTGAGGCCTCTCTTTGGCCATATAGGGCAGACCTCATAGGTCACATGCAGGAAGGATATCTCTTGATAGTGTTTAGGTATAAACTCAACAAAGGGAGGAACTATGAGAGAAAAAATGCTCATCTGTGAAGGAGAGATGTTCAATGTTCAATTTATGGAAATGTTCAACTTATGAGCCACGTCTTTTCATGAGAATGTGCTAATCAAGCCTTGATGTGATGATTTCATCTACAGGGCCTGACTCTGGCCTCCAAGGTCTCATACAAGAGATGTTTTAGGTTCACGGCGCCTGGCTGGGAGATAAGGTGGTAACCTTGGATGGGTAACAATAGCTGCCTGCATATTTTCCAATTACAGTTCATTCTGACAAGTGCTCTTGTTTCTCCCCTCCCTGGTAGTGTGACCTGAGCAACTCTATAAGAAGTGATTGTTTTCCTGTTTGTGCTAAGTTTTTTGGTATGACTGTATCCATGTGTACACTGTGCCAAAGGCTTCTCTGATGTCAGATATTTGTTCTCAATAAACTTCATATCTTCAAGTAAGCATCAACTGGAGCCTGTGGAATCTCTTCAACAATTATTCAACAAGTACAAGATTTTCCCTATCACATTACATTCATAATATCCTCTTATGGTTTATAACAACTTTGGAAATACAACTGGTGGATATTTCACATTTATTTCCATTTGATCTTGTAAGCTTTTTATTCTTCATTTACCATGAGACCAATAACCCACAGAGCAACAAGAGCTGTAATGCACAGTATTCCTGATTCTGCTCAGTCCACCAGTGAGGTGTGTGTGTGTGTGTGTGTGTGTGTGTGTGTGTGTGTGTGTGTGTGTGTGTGTGTGTGTGTGTGTGTGTGTGTCTTTCGGTGCAAAATCACTTGTAGACCACCAGATTCTGGGTCAGGGTTTCGTACTCGGGAGAGCAGCTCACTCGTTGCGACCCATTGAAAGCTGTAGTTGATATTTAAGATGAATTCACAGAGAGCAAGTTGTCTTTCAGAGATTTATTGCAATATCCTGAGTACACATTTGCAAATGCAGATCCCCCAGTTTGTTAGGCTGGAAGAGATACTGTATGAACTTCAGTGTCAGTATTTGGACATACAGCTACATGCATCACAATCATCCCATATTCGTCACTCTAACAGTTAATTTTTAATGAATTCACTGTATCTCTAGGCAGTTCCTTTCTGTCTCTGCTGAGAATGAAGAATTTGATGGTACCTTTCAGGTACATTTTTACACAGGAAGCAGAGAGGAAATGGTCTTACAATGTGCATTTGACTATAAGGCAGTATAACATCATCTTAAGACAATAACATAAAGGTATAAATTTCCATTTCATCAGCCCTTGATCAGAGGTTTTCGTCTGGTGCAGAGTGCAGGGGCAACCAAGGCTCTGTACCTTTCCCCCAGGAAGTAAAAGTGGTTCCCAGGTGAAACCTCTACAATGATTTCAATGATATTTATGAAGAAAGAAATTCAGCTAATTAAACCAATTTATTACCACAAACAATACTGAATAGTAGGTATGAGTCCAAATAAGAAGGAGGGAGGTGGAGTAAAACTGGTGAAGAGAAAATGGAGACTTGCAACTTGTTTTAGAAAGTGATGTCAATAATCATCTCTGAGGATTCAGCCCATCTGTGGCAAGCCTGGAGGTTTAGATCATTCTTGGTCCAGTGGTACCTCCCACAATCCTTTCCATTGTAGTCAACATAGCAGTACAGCTCGGAGTAGGTATTTTCATCAGATATAATGCTCTTGATAAGAGTTAGAGTCTCTCTTACTTCAGACACTGAGATGCCACACTTTGCAGCAATTTTACGGGTTGCCTCAGGCTGGTCGGGAGCTTTGATGATTAGTTCATCACCAATTTCAAAGTTTGAGGAGAATTGTCTAGTGACCCTGTAGGTCCATTCGCTCTCCAACACATTCCTCTTGAATGTAATCCGGCCGCCACAGCCCACTGCTGCACCATCTCTCTTCTCCAATCGGATCATGCTGGTTGTTTTTTCCAGTACTTTGCCAGCTTCAAGGTAAGGGATTCCACTTTCCAGACTAGTTGGGTGGTGAATGGTGATTGCAGCGTTGCCCATTCTAAAAAAGAGAAATGAAATAGTCTTACGACACATCACAATATGATTTGTATAATTAAACCTGGTTATACAATGTTAAACCTGAGGGTTGCTATTCTCAATCCTCACAAGGCCATCTTCAAAGTCTAACAATTGCTACAAAAGTAAAAACAATTTGGATGAATGAAATGGCCTCACAGCAACTATCTAATTCCAATCCCACACACAGGTTCTAGTGGGAGCTTTTAGCACCACTAGTTGATGTAGTTGTAATGTTATACAGGAATGAATAATCATAACTTCAAAAGCAGATTATTTTAACCCACATTATCTTAAATCAAGGACTATTTTAATGCACAACTCAGAAGGTGATTTTTGCTCCTCAAGACTTAAAACGGCCATTTTACTTGAGGACTAAACGTTACTTCCTCCTAGAGTAAACTGGCAGATTACTATTTACCCTGTATGAAAAAATGAGAGAATAATCATAATATTGAAAGCACAGCACAGAGCAGCCGGAGGAGAGATCATTACACAGAGTGATGGGTCATCATATTTAAAAATAATTCCATCCAAAGTCAGACTAAAACTGAAACTAAAGCAGAGTATCCTGTAGAAGTCTAAATAAGTCACTTTCCACTGCTGAACATTGGACTGTTTGTAATTTCAGACAGTTTGGCGCTGTGAGGAAACGCTCCGCTATGTCTGTCTGTCTCTCTCACGTCGGGTTGGACTGAACCAACTCAAAAGTGGAGAACGGGGTAAATAGAGCCAGTGGGTAAAATGAGCCACTCCCTTTATCGAGGTAACCATAAACAAAAGTAATCATGTGGCCACAAATTAAGAAAGTATAGTTCACATTACTTAATCCATCTTGGACTCAATCACATGGAGAGAGTGCAGCAAAACAGAGCAAAAAAAAAAGATTTTTGTCATGCCAAGTGAATTCATCATGTTACTAAAGTTATCAGTCTTGTATCTTAATTAAAAAAGATACGTTTTGGACATTATTACATGTTAATTTAAGCCAGTGTGAGCTACAAAACAAGGTCATAAACTTAGCATAACTGTGGATCTGAGCCACTGTATGAAACAGTTTTGTCAAAATGGAGGTTGTGGGGTAAAACGTGCCAGTGATGTTGGGGCAAGTTGAGTCAATGGCTCAATTTACCCCCAAAAATTATTTTCTGATATTCTAGAGACTAGAGACACTGTTCATGCTTGATCCCTGTTACAAGTGCTACAATGTTGATGAATAAATACCTAATTGTTGACTAAAGTTAAGTTTAAGCCACAAACAGACATGCTGTGCACATAGGCAGGTGACAAATTAAACGAAAAACCAACATAAAGTGTCTTAGTAAGGTGTTGGGCCGCCACGTGCCGCCAGAACAGCTTCAATACACCTTGACATTGATTTTACAGTCTCTGGAACTCTTCTGGAGGGATTAACACCATTCTTCCAACAGATTTTCCCTCATTTGGTGTCTTGATGATGGTGGTGGAGAGCGCTGTCCCAGAGGAGTTCAACTGGGTTGAGATCTGGTGACTATGAAGGCCACAGCATATGATTCACATCATTTTCATACTCATCAAACCATTCAGTGGCCCATTGTGCCCTGTGAATTGAGGCATTGTCATCCTGGAAGAGACCACACCCATCAGGATAGAAATGTTTCATCATAGGATAAAGGTGATCAATCAGAACAACTTGTATTGATTTGCAGTGACCCTTCTCTCTAAGGGGACAAGTGGACCCAAACCAGGCCAGCAAAATGCCCCCCAAAGCATAACAGAGCCACCAGATCCCCTCACTGCAGCGGTCAAGCATTCAGACCTGTACCAATTTTTCCTTTAATTTGTCACTCGCCTGTATACACAAAAGCACATTTACACACACATTCTTTCTGTAACACTCAAAGATCACAGTTTAATCTTTACTGAAAATGTTAAGGCAACACGTTGAAAAACAAGACACAAACATATAGTTTTACTTAAAAGTACAAGTAAGTTTTTGCCTTTGTTAAATTGATGGCATTAAATAAAATTCAACATTATTTTTAATTTTATAAGCATTATCTAAAACTATAATAATTAGATAACTTGTTTTAATTTCCATGGGTGCACAGCAACCTGAGGTATATATGGTAACTATTATTTGAAACAAATACACTTTCATTTTACAGTAAAATCATCAAATGTAAAAAGTAGCTCATGTTACCTCGTTCTCCCCTACTTGTTTTTGTCAGTTGCTGAAAATAGAAAAATGATCATTGATATAGGCTGCTTAAATATAATCACCTGACTGCGGGGACTATATGATGATAAGTTTATTTTTAAAAAGACAAAAAGTGGGGTAGCAAAACTATAACTTTCCTCCCCCTGATGCATTTGCTCCATTTGCTCCATTGCTCAGGCGCCTATGGCCGTGGGTACAGTTTCAGATCAGTCGCCTGTAACATAGATGTGACCGCGTGTGAAGGGAGACTTTGAGACATCCCATAGATGCAAATGACATGGGCTTCGAGTCCAATTTGGCTTCGAGTCCAGCTAAAGAGCTAGTGTGACCTCGCAGGCGGAGCAAGGAAGCTCTCAGTTTGAGAGTTTCAGGAACAGACTAGCCCCTCTTCTCATTTCTGAGTTTGTACATCCTCGATTCCTTTCCTTGCCTCCTCCCCTCCATTGTTTTGTTACAGGCTACCGCTGTATTTTATGATCTCTGACAGATAAGCATAACAATGTTCATGACAACTTATATATTAACTTTTAATTCAAATCACAACGTGATAATATATGTAACAAGAATGTGCGGATGTCATACATTGTTATATTTTATTTAACACACACGCGTGCGCACACACACATGCACACACAAATATATATATCGTTTATATACTTTATTGTGTGGAGCACTACAAATGATTTGTATATTCCAGCTGTGTGTCACACCTCTTTTATTCGTCACGGGTGCTGAAAAGGCAAAGGGTGCCTGCCAGGGTTTACCTGTGCATCCTTGCTCATAGCTCCTCTGGCAAGCCTCCTCTCTCCTTGCTCCTCTTTCCTCCAGATGTATTTTAGGAATTGACACGTCCTTAAACATGATGCACTGAGATCGATTTCCGGGTCACAGGCAGGAGGATGGAGGAGAGGGGAGACGAGGAGGCACAAAATAGAGAAATGAAAAGAGCCCTTAGTCCGGAGTACCCCCTGGATGTTATACGAGTCTGGCCAGGCCAATGCCGGGACAGCTTAAGGGCTAAGGCACGGGAGCTAGGAGAGCGCCAGTGGAGACTTGAGTTCAGTGCGGTCGAGCGAGGAGAACTGCCCTGATTCCTGCTTCACGGTTGCAGGACTTATTATACTCTGGCTAACTGCCATGTCATACATTTTTACTGGCCAACAAATACATAATACAGGCATTATTTAGCACTGAATCAAATAGTACTAGATTGATGAATATTATGACAATCGGATTAACGTGTGTGTGTGTGTGTGTGTGTGGAACAGCCAAACTCGTTTGCAAAGCCTACATCCATGGTGTCTTATCTCAATTATTTCTCTGTTCTTGGTTGTGGAGTTGGTTTGAGTTGATGTGCATTATCATCAACATAAAATATATTATGCAAATTATTTTGACTGTACACTGGTATTCATAGAGCATGATTCTGCATTATGTTTTATCTTTCCCAAACCACAAACTAACCCACCACCTATTCCAGCAATACTGCCTAAAACTCATTAAAATTATTTTTGCCAATAATATCATGCTTACTATCTAACTACCCATAGATTATTTTAAGATGAATGAATCATTTTACCTCTTGTGTTGCTGGTATTATTCCGTCTCCTCCACTTCCCTTTGTCTGTCTGACTCCCTTGGGCAAGCATGGGGACATATATAATAAGAGGAATAGACCACACCTCTCGCTCAACCTGTATGCCCACATATTTTGAGATTCAAGATTCAAGAATCTCAATCTATCTGCACCCAGATCCTGCAGATAGTGGAGGTTTAAGGCCAGTATTATGCTTTCCGCATCTGCAGGTACACCAGGGTCCACCAGGGTCCAAGTGACGGAAATTTCATCATCAGAGAGTGTACGTGTGGCTCTGTGTGGATATCCGTGTACACTCCAATTTTTTGTGACCATGCTACAACAGCACCTAGAAAGTAAGCAGACTCTAGATGGTATAATAAGAACAACTATGCATCCGTGGTGTCCACAGCTGTCCGTGTGTGCATCCGCAACCAAGTATAACTGAGGTTTACGTGGTAAAGAAGCTGTTTGCAGTTCCTGATGTGTTTCCTGGGCCTGATGGCCCTGGGAGGACTTCTGCTGTATGCATTCCGTATAGTAAGGGAAACACACACACACACACACACACAACAAACCGGAGACTGTCAAACCTTTGTTGCAGAACAATATGGGAATGAAATAAAGGATTCTAGTTTATAAATGCTAAATGATCCTGATTGTTTTCTGGATCTCTCTCTTATACCATTTTATTTTATTATACCATCATAAAATACAATGTGTCCATGTAACACACCCTACTCACTGATGTAGGTGTTAAAAAAAGTCTCCACTGCTGAGTGGTGATTCTGTGGTGTTCCACCTATTTCTTCAACATGCTCTCTGTCACAAACTGTACAAAATTAACATGCATAACCTATACTGCTGCCAAGATAATAGGTCTCCCCACACCCAACCTCTCAGAGCTCAATTGTAAGACCATTCCACGCATTGCAGTCACAATAGTCCAGGACATCACCCACCCACTCAGCTGCCACTTCAGTGTAATGCCCTCTGGGTGCAGGTACAGGTCCCTGAGGTGCAGAAGGGCTCACTTTGCCAAAAGCCTGGAACCCGCAGCTATAACAGCACTTAACAAGATAACCCGCTGATAACCCTGCTGTTGTTTGAATGCCATTGAATACTGTCTGTCATTGTTGTGTGATGTTCATGATGTATGTACTGTTGTTGGACTCACATGGAACTGATGTCCACCAATGAGTACTGTCTGTTGTGTGATGTTCTATTATATGCAATGTGGGATATGAATCCTGGGGGCAATAAACTAACTAACTAACTATCTATAACGATTAGCATCTTCTGAGGTGCACTCCAACTATAGGCTCATCCCCAAAAATAATTACATTACACATAGTCAGGGAAAATGAATGGGGAGTGGCGAGCTCTGGTACGTGTCAAAGTGCTAGTAACCTGTCATCACACTATCCAGTCTGACCTGGGACATTGGAAGACTTCTGCTTTTGCTTACTGTCTGTATTTCTTATGTTTAAAACCATTGTAATGCATTAAATAACGTGTTCTGAAGGTCCCCTTTTACTGTCGTTTAAAGCGTATTTTGGCGTTTAAAGCCAAAAGTTGACACTTAGAAGTCTCAAAGGGGCGAATGTGGAAGAATATTTTGTATACGCATTTGAATGTTTATGCTTTGTGTCAAAAGAGGATGCTTAAAAGTAACTGCAAGTAGATGTACCAGTATAATTAAAAAGAAGGCTCAAGGAAGTGGGGGTGCCTGTTGTGTTTCTTTGTGCAAGACTCAGGACAGAATGCACCTGTTTTCTCCGATAACTCATGAACCGCCCTTTGTCTGTTATGTTGGAGTATTAATACTTAATCAATTAACATGTTATTGGGGCCACTACCTCCTTTTCAGTTAGGATTTGTTAGTGCCAGGAGGGAGCACTAACTTGTAAGTTCTTGTTCCAAACAGTGAACTCTGTTTACTGCAGCTCAAAGAAACAACCAATCACTTTTAGGATAAATGAAGACATTTATTAATAGCTAAACGTCTTGAGGATACATGATAAAGCATAAGATAATATAAAGAAAATAATAAATAAAAAGAAAGTAAAATCAATCAATAAATAAGGTCTATAAATGGTAATAAAAATAATAAAGAAAATTATTCAGCAAGAGTGGCTCGAAGTGTATGACTCAAGGCTTAACGTGTTGCACCAGAGAATGCTAAGGGAAAGCTAATTCAACTTCTCTAAGTAAATTCTTTTAATTTTAACGTTATTCGACATCAACCCTTGATCACAAAGCCATGTTATGCCTTACTGTTGAAGTGTTTCGTCATGGTAGAGGTATCATCTTGGCAGGTCCAGCGTTGTTTGATGCAGCATCACCAGCGGTGTTTGGCATTAAAGAGCCGGGATCAGGCCGGTAACATGGTTACCAAACATTCATTAACTCTTAAAATAAGGGAATTTAACTCTTGTCAATAGAGGGCAGTATTGTTACCTGTAGCATAAAGTTAATAAAATCAAAGTCCTATATCTCTTTAGTAGATAGTCACACAACTATGAAAGTTATACCATTCTTCTTAAATAACATGATATAAGTTGCATAATGATTAGACATTTAATTTACATGAATTTCAGGTTTGGCTCAGATTTGCAGGGAGGCTTCACAAAGTCCTCAGGAATGTGGGTTAATTTAAGGGTTTGGTGAGATAAGAGAGTCTGTTTTCCATCTCAGGTGGGAGTTGTTTTTCTCTGGGCCAAGTGGCCTTAGGGTCAGTTCATGCTTTTAGTTCAGGCCATAATTCAAATTGTTGGTCAGAAATGGTTTCTTTCTCTTTCTGAGTCTGTTGAGTATCACTGATCAATCCCCACTTAAAGGGTTACAAAGGTCAGTTCTGCTGGCCGAGGGTTTGCTCATACCAACTTCGGAATCCAGGTGAGTCTGTCTCTTTCTTATTCTTAGGAATCAGAGATTAGTTAACACAATTAATGAACAAGCGGTTGTCATCCCACAGTTAAAATACTATAAAAAAATCTTGTGTATTTTTTTTCATTCCAAGCGCATCACGGTCTTCTCTCAAGAAGAGATGCCTGTCATTGCTCCTGCAGACTCTGCCATAAAAGATCTTTGGAATAGATTGCATTTGGCTTCCATTGTACTGCTTATTAGCAAAATCTAGAAGTCAACTCCCCACCGAACCATTTGAAAGGGAAAATCTCCCACTTTCATTATGAGCTGGGTAGACTCCCAGCCTGGTCGCCAGAATAAAACGTTGGCATTGTATGTTTCTTCAAACCACAGAAACGTTGAATATCTACATTTTAACATGTATAATACGTAGCATATTAACATTTCAACAATACGTATCATATTAAAATGTCAACAAAACATATCACATCTACATTTCTACAAAATGTATCATATCAAAATTTCAACAAACTATCATAACATTTCCAAAATACGTATCATCTCAACATTTCTAAAGTGATGTAGTTCACATGTGATCTATATGAGCTGACTTTCCATGTTAGGAGGAGGAGGGGTTGGTGGATGGTTAGTAAGTTTTCTTCAAATCAGCAGAGTGTACAGTTCGAGACCACCTCGAAACCAGTGCCCACTTCCTGTTTCACTCGACAAAACTGGGTGTTTTTAGTGAGACATTGGCCGTTTTTATTTTATTTATTTTATTTTAACCCAAACCATGATCTTTCACCACCAAGTGGTCTTTGTGCCTAAACCTAACCAGATCTTAACCACAGTGTTGTCACACCATAAAACATCATTATTCAACAGGTAGAAATGTTAATATGCTACATTTGAAGAAATGTTGATATGATAACATATTACACGTGTTGAAATGTATATGTTCAACGTTTCTGTGGTTTGCAGAAACATTCAATGCCAACGTTTTGTTCTGGCGATTGGGTTGGGACTCTCTGTCCTGTTCTGTGGTGATACTCTTTTCAATGCAGTGGTCTCACTATTTGTTGTAAAACAGCAACTTCAATAAATGCAGGATCACTCTGGGTTACACCAAAAGTTACAACAAAACATCAGAGTGCTACGAGCATTAAAAATCCAGTCTTGAATTAATTGAATGTACAGGTGACAAACTCATTACTCATGAAAAGATCCCTTAGTCTTGTTTGCTACACTAAATATGGACAGTGGCCACCAAGAATGCCACCTATATCATGAATGTAGACACGATTTAGAACAAGATTTTGCAGTATTTCAGGCTCAGTATACTAAAATACTGCTAGATAATGTGCTTTGTGCTTCTTAAATGAAATAAAAGCCAGGTGAACTATTTTATTTTTTGTATTTAAGTGTGTTTGTAAAATAAGTTAGAACCCATCTACATGTTGCAGGCCAGAGAATTATTGTCAGTTCAAACATACTTACAAAAAAGTCTACACATTTATCATACCTTAAGTACATGGTAAGGACAGAGAGCGGGCTGTATTATTAAGTTCACACTGTTCCCCAGTCCTTACTCTGTAGGTACTGGCTAGTTACTCTAAAAATACATGGTAATGACAGGGAGCGGGCTGGATTATGTTCTCCCGTCCTTACTTAGCTGTTTGGTTCTGTTACCTTTCATGTCACAATCTAACAACATGCAACGTGTCATTAACAACACACCAGACCAACATTTTGAACAGACAATGAGAAAACATTATTGAACATGATTAAATGGAATATGTTTCATTTATAACTTCTTAACTATATAAACTACTATTATACAATATAAATATTCTATATAAGTTGTACTATATAAAACTTAACAAAAACTATATATAAAACTTAAACAACAAAATAACTCTTAACTAATCTATCAAAATGTAGTTATAAAATGATTAATTTTAGTAAAAAAAACAAAAAAACAAGAACAAAACAGGAAACTATGTTTAAATTGTAAATGTTACAGACCAACAACAACAACAACAAAAAAACAATTTTCAGGTACTTTATTCTTTCTACATCGCCACTTTAGTGGGAGGAGTTCATCAGTTCTTCGCAGTCTTTTTTATTTTGTTCTTCAGCATAGTGCATGAATGATTTTATGCAGGGCAGGAATCCACAAATCCTTTAAACTGCAATGCGAAATCTTTTAGGGTTGTCCCTTCAGCGCGGCTAGAGACACCAAAGTTTTCCCCTCCTGAAGCTATATCCACCTGTTATCACAATTATTGAAGTGTATTACAGTATAGTGAGGTCTAAAACACACAGGCACACAATTGTTACATAACAGCATTCATTACATTAACGCCCCCCCCCCCCACCCCCATCCACACACCCACAATTAAAAATGATAGTTACAAGTTATTCTGATATTACGTAATTTGTAGTAGTGAATAACAGTTTAAAAAAAAGCACGATGGCACCACAAATACAGGTATAACATTTTCACACACAGTGCACATACTGTACCTCGGCAATGATGCTTGTCAGAGCCATCGTTGTTCTGTCCACATGATCCATGGTTTCAAGGCTTGGGACACACAGAGATTGATTTTGTTTTTAAATTTGATTTGGTATGTTTTTCAGGACATACTCATACCTCTGCATGTAAGGTATAGTCAAGTGTTATATTTCTTTCCCGTACTTGTTAGGTGTTAGGTAATAAACAGTACTGTGCTCTAGGTTTAATACACATTACAAACTGTAACTCACTATATATTAAATGAAAAAACAGACATTAATGTTACTCCCTAAAGTAGAGTAAAATATGCCATCTAAGGTAACATATTCCTTCAGCATTTAATTTAAAACAGCATGGATCATGTGAGTTTACATTCTGGACACAGAGGTAACTTGTAACCTTGCCGAAGTTCGCCAAGCATGGTGGCTAATTGGCGATTAGCATAACTCGCGATTAGCATGCTAATACACATGAATTTGGTTGTTAAGACTTTACCATAAGGCAGGCAACACATTACGATAAGACACACAATGTTGCACATCATAAATATGACTGCTCACCTAACAGGAGAATATGACAGAAGCAGGTGATTTGAAGCTAGTGAATGCAGAGAGTGAGCAACTGGCTCTTGCAGGCTAACTGCCCCAGGTACAGCCATCTGTCCGTAAATTCCGGTAAGTTACATGGTAAGTGATGGGAAGTTACACCGTAAAACGCGGGCTGTATTATAAAGTGTTACCGACAATTTTATCCGTCATTACTCCGACAAGTTAATTCTGATAAAAAAATATTATGACTAAGCACTATGACATGTATTTTTTAAAATATGATGATGTACACAAAAAAATATTTCACGTTGTTATCCTTTTATTTGTAATCTTTTGAATGTCTGTGCGTTGCTGCGTGTCCTGTGTGTGTAACAAGCAGAGTGTATGTTGTGCACCCACCTATGTAGGCGCATATTACTATCTTGATAATGCGCCCTTAAAATAACAGTGAAACAATGCGCCATTAATTTCAGACCAGGTTTTTGTTGGTCAATAGTGCAATCGCTCTTTGCTGCCTCAAGATAGCAATGCGCCAGCAATACGCCTGACTATACTTCATTTTAAGACCAACACGCCCATGGGTGCTTTGGTGGGCACAAGCGCATCTGCTATTTAAACAACATGGGTGCTGGAGGGGACAAAGACACTTGCATCGCACTTTGTATCGGGCGCTGAGCGTAAGATAAGACCCTTTATCTTCAACATGGCCTGACCAAAAGTATGTTGTTTGAAGCCCTGTCATCAACTTTATCACCACACCATCACACCTGTTCTGAACTCAGACACATACACTTAATTCACTGTTGCCTGACAGAGTTGCCTAATTGGTGTTGCAAACTTACTCCTCCTTACTCCTCACCTACACCAGTCCTGCAGCACAGTCACAGGAGTAAGATATTATAATGATTAACTAATCAGTTGCATTTTCTGAGTTTAGGTGTGAAGTGGGACCACAGATATAGTATATCATATGTAGGATGTTTGTACAGATGTAGTGTATCATATGTACTGTATGACCATAGAGATATAGAGATATAGTATATCCTATATAATGTGTGACCATAGAGAGATAGTTTATCATATGTTGATATAACTATAGATATAGTTTATCATATGTTGCTATAACAATAGATATAGTCAATCATATGTTGATATAATCATAGAGATATACTGTAGGTTATCATATGTTGATATGACCATAGATATAGTTTATCATATGTTGATATAACAATAGATATAGTCAATCATATGTTGATATAATCATGGAGCTTTACTGTAGGTTATCATATCTTGATATGATCATAGAGATTTTTAATTCTGTTTGAGTTGCAAAAAGCTTTGTAGCCTTCCTCAGAGCTTCCATGGAAATTTACAGTTTGCACTTTCCACTCATGTTCTTCATGCAGCCTTACAGCAATCCAAACAATGCTGATTTACTGATTTAATTATTCACAAATTGACTGGCACGCCACGCCAAGGGTGTTCCAAGCCCTATGAACACGTATTGTCAGCCAGCACTTTTCCAAAACTGCATCCTAAAATCAATTCGATAGGTGAACAGGTTTAATGACAGTGTAATTCTAATACCATATGGTATTTAAATTTGCATGTCTAATTCTCGTTCAACAATAACCATAAAAGCCATTGTGTGAAAGCTAATGTCAGGATTTGATTTCTTGGGAACAATTATTCATTCTAACCTTCTACTGGGTCCAACACCCAAAGGTTTGTCTTTCTGCCTGTCACAGGTTGTCACTGTCATGTCAACACATGGACAGAAAAATTCTCAACCTTGCCTGTTGGAAGAGGGTGTTATGTGTCGTTATTTCACTGCCTCAAGCACAGTGAGGATATATAAGAGAAGGACTGATCACCATGATTATCAACTGGCAGGTAAATGAAGAGAGGAGGAGGAGAATGAAGATTTGATTCTTTAAAACAGTAACTCTTGATGGATTCTCTTTCCCCAGCAATTTGTAATTCCAGAACATATGCTGCTGGTTAAAATGATTAAAAACATCATCACAAAGCCTCCATTTCCTCTGAATTTATTGGCAGCAACAGATATTTATTCAATAAATTCACTCATGCCACAAAGTTACCTCCTTCATGTTTTGTAAAATACATACTTTTCAAACATGTAAAAAGAAGTTGAACCAGAAGGTAACTACACATTTGTGATCCCTTAATTTCCAGTACAACAATGACCTTCTATGGACACTAGATGGAGTCAGTAGACAGAATAAGGCTTAAAGCCACCAGGGAAGGTTTACATTCAGATTACTTCACAATAAACATTACATCGACATTATTACGGTGGCATTTAAGTATTTCTGATTTTCTGTTGCATCAGTTTCTGAAGACAAATTTGGACCTTTAGGTTGAAAAAAGCTGACTCCTTTTTATCCACAAAGCCAGTTTTAGGTCAAATCAAGTCAAGTCAATTTTATTTGTATAGCCAAAAAACAACAACAACAAAAAAAACAGATTAGATTCTAAAAAAAATGTCCAAAGTCATGGGAATTTTGGGTACTTTCCCATATTCCAGTTCTAGTGTCAAGGACAGATAACAGAAACAAATGAAGGTGAGGCCTTTGGCATCTCTGTCAAAACTTTCGACTGGACCCCTGCAAACTTAAGAAATAATTGTTCCACAGTGCTCACTTCTTTTGGTTTTAGTTTCTATTTAATTCAAAATAAAGAGAGAACTGATAACCTCCAGACAATTTATTAGCAACCAGGAAACAGACTAATCTTTGGTCTCATGTAAAATGAGGTTATTTATTTATTATGTCCAATTATTTATTTTTACAGAGTATGACAGGGTCAGACAGTCGACATTCTTCTGCTGAGCCAGGTTCATCACTTCACCTAACGTCAGCCTAACCAGTTTAGCAGCTGTCAACAAGTGTGTACATATACACCTTCTGCAATGACTGATGTGTCTCAGTGGGTGTGAGGGATCGAAACCATATGACTGCAGTGGCTTTAACTCTGTTACTCTTTCTTAGCGGACTAGATGATCAGTAATCTTCTCTATATCCCTGCCTGTGGTGTAGGCTCTCACTATGTGATGGATAATCAATGATGTATAGGACATTGTTGCAGCTGGTCTGGGCCTACAGCATCTCAGCTCATGACATCCACGGTGTATGCAACAAATGACTTTTGAGGAAAAGGTCATTTGTACCTTAATAAAGCCTCTTCTTTCCAGTCTGTATAGTTTGGCTTTGGTACATACTATTGATAAGCATACAGAAAAATGGATAACAGCATAATATAACATTTTAATATTATTCTTCCATGCATGTTAGTGTAAAAATCTGAATGGGATATATTTTATAACTGGTCCCCTGACTTTTCATCTTGTGCCATCATCAAGTCAAAATTGTATCACAATAAGCATGCTAATATGCTAAACTAAGATGAATTTGTTAAACATTACCTGCTAAATATCAACAAGTTAGAATTGTCATGGTGGGCATTTTAGCATGTTGATGGTAGCTGCTAACATTTCTTCACATATTACATGTTTGAAGGTTTGACAAAAACTGACATTATTTTGAAGGCCCCCTCCAGACATGTTTTTGGACATACAAAAATGCTTTGCATTGAATGATAAGTTGCATCTGATATGTTTTTTCAACAAAAAAGTTAAATGAACTAGTTAAAAAACATGATGATATTATGAACCAATAAGTTAAACGCTTTTTTGAGTGGAGGGGGACTTTTCTACACATGCTAACCATCACCTGCATCTACAGTGGAGCATAAGAGGGAAAAAAGAGACAAAACTAAGTTAGATGATATATTATGAGCCCTGATCGTGGTACTCAAAAAGCCTAAGAAAAGTTGTAGCTGCAGTATTTTGTTATGTTGACATCACATGCACAACTTGACGACTGCAGGATTGTCCATAAAACTAAGGCTACGTAGGTCTAGCTGCTTAAACAGGGGTTACATGAAGTCAAACCCATCCTCTTTAAGCAATTAAACGAACCCGTGTTTTCCTCTCCATAACTCTTCTGCTGAAAGATTCCAAGGTGAAAGTCAGGGTTGCGCTTAAGGACTTCAACACAAAAGGATCTCCAGTGCTGGGGGACATTTTCCCTCCCAGGCAGCTGTTTCCAGTATTTACCTCTCTCCCCCCTCAACAGTATAGTATCTGCACAAGAGAAAGGGTTTTGCCCCCTGATGTCTTTACCAGCCTGGGCAGCCATGGGACTGAGAGAGGCCAGGCAAATAGGAAATGCAATTAGAAGACACAGTAAAAGGGAACATTAGCAGCCACAGACAAAAGAGGTCAGAGTCCTGCAACCCCAGGTGAGGAAGGAGGTCGTAATTATAAACACCCATTCCCTTTCCTGCATCAGGAGGGGTAGGAAGGTGGCCGGCCAGGCTGTGACACAATGGCCCCTAATCGTCGCCAGTGGTCTGAGTGCTGTCCACACTGCTGACAGTCAAGATCCCCAAAGTACAGTCAGTGATGACTCTAATAATATGTGGAAGTCTTGTAGCCTCAGACTGATTGGATGCTCTTGATCCCAGTAGCACACTTGGCCCAAATAATGACCTACTTGTAAATGAGGACTTAAGAAATAAAGTGTGGATAGTAAAGGATTGTTCACACCTCATGTAAAAGCCAAGTAGAAAAGTGTTTAGTGTTATAATAATATAGGTCATATAATGAAATTATAATTCAACATTTTTGGCACTGGTGTCTGTTTTATTGCAAAATTGTGGTCAATGACAAAAAGATTATGTCAAATATTTTGATAGCCAATTGTTTTGAGATACATGTCAAACCCTCTCTTGGAGCCTTTGTGTTAAACGCTCACAAGCTGACATGGTACACCCAGTCCGTTTTACACAATTAACTTGACTGTTGGGTTCAACTGTCAGATTCAAAACAGCTGCCTCCATCTGTTCACTGTCTAATATGTACTGTGTACACTGTGTAATGTTTTACCCGAGCCTTTGAAGCATTTAAACCAGTACCAGTTTTAGTTGATTATGGCCAAAAATTTCATTTTAGAATTAAATCCACTTGTACAAGGGTCATAACCTTCAAATTTTGTTTGGGTTCTCCTGACTCTTGCCTCAAAAGCTGAACACTTATTTCCACTGTCTTCTTGTGTATTTATAGGTTGGTATTATTGTTGTAATTTTTTTTTAAATCTTTTTTCTCTGTACCTATTCTGTGATTTGTATTGTCTCGTAGAACAGGCACCTGCAGTAAAAAAGTTTGTAACTGAGCCAGAATGGTCACATGTATTAACATAATCAAAATATAATTGTTATTTTTACTGTTAAAAAAATAATGAAATAAACCCCAGGGGGTTGTTTCATTCTCAAAGCAGCCAGGAAAATAAAAGGTGGGAAAGTAGAACTCCACTTCCGTTAACAGTTATTGCTGCTGTAGATAGCCTTTGAGCTCCAGTATGTCTGCGCAGGGTTGCTGGAAGTATGTAATTCTGTTTGGATGACAGTTGGATTAAAAACATAAAAGTTATGAACAAAAACATGATTGTTTAGCAATAGTATTTTGAAACCCTGCTGAAGTTATGCATGCAGGCAAGACTTAACTGTGTATTTTCTGTCTGTAGTCTACTAGTTTTGACTACTGTATATTATAGGATCATGAAATTGTAAGTACAAATTAATTAATTCTTCAGTAATATTTATTGTCAGTGCACTGTGTCAGTTTAAGGCAAAACATGCTCTGAAACAATAGTCAACAGTGTTATTGAGCAAGGGGAATAAAGAAATGACATGACTCGACAGGAAAATACATTGAGGTTACAGGAAACATGTTTGCGCCGACCAGTATCATTATGATGATTTTCCAGTGGTCGTTTTAACACATCCTATAAAGTGACTCCCAGAAGCATCCAACCACTTGACCTTTAATATCCTCACAGTGACTCCTGCAGTAAACTGCACACCCCAACGTGGAAAAACACTTGATGTTAAACAAAGGATATCCTTTAGACAGGAGCTCTGCCTTTGCTCAAGTCTATGTACTGTATTTATTAATTGGCACCAACACAATACACTCTTACTCCTTGAATTACCAGTATGTTCCCATCCTTTCACAGTACAACGAACAGGATGTTTGTCTGTTCTCATGATCGTTTGTTTCCTTGCCCCATTTTGGCTCCATGGTTTTGTTTTACTGATTCAAATGACATTCAGTTTTTATTGCAGAGATGTAAAGAACGTTCCATTCATATACTAAATATTCAAACAGGGGATTTCTCTCTACAAACAACCCTGTTTGTATTTTCTTACTGATGTGGTGAGGGGGGTACAATCTATTTCTTTGTTTTATAACCCAAGGAATCACCAAAGATTAAAGATACAATCTGGCTACAATTGCTATTTTTAGACTTGTAATGGAAAGGGTCAAAGCTCCATCTTTCCCCCCCTTATGTGTTCTTCATAAGAGATTTATTAGGATTTTATTTAGAGTATTGATATCTGTGTTTTCTACAGTTAAGAGACGGGACATTGTTTTTAACAACAGCATGTACAGTATGCAAGAGTGTTCATGGGGGTTCCTCCCATCTGCCTCCACCGACCCACGGACAGGTTGGCAGGTAAACATAAACATGCTGGAAGGATTAAATCATGTTGCCAGTAGATCTAGCTTTCACATCGCATGGGGGGAGTGGGGAGTCATTTGTAGACAATTAGTCACACAATAGGTGACGCACATGGAGACAAACAGTTATTTCCGGCTCTGAATAGGGTAATATCTCAAATAGCTTTGTTTATAAAGAAGAGACAGGCACAGTTGATGTGCTTAAGTTTGAACAAAGCCTTTATTTTTACATGTTCACAGTGTAAAAATACTATGTGCTTATTCATGCTAAGTTGCATACTGTGTAGATACAAATGATTAACACACAAAGTTCACATTTTACATTGAAAAGTGCAAATGTTATTCAAATTCCTTTTAAATATGCATATTGTAGTATAAACAATCATAAACAGTGTATATTATATGGTACATTGATTGATACTGTGTACAATATGTGAACTCAATATGAGAAGCTTACATTTAGCTGTGTGTAATAGCTTAATATGAGGATAAATCTCTTGCAGTTTTTGGTTTTCCTCATCAAGGTGGACTAACCCAACATTCTGGAAAGATCCTGTTTCTCCCTGGAAAAAAGGAAGAAAGAAAGAAAGAAAGAAAGAAAGAAAGAAAGAAAGAAGATCTGATGCTGATGACCGAGTGCATCAAACTTATAACAAAAAACATCACAGCACTTTGTGAAAGGATTAATCTTGTGATATTCTATATTTTGTCACAAATATCCAGACCAACAGTGAACTGATCCTACTAACAAGTACTATCGTCAAAGCCTGTGGACTGGTTGACGTGTTTCTTCATTACCATGAACATGGCACTGTCCTGCTGCCACAAATACTAAGTAGTGCACCAAATCCACCGCTGAAAATAGCCCCAAACAAATGCACTATTTATTCCTGTTTGAATAACCTTTGCTAAAAACTACAGTGCACAGTTGTTTTAGGAAATGATTTAGCCTTTAAAAAAGAATGAAACCATACTGTATATTTGTGATCTGTTTTTAAATATAATTACATCTTCAGTAGGAACCCATGGCCTTTGTTCTGAGAGCCATAGGCGGGGTAAGGAAGTCAGAAAGTATTGAAAAGCTGAAGTCAACAGTCAGATGTTGGTCTTGGTCTTTTCATTTCTTTTGAAATAACAAAAATATATGCCTTGTCTTATCATGTAAGGGTCAGTTCACTGGGCTCTCTATGCACACACTGTTCAGACAGCAACACTTTCATTCATTTCATTCACATCCTAAGGCTCTACTATTCAGTACTCACTCTGGGCCAGGAGGGTTGATGATGCGTTGCAGATCTTGAAGATGCTGAGTAACACTGACTGTTGGTTAAACATAAGACAACAGTCACGTGTCATTACTTTGCCATGAGGGTAATCAATCAAGCTGCTTTTATGCTTTTAAATTGCCAACATTTTGCTAGCATTTCTACTGAATGACACACAGTCTTATCTCTGCAGAGGTACAAACATGAGAGATCATGAAATGATCACATAGATACATTGAATACAAATGGATGGTTGTGTTAAGTATGTGCAGTATCTGCTGTCTGGGTTTGTGTATGTATCTTGAATTCCAAAGATATTTTTCCCACCTAACTCTACTAATATAATTTCCTTTGTGCTGCCCAAAGCATTGAGAAGTTACATTTAACAAATACAACAGCAGCTTCTTGACCTTACTGTCAACAATTGTTCTTTGGATTATCCAGGGAGACACTGCATATACATACAGTATATATTGTAGTTTGGGTGAACCAAAGCTTTATCGAGAAAATTTCCCAGAATGGTAATAATAAACTACGGACAGTCCCACTGCATCTACTACAACTATTCATTCTTACCTGGGCCACCTCCCAATCCACTCGTCCTTCCGCCACCAAATAAAGATCCAGTTCCACTTGATGTTCCTTTCCCTGTTCCACTTCCTGGCTTACTTTGTCCTGTGTTACTGTTGCCTAATCCTAACCCAAACCAAGATAATCCAGAGCTGGCTGACCCACTCTTACTCGCTGACCCGGTTGAGCCAAGGCCTGGGGAGCTTTTCACACTTGATGTTGGCTTATTGGAGCCTATCCCACCTGAGCTAAGATTCGGACTAGACCCAGTTGAACCATAGCTTGAGGAGCCTAGCCCAGTTGATCCTGGTTTATTTAACCCTGACCCACCTGAGCCAAGGTTTGGACTTGACCCAGTGGACCCCGAGGATGACGCAAAGCTTGGTGTGTTTCTACCACTCGTTGCTGGCTTATTTAAACTAAGGTTTGGACTTGAACCGGTTGATCCATAGCTTGAGGAGCCTAACCCTGTTGACACTGGTTTATTGAATCCTGACCCAGCTGAGCTGAGGTTTGGACTTGAACCAGTTGATCCATAGCTTGAGGAGCCTAACCCTGTTGATCCTGGTTTATTGAATCCTGACCCAACTGAGCTAAGGCTTGGACTTGACCTAGCTGATCCATAGCTTGATGAGCCTAACCCTGTTGATCCTGGTTTATTTAATCCTGACCCAGTTGAGCTAAGGTTTGGACTTGACCCGGTTGATCCAAAGCTTGAGGAGCCTAGCCCTGTTGATCCTGGTTTATTGAATCCTGTCCCACTTGATCCATAGCCTACCCCAAACCCTGCCCTACCAAGTTGACCCACACCAGAAGAGCTGGATGAGGCAGAGCTGGACCCCCCGTTGAAAGTATTCCATGCCCCAGCCTGACTGGGTTGGCCTATCCCGGGGATGGAGCCTCCACCAGGCTGAAATCAAATGAGAGCAATGTTAATATGGGAAAAAGTGATCAAAGTATTTCTATGTATTTATAAATGGATTTCATTAACATTACATGATACAACCAAACTATTTTGATCTGACACACAACATGACATTTAAATGCATTTTCTGTTTTAAGTCACAGTGTATGTTAATGCTATAAGTTACAGTCTTGAACTTGCACTGATTAACAGTGAAAACCCTTAATTCCCTGCTTAAAAGAAAGCCAGAGAGCGTCACGTCTAGCTTCTAAATACTTCCTAACATAAATGGCAGACACTTAACATAACAACGGACAGAAATATTTGCCCAGCTCTCACCCTTATACCCTCTTGTTCTTTACTGGTGGAGATTTTCCCTCCTCCACCTCCTCCTCTGCACTTAGAGCTGGATTATTTCCAATGACCTATAAGGCTGCTTTCATCTTATACATGTTATGTAAGATCTAGTCTCAGAGAAGTGAGATATGGGCTTTGTTTGTATTGTAACATTTCTACAGGTGTTATAAAAGCAAATATGTCTTTTGATACTGTTGAGGTGGAGTGTATCATTGACAACAAAAGAAAGGAAAAGGACCTGACTGCGGCACACATGTATGCAAACCATTACATACAGGGGGATTTTTTAATTTAGATGACAACTACATTGCTGATTCTGACATCCCTGCAGAGCTTCTAACATGTTCATGGAATTTTCTTACCTTAAACATGCAGGACATGTTGAGCTGCTTGATTTGCTGTGTAAGGTGTTCAACCTCTTTATTTTTAAAATTGACTTTCTTTTGCAGGACTTCTATCTCTCCATGAAGCGTCATCTTATCCATCAGGAGTTTCTCCTTGTCCTTATCATGTTTCAGCTGAAACTTCTCGAAGTTCTGCCTGTGCTCCTGAATCAGACCTGAGCGGTTCTGGCTGCACCAGCGGTAGTCTTCAGACAGTCGCCAGTTCTCTGCCTTTAAGCGGCTGTTCTCAGCCTGGATGGCTGACACCTGCTCCCCCACACTGTTCAGGTAGCGCTGGAACTTGTCCTCCACCTCTCTGGACAGGCTGGTGCAATTGGTGCGGATCTGCTCTAGGTGGTCCCTCTGGTTCTGACAGGTGAGCTGGAAGGCAATGTGTGTAGGGAAGAGGGATTCGATCTTCTGTAGGAAGGCCTTGGAGACATTGGAGACACCACTCAAGGACTGGATAAAGTCTTCTTTGCATTTTAGTCTGTAGACCTGCAACTCCCTTTCACATGTAGATTTGTCCCTCCTCAGACGGATGGCCTCCAAGTTAATGTTGTCCCTGTCTTTGGCGATCTGGTCCCTTTCCATCCTCATCCTTTGCATTGTTTGTGTGAAGTTGGACTCTAATAGCTGAAGCCTGGCATTCAGCGTATCACTCGGCAACACAAAGCTGACTGGCATTTGTCCTGTTTAAAAAATAATAAAAAATAGCAAAACGGAAAAGAAGTAGGTCAACATAAATAGCATTAACAATTTATTTGAATATTTAGGAATTTGTATTGAAGAAATGTCATACTTACTTCCATGTGGGGGAGTGCAACCAACACTACCTGTGATCTGAGTGTTCTTGCAAGACATCAAACTTAGAGAGCATTGTTGCTGTTTATATTGAGGAAAGAAAGGCAATTAACAGTAATTAGACAATAATCAGTATTTGAAACCAGTATGACACCATTAAACTTATCTTAACAGCACCAGCTTTAACAACTTTTTATCTGCTGAGGCTGCACTTGACTAAAGAAAACAGAAATCAATTATACACCTATACAGAATCCCCCAAAAAATATAAACACCACAGACAAAGATATCCATTTTCCTTTTATCTATAACTTAATTTGCATGCATGTTAAATATAATTAAAAAGGCTTAGCTTCAGTTTCTCACCAACTTCTTGTTGAGATCCTCGATAAGGTACATTGAGATGTTGGAGAAATGGCGGAACTTGACCAGGTCCCATTCGATACGGGTCTTCTCAGTCAGAGAGGTGTTGAGAAAGTTAGTCAGGTTCTTCCTCTGCTGTCTCAGGGCAACATTCTCTATGGACAGTCGGCTGAAGCTCTCCTCCAGGTCCTGTATGCGTGTTGTGGATGCCGAGTCCTGCTTCTTACCATAGACCAGAAAGAGCACAAGGCTGACTATGATGAGAGACTGAATGAGCGAAGAGAAGAAGAAGACAATGCGCATGTAGTAGCCGCAGCTCTTGCCCTTTGAGCGGTACTGCATCTTCTTTTGGGCTTGTGGGCTGTACTTGGAGACCTGGGAATAGCCACTGCTGTACATTGGTGCTGATGGCTAAAGGAGAGTCAGAGAGAAGTACAGTCCTTGGGTTGAGGATTACTATGAGCGACCAAGACAAGTTCAAGCAAGGTTCATCTCCAACTCAGAGAACACAAACATTCGTCCTCAGCACTCTACGAGCCAAATGAACAGATAAGACAATGCTGAAATATTTTAGACCAGCCTGCAGATTTCACAATCCATTTCTTGTAGAGCTAGCGCTCCTTCCTCCCTGAACAAAGCCCAAAACACTAAAGATGTGGGCCAGACGTTTCCTCTCGGCAGCGTTGATAACATGAGGATTGATCAGATTGTGGGTGAGGTGTAAACATGAGTAGGAATTTATAAACTGCTCTGGCCACACACTTCCCATGATGGGAAGTTGTCCTGGCCTCAGTCCCCTCCCTTCATCTGTATCTGCCTCCTCGACTGGCTGGAACCTCCCTACTACAGAGGTTATCAACAGTATGCAAGCATGAACATTAAGGGCAAACACATTAAGTTTTTGAGTCTGAGTTTGTGTTTAACACATTAAGCCATTTCAGTGTTGCTTTTGGAAGTGTTGTGCCCCCAGTCAAAGCAGAAGACTGACAACATTTTAGATCTTTAGAATGTTAATCTAAAGATTGGATCTCATTCATGAGCAGTTAGTGTTGAGCAAATTGGTATGAAGCTCTGAAGTGGGAATGCAAAATAGATTACTCTCATGTTTGTGTTTTTGATAAGGTGACATTTACATTGATAGCACCTTCTGTTTATTATTTCTATGACCTGCGGGCCATAAATAACTCACCGGACTTGATGTGTGCATCTCCATCTCCATGTGCCAAAAAGATTTTTATGGGATCATGAACAGTGTTTTCCGGTGCACAGCAGGCTGGGAGGACAATGGCTCATGTTATTCTTCTGACGTTCTCGTTCAGTGGCTCTTTGATGCCCCGAGTCTCAGTCCAACATGATGACGTGGGTAAGCTGCCCTCTGTCTCACAGGACACACACACACACACACACACACACACATACACACACACACACACACACACACACACACACACACACACACACACAAACTCACACACAGCAACACTCAAGTTTAAATGAAATGTTAAGAGCCTGACAGCAACAGCAGCAACTTTTTCCTGCCAGGCATTGTTGACGTGCCAGGCCTCATCTTGACAGGAAGCAGTAAATCATAGAGGAACTGTTGATGGCCCAACCTGCAGCAACTTTGAGGACAAGATCCTAGATAAAAGCCACCAACAAACGCAGGATATCAGACACAAACATGAGACCTAAACAGTCACCGTGTTGATTTAATTGAGGTTGGAGTAGTTTGTTTTTATCTTCATGACTAAACACCGGGAATGGGAGGGTTTTCGTTTTTAGATATTGTGACATTTTGGATCCATTCATGGATTGATTCCAACTTGGCTGAGACAGTGTTCTTATGTCAGTTAGAAAGGCTTGTTGCATAATTCACTCACATCAGTCTCACTAATGTCATGTTTTAGTTCTCATGCAATAAAAATATTTTTAAAAAGACAGAGAAGGCACTCCACTCAACTTTACTAAGTTGTAGTAATATTCAGATAGCTATAATTTAGAGAAGGAGATGTCCAGCAAACTGTATGCATGAATTTACAAATCACTCTATATTTTGTCCAAATGATCTTTGGGTTTTACTGCCTGACTTAAACTGTAGCCCAAACTATTGAGTGCACAGTTTAACCAGAGGTCATGGAGGATAAGAAAACTGAATGTTTGTTGAATTTTTAAAATTAATTTTGGGTAAATCTTTTATCCACAAATGTATATGTACTGAGACACAACGCCTATTAGTGGTTTTTATGAGAGAACTAGCACTGTACTGCAAATCACTGAAGTATATAAAAAAGAAAACAGCAAAAAAACTATTGTTATTGATACCTTATTAGGAGACCCTTAACTGTTTTATTCCATTTTATTTTATTGTCTTTTATTAAGTTATCGTTCTGTTTACATTGTGTGCTCTGTTTTCTAAAGAGCCCACTACTGATGATTTATCACTTGCCATATATTGTTCAATTTCTAGTTCAATTAAAAAAAAAACAGTTTTACCAGAGGTTGCCTGACAGATAGCGAAACAGAGGTTCAGTTATATGAGCTTTTTAGGCCTAATCATGAAAATGTGGGAAAGGAATAATTTGACTTTTTGGGAAATATGGGTATCTGTTTTCTTGAATTAGATGAGAAAATTGATACCACTCCCATGTTTGTACTCTAAATATTAAGTTACAGCCAGGAGGCAGTTAGCTTGGCTTAGCATAAAGACTGGAAAAAGAGGGAAACAGCTGCCTTGCTCTGTCCGAAGGTAACAAAATCCACTTACCAGCAATTGTAAAACTCACTAATTAATATCTTATATCTTGTTTGTATAATCCATACAAAGATCAAAGAGTAAAAATGACAATTTGCTGTTTGTTCTGGACTGTTTCTTGGCGGGGCCTGGTAACTTCCATAAGACTTCATTGGTGGGCTACGGAGACCCGAAACTGCCACAATCAAAAATAAATAAATGACTCAATAAATAAATAAATATGCCATTAAACGCACCAAAAATATTATTAAAAATATTTGTTCTAAATTCATATTTCTCTTTTAATTTGCTTCTGTATTTATTTACCTTTGTATAAATTCCCATATTTATTTACTTTCCCATTTAATTTTCTATTTTATTTATTAATTAATTTGTTTTTAAATTCATTCATTTATTTATCTATTTATTCTGTATTATTTTTCTTTTGCATTTTCCCTCCTATTTATTTCCCCAAACTTATTTATTTCTGTATTTTTACATTTCTTAATGCATTTCTGCTTCATTATGCAAATGAGGGTGGCATCAATGAAGGTGAGGGTCATGGGGTCAAGTTTTCACCTATTGGTTGACGGCACAGGTTGACTATGTGGGTGTCTGGTGTTGAGTAATGGGAAACGTTAAGGAGTATGGTTTGACAGTTTTATAGGCGAGTCTGTCATCTAGTTGCTCAGAGATCCTGTTTTGCCTTTTTCTTTCTTCCTTGTCAGATCTCTTTTCCCAGGACTGCTGCACTGCACTGAGGTAAGCTGCACGCTGGCCACAGCACACCACAGGACAGATAGACATGTTGCCAAAGTCTGTCGCTTTCACAGGGCAGCCTGATGTGACGTCGGTGCTGGGAGATGCTGAGACAAGATCGGCCAGTGCTGGTGGACGGTGCAAACCTTCAAAATGTCCCGAAACTGAATTTCAAGAGGCAGACCTCGGTGGCATGTCTATCCGTCCTGTGGTGCACTGTGGTCTGATAAACAGTCAATTCATCAAATCCAGTGCCCCATATCACTATTTTCCAAGCCACACATAATACAGCCTGTATGTTTGACTCAAACTGTTAACTCATAGTGCTTCAGAATTAGTGTTTCCCATTATTCAACACCAGACACCCACCTTGTCGATCTATGTACTCTGATGTCATTCAACCAATAGGCAAAAAGTTGACCCCATGACACACTTTGAATGACAGCTCCCTCATTTGTGTAACAAAGCAGAAATGCATAAAGAAATAAAAAAATATAGAAATAAATAAGTTTGGGGAAATAAATGGGGGGGGGGGGGGGGGGGGGGGGGTGCAAAGGGAAAATAATAAATAAATAAATAAATTTAAAAATGAATACATTAATAAATAAAATCAAAAACTAATAAATAAAACGAAAAATTAAATGGGAAAGTACATATATGCGGGAATTTAATGCCTACGTTTATTTCTAATATTATTTTTGGTGCATTTAATGGCATCTTAATTTCTTATTGAGTCTCTTATATATTTTTGATTTTGTCAGTTCGGTCCTCCATAGAGATTTGTTCACAATAAGAAAAATGTTGAAAATCGCTGCCCAAATCCTTTAAGCTTATCAGCTGCTAACTGTAATTTTACATTTACTGGACAGACATGAGAGTGGTGTCGGTTTTCTCATACTACTCTCTGCAAGAAAGCAGATAAGCATATTTCACAAAATGTCAAACTATTCCTTTAAAAAGTAACTCATAGTAATTGTGAGATTATAAAAAAATAAAAGAAACTAAGAGAACAAATGCAGGCTTGTTCCACTACGGAAAGCAAAGACATGCTGCTTTAAATCAAGTTCATTAAAACAGCAAAACTGTGCAACATGGAAGTGTAATATCCTTTCTTACACTTTGAGCTACTTAGGTAGAAGTATGGTCAAAGTTTTAGTGGTGTGTGTGCCTAGAATGGATATATCCTGTATGGAGAGGATATAAGTGTATCTTCTGTGAAGGGCATTACCGACTGCACTCTCCAGTACTTTAAGATGGAGGCTTGTTGAGATGCATCACTTATGTGTGGGCCTCAACAAGGGAGAGCTGAAATAGTCACATGCTCTGCAGCTCAGAAATCAGTGTAGAAGGGGTAACTTCAAAAATACATATATTGTCAATCTCTCATATCTATTTTACCAAAGTGGTCCTTACAGTTCTTCATAGCTGAAACCCAAAGAGCCAGAACCCCCAAAAAGTCTCTACCCACAACAATATGCACAAAGTTAATGATCAAAACAAATGTAACACATACTATACTATATATACAGCATATACAGAACATGGCAGCAGTGGGATTTTATCAGCTTCATATCCAAATTTGTAACTGTATGATTAATATAATATATAAGAGGCTCGATAATTGTAGAAGCTGCTTGTGAATGATTTTACAGCGCAGTAGCTCTGATAAAACTGTTTATCTAAATGTTTC
This sequence comes from Thunnus thynnus, assembly GCF_963924715.1. Classification (NCBI taxonomy): domain Eukaryota; kingdom Metazoa; phylum Chordata; class Actinopteri; order Scombriformes; family Scombridae; genus Thunnus; species Thunnus thynnus. Next base: position 11,625,986 of record NC_089528.1, read on the forward strand.
CAAACCACTGAAATACTGTTTATCTCTCAACTCAAGAGCTGTTTTCAAAAGCTCCCCATGTTGATGTAACAGCATTTGGCAGCACCATAAGGGTGAACAAGCCAAAGCTGTACCTCTCCCACACACCACCCAGTTACTGTAAGTGTAACATCTGCTGCTATAGCTGAGGTTATACAGGCTTCACAGAATGTACAGTTTTTGCAAGGATGGATGTCACAGATTACACCCTTGCTGGCACGAGTAGTGAGGGAAAAGTGCTCTATTGTGTTGGCAGTGTTTAGGAAACTGAACAGTGTCCACTTGCTTCTTTCCTGTCAGCTGTTAATCAAGGTTAAGGTTGAGCATGAAATAGAGGTTCTTGACATTACTATTAAATAACGGCTTGTGTTGTCATGAAGTTGTAGAAGATGCCAGTTTGTAGGAAGAATTTCTGTCCAACATTTTGTTATTTGTGTGTATTGTTTGAAGTAGAGCTTTTCTCTGGGCATACAGCGATCTCCTGTAAGCAGTTCTGACTCCAATCTCTTGATGACTTTAACCAAGTCATCTGAGCCCTAAAATTTGACTCACCTGTAGGTTATCTTTCAAAGTGCTCAGGTGGTTAAAAAAAAGTCAAAAAGAGGGTATTGTTGTGTGTTCATATTTTCTTAAAACTCTGACTTCAAGTCATTTAAGTGAATCTCATTTTCCACACTATGCTCTCAATTCTTTAATACAAACACATTGTACACCGAACACTTTATCCACTGAGATGAGTTTGTGTTGACTAAAAATACACAATAACGTCCTCTTTAACCCTCTTTGGTACGCATTATGATGCCAGTAAAAAAATGTTTGTAATGTTTTTTGTCATGAAATAGACCAAGTAAACATAATTTAAAGAAATTTTTGTCAGTTCGGTCCTCCATAGAGATTTGTTCACAATAAGAAAAATGTTGAAAATCGCTGCCCAAATCCTTTAAGCTAATCAGCTGCTAACTGTAATTTTACATTTACTGGACAGACATGAGAGTGTTGTCGGTTTTCTCATACTACTCTCTGCAAGAAAGCAGATAAACATATTTCGCAAAATTATCTCTCAACTCAAGAGCTGTTTTCAAAAGCTCCCCATGTTGATGTAACAGCATTTGGCAGCACCATAAGGGTGAACAAGCCAAAGCTGTACCTCTCCCACACACCACCCAGTTACTGTAAGTGTAACATCTGCTGCTATAGCTGAGGTTATACAGGCTTCACAGAATGTACAGTTTTTGCAAGGATGGATGTCACAGATTACACCCTTGGTGGCACGAGTAGTGAGGGAAAAGTGCTCTATTGTGTTGGCAGTGTTTAGGAAACTGAACAGTGTCCACTTGCTTCTTTCCTGTCAGCTGTTAATCAGGGTTAAGGTTGAGCATGAAATAGAGGTTCTTGACATTACTATCATACAGTTACAAATTTGGATATGAAGCTGATAAAATCCCACTGCTGCCATGTTCTGTATATGCTGTATATATAGTATAGTATGTGTTACATTTGTTTTGATCATTAACTTTGTGCATATTGTTGTGGGTAGAGACTTTTTGGGGTTTCTGGCTCTTTGGGTTTCAGCTATGAAGAACTGTAAGGACCACTTTGGTAAAATAGATATGAGAGATTGACAATATATGTATTTTTGAAGTTACCCCTTCTACACTGATTTCTAAGCCCTAGCTGTTAATCAGGGTTAAGGTTGAGCATGAAATAGAGGTTCTTGACATTACTATTAAATAACGGCTTGTGTTGTCATGAAGTTGTAGAAGATGCCAGTTTGTAGGAAGAATTTCTGTCCAACATTTTGTTATTTGTAAGCAGTTCTGACTCCAATCTCTTGATGACTTTAACCAAGTCATCTGAGCCCTAAAATTTGACTCACCTGTAGGTTATCTTTCAAAGTGCTCAGGTGGTTAAAAAAAAGTCAAAAGGAGGGTATTGTTGTGTGTTCATATTTTCTTTAAAACTCTGACTTCAAGTCATTTAAGTGAATATCATTTTCCACACTGTGCTCTCAATTCTTTAATACAAACACATTGTACACCGAACACTTTATCCACTGAGATGAGTTTGTGTTGACTAAAAATACACAATAACGTCCTCTTTAACCCTCTATGGTACGCATTATGATGCCAGTAAAAAAATGTTTGTAATGTTTTTTGTCATGAAATAGACCAAGTAAACATAATTTAAAGAAATTTTCAAGAAATAATGAAAACCCCTTTAGGGTGCGTTACCTTAAAGCAACACAGTACCATAATGGTAAGGAATGAAAAAAGAGTTATTGTTAAAAATTTGAATAAAATTTATTACAGTACTCATGGTAAATATTCAATTGTCTCATCATCTTAAACTTCATGCCATTTGAAATTGAAAAACATTAAAAATGAATTCTTTTTATAAGTGTTTGTCTGAATGTTACCCTCAGACAACATTGTGCCAATATGGAACAGCCTATAGGAATGAATGCGTTAAAGGGTGTAAATATATTTTAGCAAACTTTACATCAACAATCTATCAAACTAAACTATTGTAACCTCTTCAAAACAAGAAAGTGAGTCATATGTCAGTGTTTGTTCATTTGTTTTACATTTAAATGCTTAATTTCAGTTTCCTGGTGTGTGTTTTTCCTGACATATGTTGCCACCATTTGTTGTGCTGCTGCCTTTTACATTCTATCTTATACTGGTAATACTGGTCATTGCACTTTCACCCTCACTCTCCTCTTCCTCTTCCTCATCCTCGCTCTCAGGCTCATTCTCACCCTCACTCTCACTTTCCTCACTAAAATAAACTGGGAGTGCCAATTCTACCTTCTTCTATGAAGAACCCTCGAATGGTGTTTTGTTCATTCTCTAAATGGAAGAAGAATGTGTGTAAAATATATGCTCGCAGAGAGGACTGACAAAGTGCACTGTTATAGTAGGCAATGCAGTGCAATAACCTGAACTGTATTACAACTAACATTATCAAATTTACCTAGGCTAATTTGTAGAGATAAAAAGAAAATTATGATTACTGTTATGCTTTTGAACAGTCTATAAACCTAAATACACAATACCAAAAAATTTCATGGTGGGAATTCACAATGGTATGGTGTTGCTTTAAGGCAACATTTGGATTTTTAACAATTTTATTATTTTGGATGGATGGATGGATTATTTTATTATCCATTACTCAATAATCAAATAAAGATTAAAAATTAAACTTTATTCATCTATTATTGTGAATTCACTTTTTTTCCAGACTGTAAAATGACAGAAGGCCAGTTTTGTGGAGAGAGATGATGGATCTGAACCATGTGATGAAGGCTGTAAAAAAGGGACTCAACATTGCCTCCAGAGAGTCGTGTCACAAATTAAAACCCTGCTATTGGTTTTCTAAGGGCCCTGCCTCTTTTTTTTAAGTACTGCATCATAATTGAGGATGTATTGTGTGGGTGTAAAAGGCCAAAAATGGGTATGTTACTTAGACACAGCACTGAATCATAAAACTTTAACAGAGCAGCGTAAGACGAAGATGGAATTTTAATTTTTAATTTCTCATTGACACAATTAAGTCTCAGTGTCATAACGTGGGTAAATCTTTTCTTATAAATTGCGTAATGGAAGATATTGTGTAGTTCTCAGACAATCAAAAAATACTGAAAAATCTCATGAGTGGTCCAGTCTTCTGCATTGCACTGTCAACATTAATGGTAGTAGGAAAGTGTCTGGCTCCTTTCAGCACTACCTCCAAACAGTCAATGCATTAAACAGCTGGATAATGTAAGAGAATTGTGAGTGTTTTCATGTTTATAAATGTAAACCCCTATTTACTCATTTATAATAGTGACATATACACATATAAACAATGTTCATGTGCACACAAGACACTAGTATTCGGTTTTGGAAGCATATTGGTGTTCACATTCATTGCTGTAACCTGGTTACTAGAACTTATTTTTACATGCAGCTGGTCAGAAATCAGTAGTTTAAGTAGTAACATAGCCTGAAGAGTATTTTAAAGAGCACAGTGAGAGGATGGTCTCAATACATCATTCAAGACACAGTATCAATTGTCATGGAGCACACTGCCACTTAGTGGGGAATTAATACAACTGCAGCTGAAGACTGCCTATTGATAAATGTAGCAAATGAATGTACAGTATGTGAATGAGCTACAAGATTTCAGAAGTAAATGATACTTAAGAAAACCACCAACATGGTAGTACATGGGAGACAAGGTAAACAACTGTAAAGGATATGTCATGTTAAAAAATTGTATTTTACTTATTTATGGCTTTTACTGCTTAGATCAGATTATTTGTATTCAATATTTGATGGACCAAGTCTCACTATAGTCTATGCTCCTGAATTGTTAAACTAACAACAATCCTCCAAGTATGAAAAATGTAAACTAACCCAGAATCTTGCAGAAATGTGCATTTATAATGGCTTGATGATATGAACACAGCTATACTAGTACATGATTTTATAACAATATAAAAACAAAAAATAGTCCGTTATTACTGTGGTCCAACAGTATTCAAAATTGCAGACCACACTTAACAAATGTTCAGTAGGGTAAATTTTATATTTGGAAAAGAATCAAATTGCTGTTTCCTCCTCACTCCACCTACCTGCTGTACTGTTTTACCTGTGCTTACAAAACAGCTACAACAAGCTATCTTCCTCATGATAATCCCTGAATAACATGTAGAATCACACCATGAGGTTTCCCTCCAGAGAGGTTTGGCTAATTGGTAACTTGCTCTGAAGGATCTGGTTACTCATATCACAGCCGTGTGCTATATCAAGTGGCGAGCGTGAAGAAAGAGCTCTCTGTTACTGTGAGAGTATACAGAGGGGACAGAGCTGCAGCACAGGGGAAGTGGTAAATACCGTAGTCCAATACCATACTACAGGGGAGACAAATAAACAATATGGTGCTAAATAACTGCATGTGTGTAACTGAGTGTGTGTAAAGAAAACAGAGAGAGTGGAAATGCTTTCTTTTGTTACACCCCAGCACCTGATTGGGCTACATCCCATTGGTGGAATTTAAATGTGACAGACAAAGATACTGTACAGCTTCAGTGAGGTTAAAAAAAATTCAGACACTCATTTATCATGACAATGCATGATGATATCAAAGCCAGAATTGTTCAAATGAATTTTCTCAACTGGAACTGTGATGTGCAATCCTCTCAGATCATTTATTCAGGCTCAAATCTAATTTAAAAATGAAAGACTGGCTGTGACCAGTGGCTCCTGTGCTGATGTGATAAGAGTGAGTGCAGCATTCATATCAAAGAAATTCTCCCTCATATTGTATTTATCTAAATTTTTTTAAATCAATATTTCCTGTTGAGCCAAGAGGCAGCTGGTGCATTAATGGGTAAAATATGGAGGATTTATGTCGTAATGATGTGATGTACAGTGGCTTTCCGTGTGTTCCCATCAGGTACCTCTAATCAAAGGTGAGTGAAAAGACAAAATGATGAATACCCAACAGTTAACCCCCCCCACCCCCCCGTGTCTTCAGCCTAGCAGATGTTTTCCCTTTGACCCGCACAAAAGGCCTCTGTTTTTGTTTCCAGGCTTGTCCATTCCTCAAAGGTCACAGGTCACTCTGGTCTCAGGGAGAAGCTGTCACTGCAAGTCTAAACATTTGACGGCCATCAGAGCGTGATGAAAACGCCGTCCTCCTGCGGGAAGGCTGCACAGACGCCTCATGATTACTTTAAGTAAAGACTTAGTTTCCATATGCTGATGTGGTTGAGAGAACACAGCTAACACCCTGAGATTGAATTACAGTGGTTGCTGGGGATGCCTCAGGGAGAGAGGCTGGCCTAACTTTAGACATTCAAACACATGGTGGGGGGTGATCGTATTTGTTGAGGGAGGTCCTCTGTACGGACCTTAAAGGTTAACTTAAATAGCTGAAATGTTAACTGAATCAATAGCTGGGGGTGTCGTGTATGGGCCTGCCCAGAAATGCCAGTTGGCGGGGCTAAATGACCCACCCTGTAATCTTAACTTTAACAAAAGTCTGACTGCTTAAAGCCAAAAAAAATGAAGGGTCATCCTAAACTTCACCTATAGGGCCATTGATAGGCTTTCTGAACAGGAGCACAGGGTATAAAAAGGCAGACTGCATACAATTAGACAAAAGAGAAACTCTTTAATGTAATGTTATTCATGTTTTTGATGATGTAAACATTTGCTCCCACAGGAAAAAAACAGAATTACCAAGTTATCTGGATGACTGCTGAGAATCCCCTAAAATCTAGAAAATTGACTAATGTAAAAATATATGTATACGTTCAAATAAAATACTAATTTGGGAGAAATTTAGAGAAACAAATTATGAAAAATGCATAATCTCAGTAATCAAACATTTGAGTGCAGATAAACATGTAAAATGCTTGATGTATGAAGGTAGAAATCTGAAATTATCCTATGTGTCACTAACTTTCATGCAAACTACAGGCCACAAGTACAGGATAATAGTAAAACCCCAAAACCCTTGTACACAGAAAAATTATCCATGCAACTCAGCGCTCAATACTCCTGATTTGGAGTAAAAAAAAAACAAACAGTTTACACATTCACCGTATCCCATCAAAGTTATGACAGACCTTTGACAGAACAATAGGTCTCATGTTATGACCCCAGTCAAAAACGCTCAACCTCAATGAAATGTTTCAAATTATGGCTATGACTTATAAACTATATTCCCTCTATCCACAACAAACTTTGAGACCTTTCACCCCAATGAAGCGGGCCACAGACAGCCGGCAGAACAAAGACGGTTGGCCAATGTTAAGCTAAATGGTGCGTCCTGAGTTGCTCTCAATACATCACAGTGTCTGTGACGCTCGAGACACAAACTGTTGGCAGCAAATTATTTTCAAAAACCAAACATGGTGGTGCACACATATGTGGGTATACCTGCTGTAGTTATTTAGAATTGCTTATCTGTGGGTGGTCCAGGAATACTCAACAGGTGTGTGTAACCCAGGGAAAACAGAAATAGAAGTGACTAAAACTCACACAACACAAAAAAATGGCAGCAGTAAAAATAAAAGCCAGCAAGGCCATATAAGAGTTTAAATTGGTCAATGCAGAAAAGGTTAACAAAAGTGTGAGATGCTAGCAAAAATTTTAACAAATTAGTGATTGTCAACCATTTGCTGCTTGGTTGCTATAAATTGCTGGTTTGCTGAAGGCTTAAACATTGGGTCAGTTGCCACTTTATTAGGTAAACCTACACAGTCTAATACAACAGCCCTGCAATACATTATACCTACAGCACACACAGGTTATAATGTTTGCTTACTCACAGTACATAAATGGGATGAACAAAAGCTAGAAACACCTCGCAGTGTAATGTAATACAATTAAACAGCACCAAAAATCAATCAATCAATCAATCGTTTGAATAAACTATTCAAACAAAAAAATTACCATTATTCAACTACTTTTACTAGACCACATTACTGGTTAGGTAATAATATGGCGACTATTTGGGGGTAAATATTTGATCATTTAAATCACAAAATTAGTAATTAGTTCCCTTAAATCATTAGTGCTCCCAAATGATTTAAAACGAGTGCCTTCAATGTAATAGTATCAAATTAAGCAGAAGGAGCTGAGGTTATATGTTGTTGTGGCTACTCTGGGCTATAAAGTTATTTTAATTTGAGAGATTCTAATTCCCTCAAATTAATAGCAATAAGCTATCACATTAATTTACTTTGTACTTGTCCCCTCAGCACTCTCTCACACAGTTATGATGATAGATTGGTTGTTGTTTCAGTGCTTCATATTTACTTTATGCTAGCTAGCTTTGGCTGTGCACTACTCATGGCACTGAGTAATGCATTGCTAAATAAACTGGGGTAGTTGTCAGGAGATGGACACAGATGGGTCACTGGGGTTTAATGTAGGTTCATTTTGATTTTAGATCATTTCTAGATTTCTAGATATAACCCAGCTTCTATCTGTTACAGTCAACTTTTTTTTAACACCCTTTAACATATTTTACATAACAGATTCTGTTTGTTCCAAAATAAAAAATTATTGATTCAAAGGGAAGGATTGTTATTTGTGCAAATAGTTATATATTTGAGGGAACAAACTACTGATATGTGCACAGGAGTTATTAATTTGGGAACACAAATTATTAATTTGAGGGTACAAATGTTATAAATGGCATTATAAAAGTTTAAAAAAGTCATGCTGGCCAACTGCAGTACTGCAACAACAACAAAAAATGCAGCGCAGAAAAAATTTGTCTCATAGACTGACATTACAATACTAAAAGTGGCAGGACACCCTGAATGGCACATAGTTAATTATTACTTTCAGTTTTACGATTGGGTCATTTAATATGTTTGGTATGAAGATCAGTTGCAACTAGGCTGTTGTGCTCCAGTGTTTCATGTCTGTGTATCTCTATATCTGTCTGGTTGGCATCTTGGCTGACATCTTTTGCAGTCTTGCATTTCAGGATTCCTCGACATTCCTGACGATTGGTTCAAAGGTCATGTCACTCCTGCCCCCTGTGGTATCTCTCACACACACACTGAAGTGGAAATGACAGGCATGTACAGCATCTCTTCTGCTTAAACTATCAGAATCTTATCATACTTTTCTCCTAACGTGAAATATTCACAAAAAAATCTGGTATCCATGGGTTGAAATCCACAGAAGAACTGAAACAGAGATGAATTAAAACAAGATTAGCCATGCCTAGTTTTCCCTGTACGACGATCTGACCTACCTAAATTTAACCACCCTATAACAAAAAACTAAGTACTCTGAATATAGGGCATATTCAAATATTACAATAAAATTATTACAATTAAATGCTAAAATGGATCAAATCAACCTTCAAAATAGCCTTTTCACTGTTGTATTAAAGCTTGACACTCTGAAAAAAAGCAAGTTCAGTCAAAGTGTGCAGTTTCTGGTGTCAAACTATTAATTAACGGCTTTGTTGAATATCTCATCTTCTTACACACACTCACACACACACACACATACACACACACAGTCTTTTACAAGGACCCTTTATTTGACAAGCCTAATCTTGCCCTACACAAGAAGTGACAATAAGCAGGCACAGCGGCCTAATTAAAGGGACTTTCATTCAAATTAACACACACACTCTTTCTCTCTCTCACACACACACACACCCCTCTGATGACCTATTAGCTGCACAATGGCCAGGACAATGCTCCTCTGTCACACACACACATTCTCCAGGGGGTAAAGCTGGGTTTAAATTTAGGAGTGCCATAAAAGTGTCCTTGGAGGGAAAGAATGCCTTTAAAAATCTCTGTAAACGCTCCCTAGATAAGACAACAAGTTGCATATAGTGAATCTTTCAGGGCACTTTCATCTCTCCGTATCTGCGTCTGCAACCTCCCAACCCCCAAAGAGCGGCACATTTTACAAGCAGATTCATCACTTATCTCTTAAGCTCTTATCCAGGGTTGTTCTGCGTCCCCTCCTCCCCTTTATCTTGCGTTTGACCCTGCAGCGTTAGCGTGGCAGGGGTGTGAAAGTCAGTTTGACCTCTTGGGGTAACCTCGAACACAAATCACTGTGTGCTCCACAAAGCGCTGAGACAGAGGGTCTTTGAGAAATGAGCAATGACCACAAAATGGTAACCTTTATTTCCAGCACAATAAGCTGTTCTCTACACGTACGCAGGATCAAAGCGTGTTCATCAAGGGAGGGAAAGATGTAGTCTCGCTTTGAGAAATAACATTCAGGTCACTGCTGCTTTTGCTTGTCTTCTTAAATTGTGCAAAACTTTCAGATGCAATGTTCGATTGCTTTCTGAAAGACAAAGGGCAGGCAGGAGATCAGCTTGCTTGTATTTGTTGCAGGGCTTCAGGGTAATCTGGTAGTGTCGGGGTGGTTTTTGAGGCCTTGGGGTCATGCTCTCTGCATCTCTGAGGAGAGAGATCCTCCACATTCTTCCTGTGTGTGTATGTGTGTGTGTGTGGGTGTGCATGCTGCCCCACACAGCCCACTCTCTTTGCTCTTTGACTCCAATGGCCATATAAGGCAGCCGGCACCATGGTAACCGCAGGGCTTGAATAGCAGTGTCAAATCCCTGGGAGCACACACACACATAGACTGCCCCCTCCCCCTCTTCACACACTCCTGCTCCCTCCCTCCCTCCCTCCCTCCCTCTCTCTCTCTCTCTCTCTCGCTTTGCTTGATCTCTCTCTCTCTCTCAAACACACACAAACAAATAGATTGGAGGAAAACAGACACACAAGAGGAAAGAGAGGCAAGCAAAAAAAATCCAGCCAGTCTCGCACTGTGGCCATTTTCTTGAATCATAATTTGATTCAGAGAGAGAGAAAGAGAGAGAGAGAGAGAGAGAGAGAGAGAGAGAGAGAGGGGGAAGAGGAGCACCACCACCCCCACCTCCTTTTCGCCTGAGCCATAGGGAAAGGCTTCACACATACACACACACACACACACACACACACAAACGGACGAAGGGCAGCACACAGGGCTAGGCCGCAAGTCATTAGTTCTTGGTGGGCAAGCACTGACAAAAGGCTGGAAGGAGAAGCCTGCATGAGTGCCTGGAGAGCAACCACAGGAACTATGGAGGGCTGAGCAGACGGACGCTCTCCTGCTTTCTTTAATTTTTTTTTTTCCTTTGGAAGGAAGCAGCACAGAGGGACACTGTCACAACCGAGCACTCGTGCTACGGCGAGCGGGGACGACAGCACTTCCTTGTGTGGAGGATCTACTTGAACAGAGACTGTGCATTTTGTAAGTCAGGTCAGGCAAGTCCACGTCGCCTCGTCTGCTGCTGCTACTGCCGCCGCCGCCGCTGCTGCTGCTGCAGCTGCCGCAGCTGGCAGTGCCTTGAGGAAGAAGCCCACGACCACATGAGAAGTGATGTTGTTGTGGGGGCCATCAAGTTGTTTTGCTTGCGGTGATCTGGAATGTCTTCATTGTGGGTCACAATGCTGCCGCTGCTGACGCTGAGAGGATTACAGCAGAATAGGAGAGCTGTGTCTGCGCTCTCAGTCTCGCTGGATGGAAGGAAGATCTAGAGCGAGAAAAGGATTTATTTTCCAGCACGCCTTCTGAACGAGGGAAGCCATAGACATAACACATTAATGTTTACTCTGAGGTAAGCTTGACATAATTTCTAGGGAGATTTAGAGGGGGATATTTATGTAGACGGCTGCCTTATGTGAGGAATAATTAGCATGAGCAAGGACAAATTCAGTGTAAGGGGTACTTTAAGAGGGTTGGTCAAAGCCTCTCCAGGCATGTGCTAAGGCGAGCTACACTGAGGTCCTTTTTCAGCCATTACTGTTGCTACAGAGACAGAGCTGGGAGTGTATGAGTGAGAGTGAAAAAGAGAACGAGTATGTGGGGCTGTGCAGTAGACAATTTTCACCTCATGTCATCTGCAAGAACTAGCAAATCTTGCTTTCATTGCACTCTTTTGGAGAATGTGTACTGTATGTTTGACTCATTGTTTCCTGTGAAAGGTTCCCTGGCTGCAGTGTGAAACCGTGCGACCGGGCTCCTCTTTAAAAAAAAAAAAAAGACTCACCATCTCAGGAATTGGTCCAAAAGAGAGGAAGAAAACAACACAGAGTGTCTGTGAGCTGGATAAGAGAAGAAAAGAGACACTGAAGTCTACAGGCATGCAAAACTAAAAGTTGCCACACTGAGACTGTTTCCAGGTCATAGTGGAGTGGGAGGAGACTGAACTGTTCTTGTTTTTTCTGCCAAACACTCTACTCCTCAAAGCTTGTAACCTATTTTTTTCTCATTTACATCTGCTTGTTTAGCCTGAGGACTATTTTTTTCTCAGTTTGTATATACTCTCAAAAAGAAAGTCAAAACTTATTTAACAAATGAAAGCACAGGCAAGCAGAAAATACTGATTCTCTTCAGGTGAGGGGGAAACAAACAATCTGGACTTTTTTATATATATATTTATGTTACCTTGACAGCAGCCAGTAATTTTGGCTGACTGTCCCATTTTCTTCTGCGGTGGTTCGGTAACCAAGCGATGGCCATGGTGAGTGGGGGCTGGGGAGATCCCAACGGGGGCACCAACGGGCTGGGGGACAAGGGCTACCTGAGGGGGGAGGAGGAGGACGGGTCTCCACAGGCGGGGGGCAGCGACATGGAGGCCGGCGACGATGACAAAGCCTGCGTGGTGGACTGCGTGGTGTGCGGCGACAAGTCAAGCGGGAAACATTACGGCGTTTTCACCTGCGAGGGCTGCAAGAGCTTCTTCAAGAGGAGCGTCAGACGCAACCTGAGCTACACTTGCAGGTGAGAGAGGTGGTGATGTGCGAGACATGGACGAATCGTTGGAGACGAACGACTCATTTCACTGACTCGGCAGTGACGAGTCCTCGTCTCCACTGACTCATTCACTGACTCGCCCCTCCTACCTGCTAGCTAGCTAACATTAGTGCTAACTGCGAAAAGGCGGTGAGATGATGTGTCACTATCGTGCAACTCTTAAATTAACTGTATTTGTGGAGTTGTGTCAAGTTAATTACTGTATTAACTTGTGAGAAAAGCAACTATTTTGGCTGTTGTTTAAACTCAGTAACGTTACTTGTTCTCCTAGCTTGAACAAATCATTCACTCACTCACCCACAAGTTTCCCGCCACAGTCTGTAATCATCCAGGAATTTGAATTTGTCCATTTTTAGTAGTTTACTACTACACAATTCTGATTGATCAATCATGAAATTCAACAGTCTGTAATTTATGATTAGCAGACTGTGTTGGATGCCAGTCTGACCGTTCTGATCATAGATGGGACTGACGGCTGTTCACGTCTTTTAAGCAGAATGACAATAAAATCATTTTAAACTAGAAGAGTGCAGATCTCCACCAGGTGTGTACAGTCAAGATGGCAGCAAACATAACAGAAACAGATTTATTCATGTCGTATCGTGCTTAAACTTTAGCGGATCGTAACGTACCAAATATGGAATTAATCAGCAGATTCTCCGATTCAAGATGAGATTAAACTTTTCTATGGATGACAGTTTTTGAGCCACGACAAAGGCCAAAATGTGGCCTGCAACAGATGTAAGCCTTGTTTTTAGCCTAGCCGATTGCCAGAAAAGCCTTTTGCTATGTCGTAACGCGTATGGTAAAATAGTGAGGACTGCTGAAAAGGTGAAAGTCTAAGCTTTACTATAGGCTCATAAGAAATGGCGTTATAAAATAGTTTTTTCAAAAGTTGTGAATCACCACAACCATGAGAGGTCCTTGAGCATACAGTCATAAATGTGCGCAAAAAATATTAGGCTGATGGGTCCAGTAGTATGTGAGATTAGCTACGGACACACACGTACGCACACACACAACCAGACACATGATCCCCTCCAGGCTTACAGCTGGCAGAGATGATAATCAATACAATCATTTGAGTTATTTTTTATTACCATTATTTTGTATAAAATAATTTATTCATATCATAAACAGCCATTTATTTAGTGGGATTAAGTATAGCGCATGTTTAGTAACATTAATCTAACAGACGTTTTATAGTGGAAGCAATACAATCATTTTAAATTCATATGTTGTGTAAAATAATTTATTTCTTCCAATGATGCAGCTGAAGCAAATATATTATTTAAGTCCCGGGAATTTATGGTATGTTTCATGGATGGGATGAGAGAGAAATATTTCATGAGATTTATGTATTTGTACTAGTGGGGGCCCGAGTCGGAGTTGTAGGCTGTAATCAGTAGACGAGTGTTCGTTCACTGGTGGGGGATTCTCTAGGATCTGGGTGACTGACTCGGTGACTCCATTGACTCAAAAATCCAACTCTCTTTCGTGAGTGACTCATAAAAACTAGTCAGTAAAAAGAGTCAAACCTCCCATCTCCAGGGAGGGCCATTATGGGTAACTTTTTGTTTATCGATATAATTCTGAGAAAACTTAACACTTAATAAGTTGTTGGAAAGTACAGCAACGCGTGATTATATCTAATGATAGATGATAATGTATATGCTGAGATATAAGTCATAACATTCATTGTAGTGTCTGATTTTCATAAGAAATGTGGCTGCTCTCTTTCCAACATGTTAAATTGCTGAGTCTAAATCTTAGTCTGTTAATAAACAAACTGATCCTACATTATATACTGTATTTCTGCCATTTTTTTGTATAATCTAAGGGTTTTTAGACAGTGGCTATAAATTGATGACTGAAATGTACATTTAAATAATCTTACTTTGTGCTATAACAGTTACATAAATATCTTTGCTATAGAGCTGCAACAACTAGCAGACTTATTTTATTTATTTATTTTTTTTAATTTTATTTTATTTATTTTTACATATCTAGATCCCCATTAGCCACTTTCGAGGTAGCAACTACTCTTCCTGGGGTCCACCCAAGTAAACATTACATCATAATGCAAAACAATAGTGTAATAAAATCCAAGGCAAAAGGGAACTAAAACAAACAAACAAAAACAATGAAGCAACAACAATAAAACTACTAATAACGATAAGAACAACAACAAAATGTACCCACACTATATCTAAATAGTCAGTAAAAACATTTGATACAGCTCAAAAATGTTAGTTGTCCCACTAAAAACAACATATACAGTGACTAGGAATAAAATGACAGAAATTCCTACTTAATAATCATATAGTCACATATTCTGTAGCAAAACATCCTCTAACTGGAGAGCAGCTGGTGTTCTGTACCATTATGTATTTCTTTAAACTCTTTAAAAACAGACTTACTTTTTAAATGTCTGATGGCAAACCAGTCCATGATTTCATTCCTCTGTTCATAACAGTACGTTGCTTTGCATTCGTTTTGAGACAGGAAGTGAAAAACAACCTCTTGATGCACACCTAGTATTAAAGTTATGGTCATTACTATATGAAAAGTTATGGTACAGGACATTTGGGACTTTAGACAATTAAATATTTCTTATAAAACAGCAGGGAAATAACCATCCTGTCCCCTCACCAACCTAAGGTTATGTGCATTCTGATGATGTTAGCTCTATTGTTACAGTTCAGAGCGAGTCATGTGGCTTTATTCTGGTAAATGTAGTTTTTCCAAGTCTTTTAGATTAATAGATTAGTTGATCGACAGTAATTAACAGGCAACTATTTTGACAGTTGATTAATTGTTTGACTCATTTTTCAAGCTAAAATTCCAAATATTTTTTGGTTCCAGCTTCTCAAATGTGAGAATTTGCTGTGTGATAGTAATCTGAATATCTTTAGATATTGTTGACTAATCTGGAAAATAATTGGCAGATTAATTGATACTGACCATGATTAGTAGTTGCAGCCCTACTTTGCTATATTGCTTAAAATAAGCATGTCATACACAACACTACAAATATAACATGGACAATATTAAAGGTCTCACTATAATCTACCCTACATTTTCAGAGTTAAACAAAAACTTCTGTTGTCATTCATCATAGAAATAAATTGTCATATTTAATTTTTATCTAAATTATTCACCACATACAGTGTTTTAGTTCTATAATTGTGATCTTCCTCAATAAGAATTAAAGGTTAAGTTGTAAAGTACACATAAGAACAATTGAGATATGTGATTGAAATAACCCTGAATCATTTAACCATCTGCTATCTTTATGTGATTACATTGCCCGTAGCAATGCCCGTAGTAGGAAATGTAGTTTGCTGATGCATTATTAATATACAGTATTAATTAATGTTCAGGAGAATCATATACAGGAAGCGTCATTATCAGGCTGTAGACACGTATGTAATCTATAAAAAGAAACCAGAAAGCCACTTGTTGAGGTGAAAGCAGATCACACTTTCTGACATTTGCAGTGAACCAGACTGTTACTGCATTAATACAGAATGATTATTTCCAAAACTCAATGTTGAAAGTTGGTGTCATAGTAACTGATCAATCACAAATGTTACCATAATTATTTGTTTATGTTTGCAGGTCAAACAGAGAGTGTCAGATAGACCAACACCACCGGAACCAGTGCCAGTACTGTCGCCTGAAGAAGTGTTTTCGTGTGGGCATGCGCAAAGAAGGTATCTTTCCATCCTGATCCATAAATCCACCATCCATTCTGATCCCACCGCAAGGACAGGAGACACTGTGATTGTGACAGCTGCTCTTAGAAAAAGTTAATAGTTAAATAGTTCAATTTTTCTTTGCCATTATCTTGCCTCTTCTCCACGAGCTCCACAGACCAGAGAAATTGCCACACATGGCTGTCTGGGCCCTATCATGGCTAAGCAAGCGATGCGTGTCAGCTCAATGCCATGTACTAAGTGGCTTAATCTAGTGCCTGCGTAAGAGTGACTGAGAGGGATACAGTGCTAAGACACCTGCGTCCCTGAGCCTTAAGCCTCTGGTTGAAGCTGCAGAAACCCTCTGCCTTGTTGGCTCAATCAGGCAGAATCCAATATGGGATTTCACCTTAAGTGGTGAAGCCCAAGTGAGGCATCATTCAATGTCATGCCGATAGATGCACAGAACTGTGCATACGGGATGTAGATACTTTATGGGATAATTTGTGGTAGAAATTTAGCAGAGTCACTTTTTTTCCATTATTTTCTCTAATACTTCTAAATTCGTTTTCCATTGCCCAACCTTTTAAAACATGAGAAAATATTTAACCTTTAGTGTTTGTGACTGTAGTTACAGGTTGTCTCAATTCAAAAACAAGAGTATGTGATTTGTCTCTGAGTTGTTTTTTCCTCATACCCTCAGAATATAAAGCATGTTAATGAGACACATTATAGCTCCCTGTAGAGAAATTCTCTTCGCTTGACCGCCTCCACAGGGAGGTCAGAGGTCAGGGTCAGCTACAGAGCAGCATTCCTGTGGCTTCTTCAGGATTCAGTGCCTTGCTCAAAGACACTAGAGCAGGACAGATGGTTTCCACATGAATTCAGAACCCCAAATGAAAGCCTCATCAGTCATCTGGCTGCTGTTTCAGTTTTTGCAGTAATGCTGTCTGTCACGGCCACGGTTCTTTACCTACGTCAGTGTTTTTAGGCTCACAGGGTATATTTGAGTGCAGAAGCAATCTCCTTATTGGAAGATATACTGTGGTTACTGCATTGGCATGTTATAATTCTCCTGCAGAGCTAATATTTCAGAAACAAAAAAAAAAACATTTGAATGGAAAATGATATTATGTTCCCATGTCTATGTTTCCCAGATAACCTTCATCTAGCCTGATGAGCATAAGAATAAATTTCCTCAGTTTCACGCTCTAGTTGAGGGATCCGTCTGGGCTCAATTGTGCCTCCTTTTAATCTTGAAGAATAGCTTCCTAATCGGGTCAAGCCTGTCGGTCTATAATCTGACGTATACCGCTGGCTGAACTCAGTTTTAACTTTTTTTCCTCTCCAAATCCCCTCCTTTACCTCCCCTTGTCCTTCACAATTTCCTCCTCTCTTTATCTTGCTTTAATCTCCTCTCTAATCTTCTCTCTGTCTTCTGTCTGCCTTTCTCCTCTCTCCTCTCTCCTCTCCTCTCCTCTCCTCTCCTCTCCTCTCCTCTCCTCTCCTCTCCTCTCCTCTCCTCTCCTCTCCTCTCCTCCCCTTTGTCCCCCAACCAAACTACAGCAGTTCAACGCGGTCGCATCCCACCTCAGCCTAGCCTCAGCCCCTCCATCACACCCATAGGTGGCGCCAGCGGCCTTGGAGGCGGGGAGTTCTATAACAACAACAACAATGGAGGAAGTGGTGGAGGTCAGCCGGTGTCAGAGCTCATTTCCCAGTTGCTGAGAGCTGAGCCGTACCCCAGCAGTCGGTACGGGCACCAGTACAACCAGCAGGCTGGTCCGGATAATGCCATGGGCATTGATAACATCTGTGAACTGGCCGCTCGGCTACTCTTCAGCACTGTGGAGTGGGCCAGGAACATCCCTTATTTCCCTGAGCTGCCTGTGTCAGACCAGGTTAGCAGATTCACTCTATTGATGTTTGATGTGTTGCACAATTCATACAAATAAGAGAGAGTTTTTTCTCTTGTTATCAGAAGATATTCTTGGAAATGTTGGAGAGAAACAGACAAGATACATTGAAGAAATATGTGCACATCAATTAATACACAATGAATACAATGCACATTAAAAATTGATGATAAAAGTGCAGTGCTATCTGATTAACACACTAACAAATCCTCAGGTGGCCCTGCTGAGGCTGAGCTGGAGCGAGTTGTTCATCCTCAACGCAGCCCAGTCGGCTTTACCGCTCCACATGGCTCCCTTGTTGGCCGCGGCCGGCTTCCACTCCTCGCCCATGTCTGCTGAGCGCGTGGTGTCCTTCATGGACCAGGTGAGGGTGTTCCAGGACCAGGTGGATAAGCTGACCAGACTGCAAGTGGACTCGGCTGAGTACAGCTGTCTCAAGGCCATCGCACTGTTCTCGCCAGGTGATTGACCATTTTATCAATACAAATTGCACAGCAAAGCCACCCTAGGAAGCCACTTATGTACATTTGTGGAGGCATTTATTGAGGCATTTGTAGAAAATGTAGAAACAGACAAGAAACATGGGGAGAGACTTGCAACATAGATCAAAATGGGGACGCTGTGAATGTGATTATATGGTATTCGTCAGACCACAAGGCTACTCGGATGCCCCAGACGGCCACTTTTGATCAATAACTGTGAGTCTTAAGGCACTTTAAAGGACTGTCTAAACATTGTTAATGTTAAATATGTTTTAAAATTGTCTTAAAGTGACAGGACAGCTGTAGTAAAGTTTGCCACATTAATCTGTGAATGTACTTACTATGGCACCATCTCCTGGCTTATTAATGAAAATGCAGTAATGTTTTACAGCACATATGTGCTGAATAGTTAGTGCTGTTATTGATCATCATGCAGCACTGTACATTTTAAGACTTGCAAGACTTGTATAAACAAAATGCTTATTGTGTTTGCCACCTCCTGAATTATTCAAATCTTTTTAAAGTTATAATGTTTTTAAGTTATTTTTGGGGTTTATAGGGTTTAAATGATATATTCTTCACAGAGTGTAAAGGTGATGAGGCACTATATTGTAAGTGTTCCCCTCAGGGGCTTTTTTATCATGTTATTTGCAGGGATCTCAACTCTCCTCTAGGCTAATCACGACTCTTTATGTAACCTGCCCACACTATTAAGTAACTCCCTCCTCCTCCCTCTCAGATGCCTGTGGTCTAACAGACCCAGTCCACGTGGAGTCTCTGCAGGAGAAGGCTCAGGTGGCTCTGACAGAGTACGAGAGGATGCAGTACCCGAGTCAGCCTCAGCGCTTCGGCCGCCTGCTACTGCGCCTCCCTGCCCTGCGTGCCGTTCCCGCCAACCTCATCTCCCAGCTCTTTTTCATGCGCCTGGTAGGAAAGACACCCATCGAGACGCTGATCCGTGACATGCAGCTTTCCGGAAGCTCGATCAGCTGGCCGTATGTCCCAGGACAGTAGCCCCCTGATGGACGAGGTCTCCGTCTGGGATTAGTGACGACAAGGACCCACAGGAAACCTCTTGACTCATCACTATCCATCTGTGTGGTTATCAAACTGCAGTGCCAGCTGGCCGTCATATGTACTGTACTGTAACCGCTCTATTCCCCCTCATGAAACAAGCTCTCTGTCTCCACACAAGCCTCCAGAGAAGAGGAGCAGGTGCCAGGCTGGATCTGTCTCGTTGCCAGCCCCGTCGCTCTAGTGCCAGGTCTCAGGCCAGATACGAGCTCCTCATGCTGGGCTCCGATATGGCCACCACAGCCAGTCATGTCACCACCCACATGCCACAGTGACTAAAGACACCGCAGTTTCATGTAGAGGGCAGCAGCACCCTGCTACAATCACATTTAGAGGACAAAACTGTCCTGCCACTGAAAGTCAACAGAACAATTTTTCCCACACTGGGCTCATTTTCCATTTGTGATGCAGTGACCTTTTTATCCACATGACATTAAAATACGATATTATTATTACAATGGATGTTATTCAACAGTCTGGAGTGTCAGAAAGCTGCGGTTGTGCAGTGAACTGAATATGAGGCACAGTAAGGCTCTCTGCAGGGCCTTTTCGCTGAAGAGGACATTCTTAGATCATACTGAACTAACTGCTCTCTTACCTCAACACTGAGGAAGAAACTAAGGAACTGCTCAAATGGCACAGAAATTAAATCAAACCAAGGAAAAAAATCACCAAAGTTATCATATCATCCTAAAAGATGGTTTTTAGATGGATTGATTAGAACACAAAGCAGAAAGAAAGAGACGAATGGACTCTTTTGACTGCTTGACCCTCAGACATGAACAATACATTTAAATTCATTCACAGGGCTCACTGTCGCTGTAATAGAAGCTTTTTTTTTTTTTTTAAAAGCCACAGTAACATGAGAACGGACTAATACCTCACTAGCCATCAGAAGGCTTTAGTCTGATATTTCGTAAACACAAACCTCTGTAAATGTTGTTCACCAGAAACCGCCTTCTTTTTTGACAACTGCCTTGTTATTCCGTATGAATTTGGGACACCTATGAAATATGAAATGAGTCTTATGAGCATCACAAACATTCGTCTTGTATCTTTTTTAAAAGATCCCCCGAAGTAATTTTCACTTGTGTTTTTGAATATGAGTTTGACTGACGAAACGGCAGGCTGACATGTAGGTAAATTCAACTTGGGTTCCAATATGAAAGACAATTCAAGATGATAATAACGAGCTTACTGAATATATTTGGTGATCAGAGAGTTTATAACCGACACCACCAGTTAAATACCAGTTTACGTCAATCAATGCTGTTTCTGGGGGTAATGATGATGTTGAAATGTGTATATATTGAGGCCAACTTTGTCTTTTTGCATGTTCAAATGTTGTTTTGAATCTCTGCTGAATTGAGATGGTTTTCATTCTTTTTACATTATGTAATTCAAGGTTCGTTTAAACATTAAAGTATTGCTTTCACTGTTAGCTCCTAAATGTTATTTTTTCTATATGTATTTACATGAAAATACCTCTGTCATCTGTTCAGATGTCAAAGAAAAAGAAGCTTCATGCCATTGCAGCTGATAGGTCATAGATGGAAGAAAGGGATGTTCACGCTCGCATCTCTAAGCATCTCAGCGAGTACCTACTGTTGTGAAGGATGTGAGACGATATTGTAATGGATGAGGATCTTGTGGAAAAACTGCACTAGGAGGATCTTCAATGCCAAAACATCACACTATCTGTCACGAGTTTAATGAGGACGGGCCCTGATTCGCTGGTCCACCTGGACTTACCTCACGCTGGTATTTCAAGAGGCAAATTTACAACATCACAAGTAAAAAGGAAAGAATAAAAAAAACTACGTATTTCAGCATTTATTGATAAAAAACACAAAGTCAAAGGATGTAACTCTGCTTCTTGATTTACCATCGGGCCTTTTGAACGTTATCTGAATATTATTCTTTTAGTCAACAAACTCAACCATGTCATAAAAAAAGATAAATATACTATTAATGTTTTCTTATCTTTGTGTTAATGAGTTCTTATGTTTTTCAATTTTATGTGTATGGCAACATTATTAAAAGATTCAAAAGAGGACAATGTGTCTTTTGTTATGTTTGTTTTTTCAAACTACTTGAAAAAGTGTTGTAATTACATCTGTATGAATAATGCCAAATAAACACAGCAACATGTACCACAAATGAATAAGTGTATTCATATGACAAAAACTGAGGAGTTTTAACAGTTATTTTATTAATTTTATTTGATTTATTTTATTTTATTATAATTTTTTTTATTTTGTCTCATCCTCCCCTAATTTCATTCATTCCACACATCATTTCCATATAAAAGTCAACATTCATTAGTTTCCAAAACTAAAATGTGCTGTAACATAACTTAAATTAAATGTATTAAATTTAAGTAATCATGACAATGTGAAGTAAAAGGCGAAATTTTCACACAATGTACAACAAGTTCAGTGCCATTTGTCAAGCAGTTTATATCACAACCACACAGAGCAAAGTCTGTCAGTAGCCCTGATGGTAATCTATTCTGACAGCTGCAAAAGTAATACAAGAGTTGTAAACATTAAGGTCAAAAACAGAGTGGAGGTTCAGTGACTGTGAGGCCAGCACGAGGGTTGTATTGATATGACCAGTTTTACAGCCAAGTAGAAAAAAATGAAACAGGAGCCCACACGAAGCAGCCGAATGCTGCGTGAGTACTTGATTCCTTAGCCAGGTCAAACACTGTAAGCGATCATCCTCAGCTGTTTCAAGGGATTATTGAGACACACTAACAGAGACCTTGGTCATAGTTTTTCACCAGACGTTTGATGTGGAAAAGTTTTTGCCGAAGTTCTTTGCTCTGTCTTTTCTTTGCTTGATAGTCTGGGGTCTAAAGGAAAGACAAGTTTAAAGAAGCAGATATAGTTAACATGATCCACACTCATATTAAAATTAGTTACAAAAATATATTACATCATTCAGTTTTAGTAAAATGTTTTGTTATTGACATGGCTTTGTGATGTTATTTGGTAATGATACAGTTATAAATGTTGGCAAACCATTAATAACTGTTTATGGGTTTCTCAATTTATAAGGTTCTTATAGTAATCCATCAATTCTTCGGTTGCAAATGTTAATAAGGTTATAAATGGATTTTTGCTTCAGATGCTCTGCTGTCCTTTTCTAGAAGATAAATACCCAAACAGACTGTTGGAGGGCTCTTCTTGATGAGCTAAAAAGACAGTGTGATGCCGGGTGTTTTCCCACAACCGGGCAACCCAAAAGTCATTCTTATTAATGGCTTATAAATGATCTCTAAAGCATTAGCAAATGATTTAAAGCCATTAATGAATGCTTATAGACAATTTGTAAAGGGTGTCTTACTAGAAAGTGATACTCTTATTAGTTTAATCTGTTCAAAACCTGAAGTGTAAAAGTTACATATTGTGGTTTTATGGTTGGTTATGTGCCCACAGAGACTCTAGGAATTCACTGCACTTAGCCAGGAAATGTTATGTTTGGCCAGAGCTAGGGTAGCTGTTTCCCCCTGTTCTTAAAGCTAAGCTAACTGGCTGCTGGCTGTAGCTTCATATTAACAATGTTTGTTCAATGTGTCTTGTCTATTAACTCTATATTATTCCATGATTTATCCCTCTGATTTATGGTAACATTATTTGGGCTCATACATGATACCCCTCTAATCGCTGTAAACTTTATGTGCTGCAAAAAAGATTTGTAAGCTTGGCAACTTTCTAAAGTGGCTTCTGTCCTTCAGAAAACTTCTTTCAGTATATGACATAGATATCCATCAGATATGTGTTTTGTATATAAATATGTGTTCACTTTCTCTAGCATCATCTTTTAGCAGCCTCTTAAAATTAAACTCTCGAATTCATTCTTATGTATTTTGTCCCAAAATGCATATCTATTACTTTAATGTCATATTATGATACCACAGATCTAATTTATCTCACCTTTTTCAGATCTTTCAGTCGGTTATACTCATCAGCCACACCCTGAGAATGGAAACACAAATTCTTTCTGTGACTTATGCTGACTTTATGTCATAAACCATATAAGCAAATTCTGAAAGTATATTTTAATCCTAATCACAAAAACAACAACGAAAACTAAAGTCCTCCTGACTGTTGTTGACACTGAGGATGGACTAAACTGGCGGGTATAATTAAAGGCACAGTTATGATAATGTTCTCATGGCAGTCTGCCCTGAATTTTTCCACTCAGCGGTCTTCCCTCCTGTTTATTCCCTACCTGGTACTTCATGGAGCCCTCGTCCAACGTGTCCAACTCTCGGTTCAGCATGTGCATCTGGTCACTGATGTCATCCATCTCAGCACAGAGACTCTTATAACGGGCCAGGTCAGAGTCAAACTCCCTCTTGTACCGCCGGCGCTGCTGGTCTGAAATTATCTCTGGGTACAGCCTGGAGTGGTATATTAATATGAAGTGAATATGAAAGAATGAAATGATTACTAATTTAAAACTAAGCAGTGACAAATACAGAGGGGAATTAGCTTTTCATCAGTCTTTCTACCAGTATTAAGTTAAAAACATTTAAACGGTTGGACATCATGCCTTTCGAGGACACTGGTGGCCAGTATTTGTGGAGTTACAGCATTGTCCTCTGAAATAATATGAATACTGTCTGTTTCAGGGCAGGACATATTAAATATGTTATTGATTAGGGAAAGTTAAGTCAGAGGGAAGTCAAGCTTCCTCTCAGATTGGCCTGGAATATTTTAATTTAGGCTCAACCAATAGACATTTTTGAAAAATGACACTGATGCTGATTTGCTTGCTTCAAGCTGCTGATAGTCAACATTTATGCTGGCATTCAACATCTTTAAATTTCAGCCTTTTCCTGCCTAAAACTACAACTACTACAAAAAATAATATGACAAAAACAATGCTCAGTATTTTAAAGGGGCAAAAAACCTCTGAACCAGCATGTAGACTCTTCAGCTCTTCAGTGAAACTCATCAAAATAAAAGTCTCAAAATAAGTCCCAGTTTCATTACAGTAACTAAAATAATGGTCCATAGTAACTCATCTGTCAACATCTTTGAAATTAGTTAATTATTAATTACACAGTTTAGGAAAAATAGACTTAATTTGCATTTCCATTCCACAATTAAATTAAGTCTATATGTTATCTTAATGTCTTTATCTTTACATAGATTACCTGAAGAGGTAATCTGTGTCTTTCCGGTCCAGCTCATTCCCAGTGTCTCCTCCGGTGGTGTAACCAGTTTCATACTGGGACTCCACCATCTCCTGAGCAGCAGGCCGAGGCTCTCTGTCCTTCCTCCGGTCCCTCTCAGCGTGATGAGAAGGTTCCCTGATGTTGTCACCTTCATCTGAGGAGCTGCTGGAATAAATTGGGACCCCGCTGTTCTGGTACAGAGGCTCAGCGGCACACTTACTCTTTTCAGCATGAAAACTTTAAAAAAGAATGACACAGACACAAAGTGTTTGATTGTGTGTAAGTTCTTGAAATTCTACAGCCACATTCATATTTAGTTTTGTGAAGTGTGAGATTATATTTAGTTTGGTGATTAACAGTGTTCTTTTTTCTTTTCCTACTGTGTGGGTATTTATTGATCATGGTGGCATTTATTGCTGTATAAATAAAGTTTAATTAAGTTGGACTGAAAAGTCAACCTGTACTGATAGTCAACCTTTAAATTGACATTCTTCATCTCTTAATTTAATTTGAGCATTTTCCTGCCTAAAACTACAGAAAACAAAAAAGGAATACGTGTCCTTGCCTTATGAACTCATCAGGTCCAATCATCACTCACCTGTTGCTGTTATATTTTCCCTCTCTGTGGATACTGACTGCTCTGTTGCCGTAGGAGACCACACTGTTCTCCGCCCTGAGGTCAGGAGCTGCTCTCTCTGATATAACAACAGTCGGTGCCTGCTGGGTGCTCCGCACTTCTCCAACATCATTCACCTAAGACATTCAGGAAAGTGGAATCTCAATATTTAATGTTTGCGGTTTCTGTGCGATGCAGATGCAGAATGCTGAAAACACTAAAAACTACAATGAATTTCTGCATTTAGAATTTTAAAATATTCCACCAAAGTGCAAATAATTTGATTCTGTTCGTGTGGAGACAGAAAATCAAGGGTAACAGAAAATACAAGTTTGTGTGATCTGTATTTATTCTACAAGGGAAAACGTACAGCATAGTAGTGTACATGAGAACTTACAGAACATACAGAACTTTGCATTGCTATGATGCTCAGACTGCACTAAATCTGTCACATACTGTAGCAGCAAAGTGCAAAACTGAAGAGTCCTCTACACAGCTCAGCACACTGTGCTCAAAAACACTCCAGTGAGAGAGCCTGTGGCACTGCCAGACATGTATGCATGTAGCCAGACAGATACAAGAACAAACACACACACACACACGCACACACAGTAGCCTTGGCTACAATGTGACACACTGCAGTAAAGTGAAACGCAGCTCTAACATCCATCAACCCCAGAGAGCAGAAAGTCCCTTCCTCTGGGTTTCCAGGATCATCAGTGTCTCACCTCAAATCCTTTATTTCCTCTCCTGTTTGTCTCCTAAATCAACTATCAGAACCAATAAATTGGGAGGAAACACACAAAAGCAATTTTCTCAACTGTGTCTGACATGAAATGCATGTTAGCGAAGGAGTGTGTGTGTGTGCATGTGTATGTGTGTTCAGTCATCATGATAACACTGAGAAAGGCTTAGACAAGAATGAAATCAGTGGAACAAACATTTTAGCTGTTCCTTCTTTCTCAACTATCAGGTAAACATGCAGCAGAGCATCAGGTTTCTTCTCTCAGACAAAAAACAGGACAGTGTGCTTATCAAACAGAACATTTAAACACCTACAGTGCAACACAGAAATATTAAAATCCTGTACAGATACAGAAAGAGGTGAAAAGCATTACAAAAAATGCATGGTCAGACATCCTACAAGTATTAAGAAAGATATCAAACACTAAAACTGCATTATGTCTTACGTAATATATTGTCTTACTGTATGATGCATCATTAATGAACTCTAGTCTTTGGCCTATATCTGGATTTGAGTGTTGTCACACGGGATGAGGATCTGGGAAAAGCAGCCTGTGAAATAGATCTCATGAATGTCAAGTCGGAGGATGATCCTCTATGAGGAAAAAACTTCTAGAAACTGCAGGGAATCCGATACGCTGCTGCAGGATGATGCTGTGACAGCCTCAGCTTTGTGAAATTCAAGTGCTATTAATTTCTGTGCTTTTCAGTCCAGCCAGCATTTGTGAAACTGACACAGTTTTTAAAATCCAGAGACCTAAGAGAAGTGGATGTGCTGTATAGAAAGAGAGTGACAGACTGATTTTATGGATATATTTTAGTAGCCGAACTAATTCTAAATGCAGATTTTTGTATTTATCAAGTAATTGTGTTGAAAGATAAGGTAAACAGTTATGACATACTCACAAGGCTGTTTCTTGCTATATGCAGACTATGAATGTGCGTCGGGCCCCCTTGACTGCTAGTCCAATATTCATTTAACTACCCTGTGGTCGTTTGGTGTTGCAGGAGTTACATAACCGAGCGTCCTCAGCGGTCTTGCCATAATCAGTATCAATCATGACATTGGCCAGCAGCTGTCCTATGATGACATCATTGATGACTTTGCTTCTAAAAAATCTATGAAGTGAAATTTTTGAAGATGGTAGTGATGATGATGATGGTGATGATGTTAACAATGCAGCTAAATTCCTTAAATTAAAATAAGTTATTTATGTGTAAAAAGCGGCATTTGGTCTCGTTTATATGCTTATGGAATATGATACAGATTTGGTGTGTATTCATGAGTGCTTGAAATGGGGATGGGGGAGGGGGGCAAATAAGTGATGTAAAATAAAATTATTCAAAAAACCCCAAATCCTCACTTTTGAGGATGCAAATGTTTGGTATTTTTGCTTGATAAAAGATGAATCAATTATCAATCTTAATTATATTTCATTAATAATTTCAGCACTTTTTTCTACTTTAAGTTCCGCAATATAAAATAAATCCATATCACCACAAAATATCTATTTTTGCATAAACCATTATAGGATATTTATTCTCTTCTCTTTATTTACACACTTGACACTTCATCATATCGTGTTTTATAGTCTTAGTTCTCTGGCTTTTTGAGAGTTGGTCATGTAAATAATTAATTAAACTAATTAAGCTGTCCCTTTCCGTATGCAAGCGGCATTCAATTTTCCAAGTTTATACTGTATTTCCTTTCGAGATTTAGTATTCTACATTCTGCATTATAATTGCGTCTTCTCTCAATTACTACACTTTTCCGGTTCTGTTCAATGAAAATGTGGCTCAAAACACAAGATGTGGCTCAAAACACGAGGAAATGACTTCTATGCCAGGCGTCCAATCTGCAGCAGTGGGAAGCAGCCCCATCGCAGACTGAATCATTTAGCGCCACCACTCTCTGTGGGGATTCACACAGCAACACTGAGGCAACTCAACCCTTTTTATACATTATACATGCCACATACATTATATATGCCTCCCTGCAAGGCAAGCATCTTCACTGCGATACAAGAGTGCCCCAGAATAGGGCCTGCATCTCGATGAAGCGACTCACTACATACGCACTTTACAATGATAGGCAGTATGTAGGCCAAGGCCTCACCGGATAAACTGATTGAATATGTTTCTTCCCTTTCCATAATGAGGCATGGTGGACATAATACATTCATAGTACACTGCTTCTTCAATAGATTAATCACTGCTAAATACCACATGAGGCTACCGCTGTGAAATACAAACAGCACAGCAGTCACCGGGCTCTACAGCAGCATGACTACCTGCTAAATGCTAGAGCACTGATGGTCTAGACTAGGACAGGAAGAGAACTGCAGTCTATAGAGTCACTGTCAGACACTTTGTACATCCATCTATCCATTGCTACAACAACTGAAGTTGTCATTTTACTGTAGTGGAAATGCATTATTCACATGGTTGCAAGAGTCTCTTGTGAGATCAAGACTTGTATGTTCTTGTACTTGTATGTATGAACAATGCACAGTGAGGACCACTGGATGTTTGTAAAAACAAGACAAAGACTTTACAGCAGATGCTGAAGCGGGTCATTCATTTTTTAAGGTATTTGGACCTTGATTAAGATTTTGACCTGATGGTGGCACTAGATGAAAAGTCAGGAAATCACCTCAGTGATTATATCCTGAGGGGGGCTTCAATGAGTGTAGGCCTACCAAATTTCATTGCAATCTATCCTAAAGCAGTTGAGATATTTCACTAAAAACCACAAATGTAAAGATCAAGTCTTTATGTTTTTACAATTTCAACTAAAGCTTTAGCATAAATGGTACAAAGATCTGTCAAGTCTTCAGAGTCTTGCTTTAAAGAGGATTCTGTACTTTTCTGGCATTTTCTTTGATTAATTATGTAGAGAATGTTATTAATGAAAAATGAAGAATAAATACATAACCAAAGAAAAATGATCATTGCTATAGAAAGTTTATAGATGGCTTTCTTTGTTGAAATTTATGGTGCAGTGTGTTTTGAACCTGCATGGTTCACTACTTCTACCCTACTTTCTATACTGGATTTATCAAATATTGCATATTCAATTTAGAGACAACTATACCTTTTAGTCAGGGACACACTGAGTCATTTGCATCATGTGTGATTATGACTGTGTACAGGAAATGTGCATATAGTATCTGTTCAAACAATATGAACCTGGCTCTAAACCATGAGGTTAATTACTATAAAAGAGTCTCGTGACCTGTTTCTTGTCACTAGAGATTGTGCCCTGTTGCTTGTCACCCATTTTTATGGGTCTCTCTGCATCTGTTATCACTAGGCTGGTTAATGATTAGTCAGAGTGAAACTTGGGTGTGCCAAAGATAAAGACCAATATTCTCTGAGTCAACAACAGCATAATGGGAGCTTGTGAAACCTATTGGTCACTTGCAAGAAAAAAGAATCATGACCATGCTGACTGGTAACTTGAAAAGAATAAACATGAGATTGCAAGCAGTGAAGTCACTCAGGATTTTGTTTCTTTGGAGAGAAGAAGCTGGAGATAAACTAGAAATAAATATAAACCACATGGCTTCAAAGTCTTTTCATCCTTTGCTACCATACCATGAAGAAATAAATAATAAAGGAGGCTGAGACTTTCCTCACCCAGTCTTGTACATCCTGCCCCTCCGACTGCCTGACCAGCGGCTCATCCCAGTAGATGTTAGCTTTGCCGTGGCGCCAAATCTTGCTGCGGGTCTTGTAGGCGTAGTAAGC
Organism: Thunnus thynnus; assembly: GCF_963924715.1. Lineage (NCBI taxonomy): Eukaryota > Metazoa > Chordata > Actinopteri > Scombriformes > Scombridae > Thunnus > Thunnus thynnus. Next base: position 11,655,825 of record NC_089528.1, read on the forward strand.
AGACAGGGACAGGGACAATACCACCATCAGACCCAACACTAATGCTACTGCCTGAGGAAAGAGAGTAAATTATAAAACCGAATAGAAGAGAATAGAATAAAATAGGACACTTCAACTAACCTCCTCGGGGTCCATGTAGCAGTAGTGGTGCAGGTATTGATTGTACATGGGGAACCCCCCGGGAAAACCGGCCCCCACGCTGCCACTGAGGCTGGGGCTGCCCTGGATGTTCTGGCACATCATCAGCATGGGGTTGTACAGCATGCTCTGTGAGCTCTGAGACATCGGGTTCACCCCGATCACGAAGATGATGTCGATGATGCCCTAGAAAGATAGAAAGTCAGGATCAATCACAATTGTGATTTAAATGCCATTATATATTATGTTTGAAAAGTGCTGCCAGTGCAACATTTTAGAAAACACAACAAGCACTTTCATGACATATGTCACTGGGGCTGCAACTAACAATTATTTTCATTATTGATTAACCTGCTTAATCGATTTATCATTTTGTCCATGAAATAGTGAAAAACACCTTTCATATTTCCCAAACGTTATATCTTTAAATGTCTTATTTTGTGCAACCAACAGCCAACAACCAAAAGATATTCACTTCACTGTCATGTATGACAAAGAAAAACACTAAATCATCACATTTCAGGAGCTGAAAATATTTGGCATTTTTGCTTAAAAAAATGACACAATTATCAAAATAGTTGCCAATTCATTTAAAGTGGGGGTATGAAATTGTAACAATATTTCATATCCCCTCTTAACTGGTTTCTGCCCAGATTATTTTGTATAATGTCTGGTCACATGAAATGGTATCATAACTTCCTTATTGTGATGTACTTACTTTTCTTTTAAAACAGGATGTTGGGGTGGACATTAGATAGTAATGGATCAAGCTTAAAGTGACTATAATCCATATTTTTGTATTAACAATTGATCAAATGACTAGGCCTATCTCAAATTTGAAAGGTGTCACTTATAGCGATGAACCCACAGAGAATTATCACTCAACTCACTCTCTCTGCTCTCTTGTTGTTTTTGGTTGCAGCAAGCAGATGTTTCTAGCGAAAAAAAGTTCCTAAAACCCACTGCATACTACCTTCCCATCACCAAACAGCAGTGAGGCGACTATTAGCAACTAGCTGGTGAACATAGTGGAGCGTTTAGCAGCTAATGAGCCAGCTTTTAGCCTCTGTCAGGTCATAGTTTTGTGCTTGCTGGTCCATATGGGTGACTCCTAACAGCTTCGTGACTTTGATATACATTTGTCAGGATCAAGAGTTTCCTTTTTAACTCATAATTTTGCACACTCATACGAAGGGAAACAAATTATTCAATGGTAGCAACAAAGAGAAGTGAGTGTCAGAAGGGGCAGAGATTTAATCAATAGACCAGAATGCAACATGGCTACAAGACAGGCTTTTGAATAAGAAGTGCAACACTTTGTGAGCTGGAAACACCCATGGCCTCTTCCTCTTACTACAACATCACTATTAGAATCTCCACCTGCATGTATAAACCACAGATAACTGAAACATGTTGTCCTGTGAGCCAGTCTGGGAAGTGGACTAAATCATTAGTCTGAGGTAGATTCACCTGAAGGACAGCTAAGATGATATCACTGATGAACACAGTGAGGTAGAACCTGCATCCCCTCATGACCCCCGATCGTGAGAAACTCCCCACCAGGAACCCCAGTGAAACCAGGAAGTTGATGGCCGCCATGGAGATCATCGCCGACTTGGCAGAATGTGGTGTCATGTAGGAGCCGCTGTAGCCATAACTGCCTCCATAGTATCCTGACCCTGTCCCTGAAACACCACTCCCTGTGGCCCCAACACCGTAGCCCCCATACCCAAATCCATTCATGTCCCACACCAAGGTTGATGCCACAAAGGCGAAGATGAGGAAACACATGAGCACTGTAGCTCCCTGGAAGGTTTTGACGAAACCAGGGGGAGAAAACCAGCGGTAGAAGTGTTGAGGTTTCCCCTCCATGTAGTAGGAGTCTGGTGGGAGATTGTAGGTGGGGGGAACATATTGGCTCTGGGGAGTGTGGACGCTCCTCGGGGGATAGAAGCTGTGGGAGGCGGTGCTGTAGGGCGGGCTGTACACAGGGGGGCTATCATAGTACCGAGGCTCATACATGGTTTAGTAGATATTCCTGCAGTTTCACCTGGAGGAAGGAGGAGAAAATATGATGAAATTAATTCATGGTAAAAGGAGTATTCTTGTTACATAGCTTCACATAGTTTATACATGTCACAGTGCCACTATAAACTAACATTTAAATGCATTTAACAGTGATAAGTACTTTAAAGTGATTCCTTGATGAGATAAATGACTAGAAATGAAAATTATGAATATAAAAAAATAAAATAATTTTATTACAAATGCTTTCTTTCTCAGTCCTTTCAGCGCTTCTGTTAATTTGATGTAACTAAATGTTTTCAGCATTGTCTGCTGCACAGCATGCACCTCTGTGCCCTTCATTCACCTCAGCCCATCCCTGAACCCTCTCTCCGGTATTGCTGATCTACACTTCATCACTCCAATGGAACTCAACCCAACAGGCTTCAATAATTCAGACAGACAGCAGATAAGAGGCGAGCTGGGGCAGCCATGCGTGGTGTTTACTGCAGGGAGAGCCACACAGAGGTGTTCCTTCCCTGTGCTGCATCTACAGTATGTTACCTGTGCACCTGCTGGGAGTCAGCCCCACTGAGAGAGAGAGAGCTACAAAATAAGCCCAGTCAGGCATGGCAGAACTGTTTGGGGTTTTTTTTGCTTTGTTTTGTTTTTGATTAATTGCATATTGTAGCTGATTTAACTTTACATAATTGTACAAAGAAAGAGAGAACAGCAAAAGTAAAAGTTTCACAGTTTTTTTTCAATGTAAACCGTAAACCCCCTGTCTGTCTTCTTAAAGAGGCGCAAGTACTTCAACACATGAACGAAACAAACTCATCCATTCTGTTATACAGCACATCAAAACACACTGTCATATTTACCCTCTGTCCACTTTCCATTTTAAGTGAAAGATCTGACACCTTTATTTAAAAGTAGTCATTTTCAAATCCTTCAAAGTCAAATTTAACTTTAAATGTTTGATTTTTTTTTAGATCATTGAACAAATATAATAGGAGCTATTTAAACCTTCAAACAACAGTGACAATGAAAGTAGAGTATTGGCATTACACAACTTACCCAGATACTAAAAAGCGTTGTTCAACTTTGCACCCGTCCACATTCACACTCGTCTGCTCTCTAGAAGCGTAATGTCCGCTTTAAAGCTCTTTGACGATCGTAAACTTCGTCATTTTCCATGGCTGATACCTTCTCTTCTAAAAAAACGGGAAAGAAGCATGCGGAGTCTCCTGACTCACCGTGGGCCCGCAGCGACTCAGTGTCTCAGCAGGTGCACATTTCACCTCATACTGACCTCCTGTTCTCACATGATGTCTCATAGTTCACAGGCTGCAGCTACATTCAGTTTAAATTATTCCCCATCAGCTCCAGTCCAGTTCATGTCATACCCTGTGCCTTTTAGAAAGTGTATGGATGTTTTTTGGATATTTTACTAATGACCTACATATTTGGAGTATATAGTAAGTATGTACCATATATGATTTTTTTTTTTAAAAACTACTACCAATAATAACATTATTATTATAGTAGTAATTAGTAGTAGTACATTTAATAGTCATTATTATGTAGCCAGCTGTTGTCCTAAGTGGTTATACAGTTAAAAACTTACCCCACACATACTGAAGTGCAGTTTTGAAGTTTGAAGTTTTATAGTGTCAGTGTGATACTGAAAGCAGCCACCCACTGTATCTTTATAGTCCAACATGCAGTGAACCAACACCCAGAATACTTCTGGTTTAGTGATTGAACAGTAGGCAATAACTGTGGCTTTACTATCTCTACTGTAGTATACATGTGTCTAGATTACTTTTCACCAGCCAATAGTCTGCAGCAAACATCACTGTCTTTGTACTGCTGCACTAAAAGGTCCAAATGACCAGAAATGCTGCTGTCTCCTTTGACGCAACAGAATAAAAAAGAGGAGAAAAACAATGTAATGATAGCTCGATACACTCTGATGTTGTTATGAAACTGTAGGTTAGGCACTGATGATAATGTAGGCATATATGGTGTTTTTATAGCTGAGTGGATGCAGTAAAACTCAGCAGAAGTGTGGGAGTTTCATCTAATAGCATTTGGTTCCATATGATAAACGAGATGGACGGTTATTACAGTATGTCATCACTAAGATGTTTTATACTAATCAGACAAAGCAACAAAGTGACAACTCCATTTTAAGGGATTTCAATTTATGCAATGTGCATTCAGTTACAATTGTTTCAAGGGAAGTAATAACAGATTTGTTTTAAGTTTTGTAGTTTGGTGAAATAATCAATTGTCATGTTATATGTTTTGGATATAGTCCTTTGGATGATAGCTGCTGTCTAAAATGTACACCCAGACGACTGCCACAGTGTCCAACAGTCAAACCTAAACAGTGATTAAAACACAACTTTGGTGTTTTTCTATTACCCAAATTGCTTTCTGGTGTTTTTTAGTAAGCTAAATATCAGTATAATAAGTCAAAGGGGTAAAAAAGATGTGTACTGTGTGCTTACTGAGTGTTTGATTAACACTAACAACTCAAAACACTTCACAGGGTGCTGAGATTCACAGCTTTCAATACTCACTTGATTCTTCAACAACAACAATTATAATACAGATATTTTTCTTTGGTGCTTATACAGAAAATCACAAAACGAAAAGACAATAAAAAAACATAAAAGACATTGATTACCTAATGATCAGTTAACAGTTAGGTGGTGAGAACCAAACCAAGTAGCCTACATTAGTCTTGAAGCTGCCAACGCAGAACCAAAAATAAGTTGTAAAGACAATATGAAATGGTAGTGCAAATAACAAACAGCATACAGAAAAAAAAATCAAAAAACAAACAAAAAACTTTATCAAACAAATTTTCATATACAGTACATTTTGTAAAAACTGCAATAATTGGCAGGACTTGAATTTGAAAATAAACATTAAATCGGCATGTTATTTCCCATCATTGACACAAATTACATGAATATAGCAAGAAAATGCATCATGACATACAATGAAAACTGTATGTCATGATGGAGTGTATCATGTATCCATTATGATGCTGTAGCACAGGTGTTATTATTATGTCATACACAAGGTTTCATGTTAACTCTAACCTTATGTTGATACCCATAAAAAATGTCCGTAATCCATGTGTCTATCTCAGAAAAATATGCTTTTCACTTAAAACACAATAGTCCCAATGCATTCAATATACTGATGCAACATTTCACAAATAAAAGACAAAGCACAGATTTCAAAAAATATGTTATTTGTTTTGTCTTGTCATGATGTCTGCAGATATTCTCTCTCTGGTATTCTTCATGTCCGACCATTTGCCATGGTTTCCTCATCAAAAGTACGGATTCTGTTTTTTATGTGGCTTAATTTGGCTTTCAAATAGTCACAGCGTTCCTTTTTCTCTAGGAATGCAGGCTCCTGCAAAACACACACACACCAACACACAGAATAATTTATTAATTATTAATTTATTTTCTTTTTCTTCTGATAGCTGTTGCCTGATTTGTTTATATAATGCAGCTGTGTTAAATGAGAATTTCCAGAGTTATATTATTTGCATCAGTGGACAGCATTATTGAAAAAAGCAAATATTACCTGGATGTTTACACAACAGTAGCATTTCTAACACATCTCTGGGTTCAAATTTAAGAATGATTTTTTAATTGTTTCAGAGTGAACAGACAAAGCGTTGGGACTCCATCACTTACACTCTTTTTCTGCTGATACTTCTTCAGAATGTTTTGAATCCTCTGCCGATCCTAAAGAAATGATAATCAAATGGTTTGCACATGACATAAAACACTCAAACTCAATGTAGGAATGGAGATTTTTAATTTCTCTGTACAATTAAGAGGTCCAATCATGACCTTTTGACCTCATATTAAATCCTGGTATAGTATATCAGTTCACCTGCTGGCTTTTTCCATCTTTGAGGAGTCGAGCCATCATATCATCCAGCTCTCTGAATTTATTGAGGGTGGTGCTGATGTCTCTGTGAAGGTCCTTGTACTCCTGATACTGGTCATTGAAAACAGCTTTGTACTTTTCCCTTTCTTCCACGCAGCTGATCTCCGGATATTTCCTACAGGAAAGGATTTTAGGGAAGACTGAGAAGTGGCATGACATGTATGGACTGATTCTTCTTTTTGTGAGGTGTCAGATTAAGAAAGAATATCTTAACATCTATACTTGAAAAGTTTACTCACATGATGTAGTCTGCGATGATGTGTACTTTGGGGATGTATTCAGGCGCTGTGGTTCTGTTCAGACTGACTGGATGCTTATGGACCTCAGAGACTGGTGCATGCTGATTGATGTGATCTTTACTCAGAGACGCATCTGTTTCATCCTTGAATGATATGCGTTTTGTTCTTTGGGGGGCGAGTGGGATGTAGTGATGATGCTCTTCTTGAGGCTAAAGGTGAAAGTTAAGAGTATCATTCAGAAAACATGAACCAACGAATGAAATGAACATAAGCCACTGTGTGTGCAGGCCTGTGTCATCATTACAACAAGCTTTTTAAGAGGCCGATGGGAAAAATTTAGGTTAAGCAAAATGTCAGAGAAATACAAAAAAAGCACAGCTAGAGGGGAAAAATACTGGCCCATTCTTTTGCTTTGACAAGCTAATCCTGTGAAGCTGCATTCCCTCAGCTGGGAGATGAAATTATTATGTTCACTCCTGGCCTCTCAGCCTCTCTTATTTGACATAATATATTAGCTGACCATGCTGTTTCTCACCCATGGTGGCTGTGATGCTGCACTCCATGTTCTCCATTTGCAAATAGTAATAAGCTTGATAGCTGTTGAAGGGAACAATCAAGTTCTTGGTACATATCAACAACATTGTGTCTGTTTTATTTGCACATATCACTATATTGTATTGAGCATGCAGATGTATTGCTTGTATATCTGAGTCATCTGTATGAATTAACATGGAGAGAAATTGACTTATGTGTTTGTGCCAATGATAGCAGACACCACTTCTTGTCAGTCTAATCTAATGCTTTAAAATATTGAATTGGATATTTACTGGATTACTAATCTGGTGTATTGTGCTAATTAAATCATATCAGATGCCAATGGCGAGTCCATTATTAGGATTTAAGTCACATGGCTGTAACATAACAGTGTTGATGTTAGTATACCATTATCAGCTATCAGGAGTTATTTGCTCATAGTAGTGTGCTGTCAAATCAAAAATAAACATGTGCAGTGTGGATACTAAAGACACTAAGCTAACTGGGTTACCCAGCATGCCATGGGACACATGTATCTGCTGCCACACCAGTGGGACACATTGTATATATTGGATATAATGTAACAGGTACAATATGTTCCTCATTGAGAAAAAGCATCAAACGCATAGTAGCAGAACAATTCAGTCTACTTCACTTTTAACTTATCTACTTCAGGCACATTTCTACCAAGAGGGCTGCATGGTCAATAAAGGTATGAAAAAACAGTGATTTACAGCTTTAGAAAGAATCCTGGTTGTTTGCCATGGCATTGGCCAGCAGAAAAAAGCTGACATATCAATTCCAAAAAAGAGCACGCTCACTGCAGATTGTCTTGACTGACTTTAAAATAAATTGGATTTGCTCTGCCCTGCTGCTTTGGGCCTGTTGTTGGCTGGTTTGCAGTCGGTAAAAGTATTGCTTACTCTCTCCTACTATAAATGTGGTGTTTGATATAACATGTCTACTTAAAATAACTCTTAACTTGACAAATATACATTTAGACATTTCCTATTTCTCACACATAATGTGACCTAGGACCTGTGTGTGTGATAGAGCAACAGAGACAGAGTAAAGGGGAAAAAGCATGGGTTAAATCTTCAGTAGCTGACTGTTCTGTCCGAAACCAGTGACAGTGAACACTTTAAAGGAGAACATCGCACTGTTTTCTATATGTTGCATTCTATTTTAACCACACATATTCTTGTGATTCTTCAACACAGTCGATCACAACATATCACTAGGCCAACTGGAAAACTTTTCTACTACTCTCAACTGGGACTTTCTGGCACAGTACTAAACTGGTTTGAATCCTACTTAAAGGACAGGGACTACTTTGTGTCTATAGATAATTACACATCTGAGCAGACAAAAATGACATGTGGAGTTCCCCAAAGCTCCATTCTGGGGCCTCTTCTGTTTAACATCTTCATGCTCCCACTAGATCAGAGTATGGAAACAACAAAATATGTTACCATAATTATACAGATGGCACACAAATTTACATAACCATATCACCAGGAGACTATGGTCCAATACAAGCACTGAGTAAGTGCATTGAACAAATCAACTATCTGATGTGCCAACATTTTCTTCAATTAAACAAAGATAAAACTGAGGTAATTGTTTTTGGAGCCAAAGAAGAGTGATTGAAAGTTAGTGCCCATCTTCAATCAATAGTGTTAAAAACCACAAACGCAAGCCAGAAATCTTAGTGTAGTCATGCACTCAGACCTGAATTTCAACAATTACAAATAATTACAAAGTCAACCTACTATCACTTTAAGAATAATTCAAGGATTAAAGGACTTATGTCTAAGCAGGATTTGGAAAAACTTGTCAATGCATTTATCTTGAGTAGGCTCAATTACTTCAACGGTGTCTTTACAGATCTCCATAAAAAATCAATCAGACAGCTGCAGTTGATTCAGAATGCTACTGCTTGAGTCCCCACTAAGACCAGGAAAGTGGATCACATCACTTTAGTTGTCAGATCTGACTACACTGGCTTTCTGTCTGTCAAAGAATTGAATTTAAAAGCCTACTGTTGGTTTATAAAGCACTGAATGGTTTAGGTCCAAAATACATTTCTGATCTGCTACGTTATGAACCCTCTAGACCTCTCAGATCGTCTGGGACTGGTCTGCTTTCTGTTCCCAGAGTCTAAACTAAACATGGAGAAGCAGCGTTCAGTTTTTATGCTCCTCATATCTGGAACGAATTCCCAGAAAACTGCAGGTCTACTGCAACTCTCAGTTCTTTTTAATCAAGGCTGAAGACTTTTCTGCTTGCTGCTGCCTTTTATCAAATCAAATCTGAGGCTTTTTATTAATATCTTACACTGCACTGTAACTTTTACTCTCTTGTTTGTTTTATCTGTCTTTTCTGTCTATTCTATTTTAGCTTATTTTTATTTCCAATTTAAGACTTTTTAATTGTATTTAAATGTCTTTTTATATTGCCTTGTGTTGGTTTTACATTCTGTCTTGATGCCTTTTATGTAAAGCACTTTGAATTGCCTTGTTGTTGAAATGTGCTATACAAATAAACTTGCCTTGCCTTAAAAACCTCCAAAACTGTATTTATTCGGAGCAGCTCCCATATACAACTAAATGCAGGTCTTCAATAAGAGGCATAAGCATTTTTATATTTTTTTAAGATTATTTCCCTCACACTTTGAATTTAGAAGTAATGAGCTTGTCTTTCATCTAAAATTTCCACAGAAGTGAACTGTACCTTGTTTTCAAAGTATTCCCTCTCCCGGCGTGCTGCTTCATGCCTCCACATCTTCAGACATACCAGGAAACTTCCCAGATATATTGCCATGTTGATGAAGATGAAAGCAGTTCCCGCCATCTGGCCCCCGTCAACTCGACAGAGATTGGCCATGATGGGGTTGATACCTATAGTCATGTAGCACAGCCCCCCGCGGTTCAAGTCATTCAGGTACACAATTCCTGCTGCCATGTAGAACAGGAACAGCGCTACGTTGATGAAGGCCTCTGTGAGAGGCCACCAGGCGGAGTCGAGGAGGATGGTACGATAATACATAGTCATTCCCATCACCAAGAGAATCAGTGTTATGATCCAGGAGACTCCAGCTACAGCCAGAATGAAGGGAGTCATAGGACCTCTGTAGCTGTACCCAGACAGACCTTGCCCGTTGTTATATACACCATTATAGAGGCCGTAGGCATTGGACCACTCACTATCTTTCTGGACGTAGGCAATGACACAAGCAATGACCATCCCCCCAAATAGGAGCTCAAGTCCAGCAAGAAGTCTGAGCAGGCCAGGCCACGATTTCAAGTAAGAGTACTTCTGGTTGTAGACCTCCAACTTCTCAGCGTAGTACTCTGCAGGGTGGATGCTAGTCAGCAGAGATTCCTCTCGTGGGCCCTGATGAAACAGATCATCAGTGGGGCTCTCCCTTAACAAAGGCTTAAAGTTCTGGCTGGAGTCATCCAGTGATTCATCCCAGTTCCTGCGCTCCACCAGTGGACTCACAGGAGGGCTCACCCTGGTCCCATTGGGAAGGATCTGGATCCTGCTGGTACTGGCTTCAGAGTCATTTATACTGTCACTTTTCCTTGACCATTTATGGACAATGCCCCCCCAAGAATGTGGGATGAGGGATTTCAGTCTGTCCTTCATGCTCCCTTTTTTGTCATCATCCTCCTTCTCTGCGTAAGGTGGAGTGCTGGATGTGCGGCCTGTGGAGTAAGTGTCACTATCATCCTTGATATTATCTGGTGTGGGTGTGTGAGTAACCCACACAGGCACTGGTGGATCACTAATGGAGTTCCTCTTGCTAGAGGAGGACCCGACCACACTCTCTGGCTCTTGCCTTGTGAATTTCCTGCTCCAGCCTTTCATGCTGCGGGCTGATTTTGGTGATTCATTGAAAAAGGAGCAATCACAGAATCTTCATGAGACATGAAGAAGGAGAAACTGTGTGGGCAAAGATAAATTATTAGTTTTGTGTATTTATTCATGCGAGCATACAGTATAAATGTACCATGCTTTGAAATCTATGATTAACACTCCTGAATCACAACAAAATAAGTCTGTGCAAGAGTCAGATTTATGAATTTTGAACTTTATATCAGATTTCATAAATGTCTAAGTTGTATTGACAAAAAGAACTGAGATATAATTGTGATACCCAGATTTTTTTCATTCTCTAAGATAAAGACAGCATGAAATAATGGTAGCAGTCATATTAATCTTAAAAGACCCTTCCAGTGTTTGTCGTTTACATGTATACTTCACATTTGTACTGACATTTTTGAATGGAGGGCAGTGTATAATCATATAATCTGATTGAAGTGATTTTTCTACCATTGGAGAAAAGCAGAAACAACCTGCAAACACAACACTGACATATTATCACCTTTTAAGTTGTAAACCTGTTAGCAAACAGTTGCTTATCTATCTACACAGTACTTCCTGTTAAAAGGGAGTTTTTCTTTGCCACTTACCGCAACTTAAACTGGTTTGAGTTTATAATCCATCACAATAAACATAAAGACATTACTTTTTTGTAAATCTTACATTATCATTACATGGTAATGCAGTCACAACAATAAAGTGACTTTGATTTAAAAAAAAAAAAGATTTTATATTGAATGATTGAATGGAAATGAATGGAAAACAATTGATAACAGTATTCGCAAAATACTCAGCTGTGATGTAAAATATATTTTATTTGTATTACAGGGGCTGAAATCATCATCATCATATTGTGTAGATCAGTATTAGAAACACGGTAGAACAACTCAAACAGAGGACACAACATGGAGCTCCACTGTAAGATCCCAGGCTACAGCGCTGCTCAGGCTCAACTAATAACAGAGGACTTTAAGCTGAGCTGTGACTCACAGTACGCTGCCGCACAAGCTCTTAATACACAGCAACAGTCATGAAACTGTCACAGCACCCCAAAGTGGAAACACATTAACAACACAGAGCACATTTGTTGTTGAGAAAAATGAAAACTATCTGAAAACCACCACCTTTCCTTACCTGCTTGGCCTCTACTTCTCACTTTAGTCTGGTCATGCAGGTGTTTAGCTTCTCGTAGGACTTTATAAGGAAACAGGAACTGATAGCTACTGTGAAATGGCCTCCCTGTCCACCAGGCCCACTCAGCTAGTCAGTCTCTCAGGTGACTCACTGCTGGTGTTAGACGCTCAGTTCCGCACACACACAGGGTGATTGGCCAATGAGTGTGGAGAGCTGAAAGGGGGAGTTAAAGCTTAAACATTAAACTTGAACTGCCCCTGTGCTGGAGGTGGTGACTGGCACTACTAGGTTAATCTGACTGTGAGAGAAAGAGAGGCTAGCTGTTGATATTTAAAAACAGAGGAGAGGAGGTGTGAGCTACCCTGAAATGAAATCCAAATAACTCACCACAAGTGCTTTGATAGGGCCTGGACAGCTGTTTAGGCTGCTTAGAGTTCATACAATTCAATTCAGTTTACTTTATTTCCTCAGGATCATTCACAGTATTGCTTTCCATGAAGTTCTGGATACATATACAAACCCATTTGTCTAGTAGTACTTAAAGTATTATGGATATCATTTGAGACTATCAACAGCAGTAGCTTGTCCAGGAGATTACACTCATTTTTTTGAGACAAGCATGTTTGATATCAGTCCTACGGTATCAATTACATCTCATATCTAAGATCTGTGAAATACTGCTTTATCATCCCGTCATTTATGAATAATTCATTTTCATCTCAACTGTGTCATATTGTGTTGTAGTCACAGGAGGAGCTAAAGTGTTTGGCACTAGAGGGCAGCAAGCTCCTGTGCTTCTCCTGCACATCATTCCCACCCCTCTCTCTCTCTTTCTCTCTCTCTGTCTCTCTCTCTCTCTCTCTCTCTCTCTCTATCCTTCTCTCTCTCTCTCTCTCTCTCTCTCTCTATATATATATATATATATATATATGTATATTATTGAGTGTGGTCTGCCTCTTTATCCCATTTACTTTCTCTCTCTGACTCTCTGTTGCATTTTATGTTTTTATACCTGACCTGTCCCTTGTGAACATCAGCTAACATCATTGTTCCAGTGTCTTTAGGACATGTTTCTTCAGCCATGTGTAAAGAATAGTAGCTAAATTCATGAAATACATTGAGATAATGTTTCCAAGGAGCTAACTGCAGGCACTTTTAACGTAACCCAGTTTGCAGTCTGTCTTACTGCAACACTTCCCTTTAGCAATGACACTATGGCTTCTATTCAGATTTAACCCTCCATATTTGACTCCGGGGATCATTCCTGCTGTATAATGTGACGTCACTCTGTGCCAGCGATTCTTCCAGAGCAGCACTGATTTTCATGTAGAGAAAGCTCGGGGCAAGGACATCTGTAGTGACCCCCCCCCCCTCTCCACCCCCACACACACACTCTGCAGTACTCATAAGCCAATACAGTACAGTAAACACATAATGCAACCCACTCTCTCAAGTGAGTAGTGAGTCCCACCAGTGGCCTTGGCCCGGGGCTACCTCATCTGGTGCTGCCTTGCATGTCCTCTACTCCTGACGCAGGTGCCTACTCAGCCGCAAATAATATGCAGAACAATGCAAAAATCATGTGGAGAGAAGGGTATGGATTATATATAAAATAGAGGACTAACATGTAAAATAGTTACATAAAAGAGCATACATAAATATCTTGTTCTTCTGTGTAACATTAGTATGTTGAATATTTGAAATAAATTATGAATCAAACATTTAAATTACTGTGAAATGTATGTTTAAAAATAAAATTCACACAGATGAAATGATGCTGTTTATTATATAATATATATAACTATATGAGATAGATATGAAAAAACATGTGTGAGTAATGCAAATATTGAAGAAACAGTGGAAAATATGCTTGTTTGCTTTCTTGGCCGTGGTCACTAATTCAGAAATGTATTGGTAAGATGTAGTTGTGCTGGTAGGCAGATACATTCAGACAGAGGAAGGCTAGCTGTTTCCCTCTGTTTCAAGTCTTTGTGCTAAGCTAAGCTAACATCTCTTGGTCACAGCTTCATATTTACTGTGCAAACATCAAAGTGGTATCAATCTTATCATCTAACACTCAGTGGTAAAATTAATACAGATATTTCCCAGAATGTCTATCAATGCAGTTTTTTCTTTGGCCCCCATGCATTTCTTCAAGCCTTCATAATGTTCTCTGTTTCTTCTTAACCTTGTGAGTTGGGTTATGATGAGAAATCTCCTTCAAAGGTGACATTCGTATATCAATCAATTATCTGACTTGGAGTGCCTCAATAAATGTTGATGCACAGGATGATCATGCATTATATGGAATATATATTATTATAGATGAGACAGTGATGAGTGTTGAACACTAGTATTAGTAGATGGATATAACTGATAAAAAAAAACAGCGCTTGATGTGAGATGTGATCATAGATCTGAATTTCTAGCCTTGGCTGAAATGATTCTGTCAAGTGGAGGACACATTAGCGTCCACATGTATATATTCTGTGTGTGTATGTGTGTGTGTGTGTCCTAGTGCACATATACACTGTAGATATTTACACGTCCATGCTTCAAGTCCTGACACATGGCTTTAAGGCTCAGAAAAAAAGGCTCTTTTCTTCCTTCACAGCTAAATGAAGCAGGGAAGCTACGGCAGCCTCCAACAGACAACCTCATTTGTATCAGTTCATTCTGCCTCGGATCTCTCAGAGAAGAGAAATGAGAAACAGAAAAAGAGGTACGGATAGATAGATAGAGATCGAAAGATAGAAAGAGAGAGAAACGATGGATGCTGAACTAAATGACACTCAAAAAAACCATTCGGTGGAATGAGAAGGCCCTTCACACCTACTCTCCGCCACTACAGCATCGTACACTAAAAAAAGGCCAAAAACCAAGATCAATATTCCTATTCTCTCTGATTTCCCCAAGTGTATGCCAAATCATGTTAGCTGAAAGTGATAGGGAGGGCATTAAGCATTATGCAGCTGCTAGCTATTAGCTCCCAGGGCAGACAGGGAGAAAAGTGGGCCTGTAATAAATTCAATAAATGACTTCCCGTGCCTGCCGCAAGCTGTCCCTGAAGGACCTTTTTCTCACTCTGGGATGATCCTCAACACCCTGCAAGCTGATTCCTCCCCCTGTCCTTCCCCAGTAGTCTGAGGTTCATCTTCAGTACTCTGCAACCTGCTTCCTCTCTTGTCTTTTTGCACTGAGGGCTGATCTTCAGTACTCTCTAGGGAAGATCCCTGGTAATTTGATGCCTCTTTTCTTGCCTTTCACACCTAAACACAAGAATAGGTAGTAGCGGAATGAATTAACTGTGCTCATTAGGAGACTGACATTGCTACCTTGTTACAGAAGGAAATAATGGAAGACTTACCTGCCTAATTAACTAAGCTGGGTATCTGTAGCTAACTGGAGTGTATTTGACCTGTTTTTCCACATGGTTTTGATCTATTAGTACATATTTGAAATCATATATGAAATGATAAAAACAATATTTAATTAAATCATGCTGTGCTCATGGGAGGAATAAGGTGCAGAGGAACTGAGCCCTGCGTTTCCACTGCTGCATGTCTTTGGGGTTGTGTAGCAACAACTGCAGGGTGACTGACTCTGCCACTCTTGCGGGATATCGGTCTGCTGCCAAGTCCCCCCTGATTTCAGTGTAATTAACCAGGCTGAGCCTTGTTTGTGCATGTGGACATGAATAGTAGCTTGTTATTTGAACATTAATGGCCGTGTGTGTGTGTGTATGTGTGTGTGTGTGTTGTGTACAGCCCATAGTTCACCTTGGAACAGCGCCTCAGCAGCTGTGTGTCCTCTGGAGCGATGTTTATGTTTATGTCAATACAACCTCCTGTAATCATGTTTTAGGACGTCCCTGCCTTGCTGTTTTTACAGGAAGAGACGTGTGATGTCTGTATCCGTCAAGACGCGTGCCAACCCACCTTTTAGTGTCATAGTTGGCTTTAAGCTGCTGCCATTTCCCCTTTTTCTTGGCTCAGTGCTAGTGTGAAAAGTTTCAGATTAGAGGACATGCATGGCCAGAGTTTGTTGATGTGATGGGGAAAAAAGCATGAGAAATTACTTAAAATTAAAAGTTAATCTTCAACTGCCAAAAAAAGAAGAGAGTTATGGTCATAGCTGAAGATAGTCTTTAATGATTTGACCTTGGTGTCTCTCCTTGCTAGGACAAAAGTTCACCTGCAAAATGAAGGAACAGCAAACAGTATACAGAGAACATACCATGTTAAACCCATTTGCCATCCATTAAAAGTTGATTTATTCCAGTGCTACTACGTACATTATGCATCATGTGGCAGTGTACACAGAACAATGATTGGGTTACATTTCTTCACTTTTTGGGGTTTTTCACTCTGATATTGTTCAGTAGAAGTGCGTTCTGATGCCTGCTCTAGGAGGAAAGCCTACTTTTCAGGATAATAAAAAAGACTCTGGGATGCATTTATCACTTTGACTCATCTACCATCATCAGAATAACATCATGAATGTCCCTCACTTCACTACGAAAGACTGTATTCTTTTTCTAGTGGAGAAAATTGGGTCACCATTAAATATTGGAATTGTGTTTTGGCAGGACTTTGTTGGTGACAGGAGAAGAAGGAGTGAAGAAAACAAACCTTTACAACAGAGTAAAAAAAACAACAGAACCTGGATCATACCTCCATCAGCAGATATTAAAAAAAGTGTGAAACAACTAAAATGTTATCTTTTAATTTGCCAGAATTTCATACCCTTCATATCTTTTTTAGATTTTGCTTTTCTACTGCATACCTGCAACATGCTGTGCATTGCACCTTGCTACCTTTACCTCTTCGGTTCACCATTTGTCCCGTTTACTTGGTGACATCTACAATGAGGTCATATTTACAGGACACCCACTCTTGCTGTTCACAACCCCCGTGGGGCCAAAATCAGCCGTCTGTCAGTAAATGAGCTATCGCCCTCATCTTTCTCTTTTTTTTCTTAATCTACTCTCTTTGCTGCTGCCTGATGAAGGATGAAGTCCTTAACACCAGTGCCATCACCTCTCTCTGGGGAAGACACTCCAGCATCTGTGATCCTTCCTGGTGTAACTGAATATTACACACTGAGTGCAACATGGAACATGACCTGGGGGTTCCCCTGCTTCTTTCCTTTCGCTATGTTTTTTCATTCAAACCACTCAAAGGTCTTTGCTGCAGGCCATTTGGGAAGCTTCTTCGTGTGTTGGGGACTGATGTTCTTAATGATGACAGATGACAAACGATAGACTAAACCTCAGATGTAATGAAGAGGTGGAAACCTTAGATACGAGCAGGCAGGTGAGGTCGTAATCAAGCAGGGAGTCTACCATTAGCCGTCCTAACTCATTGGATGACACTGATTGAAACAGAGACTGTAATGACATGATAGATCCTTTCATACTTGATGGGTGGAGTGTAGCACTGTACGAGAAGTGGCGAGAGGTGGGGGCAGTAAAGAGTCATGCTTCATCAACTCAAATTGAAAGAAAAAAAGCTAATATTCATGCTTGATTAAGTTCCACTCGTAGCAAACTGAATATGTTCTTAAATGGAGTGCTCTCTGGCCAGTCCAGAGCCTGTGGGAGAATGTTTTCATTCACCATCTCACAGCATTGGACTTCAACCCGGTTTAGCCCGAAGCATTTCGGAAATAATTAAGATCCAGGAAATAATAATGATCCTATTTGTCTGTTAGCTTAAGGGGCCATAAAGATGATCTTTAGCACTAACATCCTTTTGGGACTCAGATTCTCTACCATTCAAACTACTTTAGGACAGCATGCTAGCCCGCTAACCCGCTGACTTCCTTATCTGCTCTTTATAAGTGCATTGGAAAAAATAACTTTAAAGATCCTAAATATTTCTCTTTAAATCAAAAATTTACAAGTCATCACAACTCTAAGATGCATCATACCATGCCTTTGATATTTTTAAATTTCTAATTTTTCATCATTGTGAATGTGTTTCAATGTCATTTAGAAAGACAAAACAGAGGCCTGTAATGTTAAAGTAAAAGTTCCACATTTTTGGAAATATGCTTATTCACTTTCTTGCAGAGAGTTATATGGGTAGATCTAATTTGTGTATGGCAAATATGAAACTACAGCTAGCAGACAGTAGTTTAGCTCAGCATAAAGACCAGAAATGGCTAGCCTGGCTCTGTCCAAAGGTAACAAAATCCACCTACCAGCAACTCAAAAGCTCATTGATTTACATATTATGTCACATTTATTTATTCTGTACAAAAACCAAAGTGCAAACCAACACATTGTGGTTTTACAGGAGGGGGATTACAACTATTTCCTGGAGAGTTTGCATCACTGTGAGGTTGCCGGGCAACCAGTGGAGACTCCGGGAAGTAGTCGTTTTTACACCTGCACTTTTTTTTCGCTTCACAATGTATAACATGTTAATTTGTGAGTTTTAGAGGTTCTAGCACACAGCCAGGCTAGCTGTTTCCCACTGTATCCAGCCTTTATGCTAAGCTAAGCTAACCAGCTGTCGGCGGTAGCTCTATATCCTTCTCATCTAAGTCTGCAAGAAAGTGAATATTTTCTCAAAATGTTGAGCTATTCCTTTACACTTGCCAAGGAACCAATTCACTGTTCTGTAACCATCAAAGTTTCTTCAGCACTTTTATTTGTATCCTTTAAGGATTCTTTTGTAATAGCGATTTTTCTTCACCTCATATTTTAAACAGGGAATGCATTACAGAATCACATTACTGCAACTCTCTAGGTTCCGCAACTCTAAACACCCTAAGTGTCCTAGTAAAAAGAAAAAAAAAAAGAATTTTAGCAAAAAAATAAACAAAAGAAACAGATAAAGAAAGGCAACAAACAAACAAAAGTGAACATAATAAAATCAAAATCATGTAAAATCATCAAGCCATCCAAGGAAGATAGAGTTCCATTGTCATTTTTGCACAGAACCATGCAAGGGGGCAGAGTTGGTTTCTCAGTTCGACCAGTGATGTTTGCCTGTGTGGCCGTATGTACCAGCAGACCTCAAGCCATGCCATTATCTGAAGACCACAGGAAGCTCTAATTAGTGGTGGTGAGAAAGGTAGACTACATATTTCATTGTTGTGTGTATGAGTGTGCAGCATTGAGCTAAAAGTGAACTCATTCTCCAAGACACACTCACAGAATACTCTCAGTCGGTCTCACTTTTGCTTGCTTTCTGAACTTTCTTTTCTCACGGTGTTAGTATAAATAGAAAAAAAAGATTTTCAAAACATTTAGAGTTGCTGTGTAATGGAGGCAATGTTATGCATTACATTAAGACATTTTCTTTAAATTTTTGGAGAGGAATGTATCTGAAAAAGGAATGCAATGCTGTATTCAGACTGTTAACATCGTAAAAAAGCTCTGAAATTAGTAATTAAATAACCCTCTACTATTTATACATTCAGGCACTGAAAAATCACATGTCAATATGTAACTAAAAAAGATAGTCGCTCTCATTTTTCCCTTGGTAAGAACAAGGAAGCTGAAACCTTGAAGTTGGCAATTGTGTAAATGTTTCCTACCCAGTAGTAATGCCATATGCATCCCCTTTGCTCTTCTTTTGTGTGACAGTTTCCCCTCCCCCTTAAGTGCATTTCCAAACACTGACTTGGAGTCAGTGCTTTCATAGCCTCTCCTAAAGCTTTCTTCCTAACCAATGGGAAAGAATCCATGACACTAGTCTTTTGAAAGGGAAATCCAATGTTTTGTCTCACTCTCCTCACCGGACAAATAGATAGACGGACGGATGGGTGGACAGATGTCCTCCATGGCCTCAGAGGGCCAGCAGGTGAGCCGAGGCCCTCAGCTCCACAGGCCAACTTCTTCCCTCGTGGTTAAGGACTCTCTGGTGTGATAGCCAGCTCTCACCCCAGCGACCCTGAACTCAGTCATTTTTTTAACTATACAAGGGCTTTTACAAAAAAGCTAACTTGAACAGCCATACAATGGCTAAAACATAAACCATATCTCTACTTTATCTCGGTTTTTCAGTCATTTTTAAATTTTTTTGTCTTTTTCGTTTTTTGGATGCATTTGTGTTTTTTCTTGATTTAAGTCTTTGTTTGCCTTTCTTTGTTCTTTTGGAGTAGCTCTGATCCAGTCCTGTGCTGAGAGGCTCAGTCACAGAGGAATTGGTTTTTGGATTTGATGGGTGGGGAGGAAGGAGAGAGGGAATGGGTGGGAGGGAGAGAGTAAGGGCAAGGATCAGGTCAGGGGTCAAGATTTGGGTTCATTATTAGTCCAGACATGGACTTGCAGGGGTTATAGGGACGGTTTAGGATGGAACAGAATGAGGTGATGAGTTGGTTTGGGAAAGACAGGACTCGGAGGTGATTGCAAAGGGTTTGTCAAGGTTATCCGCTATCAGAGGAGGTGTGTGGCGCTGTGGAGGGTGAGCGCCGCCTGCGGGCGGTGGAAGTCCAGGATCGCTCAGAGCGTTCAGAGCGCTCCGAGGCTAGTGAGGCGGGCCGAAAGCGGTGAACAAAGCCGTCCAGAAAGTCCTGCTGCTGCTGGGTTATGGCTTGGGAGATGAGGCAGGGCAGCGCCTGCAGGCTGCCAGTCACCGAGTCCAGCTTGTCCTCCAATGTGCCGATGCGCTTGTCCAGCTCCTCACTGCGCTCCTGCAGCTCTGACACTAGGTCATACATCACATTCTGGGTCTAATGAAGGAGAGAAAGTAAATGTGTTTGGGGAGGTGAACAAACAAGATGACAGAGGAGGAGGGCAGGACAAAGGGAAAATCAAAGAAATAAAAAAGCTGCTTTATAACTAAATATCCACAAGTAGATATACAAAGGCACAGGCAAGACAGATGTTTAAAAGTTTAGACATTAAACATTAAATTATGTTCACCGAACTCATTTACAAGGATGAATAAAAAGAGGGCAAAAAGTTTAGAATCAACAAAATCATATGAAGAGATATTGCATCAGTTAGTGGTACATTTTTTATAAGTTTGTCCAAGGTAACATACAAATAACAACAACTGTCATTGTTTACAGTATGTATACTTCCCCAGGGTAAAAATAGCCTGTCATGTAATCATAAATTACATGATAAGACGAAAGCTGTGGTCTAAATCAGTCTTACACAGCCTGACGAGAAGAAAATGATGACAGGAAGCAGTATGAAGGCGAGTTGTATAGTTTCAGCGAGTCAGCATAGATCTTATCTTCCCACTGATTTAACAACCAGTTTCTCCAATCCATGTATAGCCAGAGAAGGTCTTTAATGCTTTATGCATTAGCTTGTTTTTATTGTTAAGGCACTTATTGTTCCGCAGTGGGGCCAGTGTTACTGTATGTGGTAATCTCACTGTGTCTGCATGAAATGCAGTTTTATGTATTATGTGACATGCAATTTACTGGCCACCAGTGCAGCTCAGGTCACAGACTACTTTATACCTTTCTGTGTGTCTTTTACAGATGTTTGTCCATCACAGAAATCAAATGTCTTAAGTATAAAACAGAAATCAAAAAGATTACTTCTCTGTAGGGCTCAAAAAGGAGACATTGAGCAGTTGAAGTACAGTAGGGTGTACACAGACGGATCTGATCATCGAGCAGAGTAAGGGTAAGTAAACACACATTAAAGGAGATGACCTTAGAACCTTTTAAAATACACACTGGAGTGCAAATGCCATCCACATCAAATGAGGCTGCAGTCATGCACCTCCCTTTGAACCCCCTCTCTGCTCTGCTCTGGTGGGTCAGCTGACGTCTATATACAGCAGGACAGAAGCTTCTGATGCATGACTGCATTCCTTCATTGCAGTCATTCATAGCATTTTTCAGCTTAGTGTTTTGGTTCAGTTTCAATGCTGGAAATAACACTGATGATGAGCAGCTAGTCACAAACTTTGTCTGTTTGAACTTTGTCATGTGTCATAACAACTTTATAAGGCGATAATATGTCCATGTTGTGTTTACATTTTATTACACTGTCCCCAAGTGGTAAGAAAAGTCTGTTAATAAAGGTTTAAGTCGTTAGCACTCCTTGTTTAATAATTATGTCTTCGAAGGTCACACGTGTTGTTCTGTCATTACATTTATCCTAAAGCTTTCAAGACAATGCTAACATGAGAACACAATGGCTCCAAGGTTAAAGATTAGTTCATATGACTCCTAACTGTAAAAGGCTATTGTCTGGTCCTTATTTTAACTACCTTCCCATAAATATGCCCTGTATCTTTTTTAAGGTTTTTTTTTTGGCATTTTTCCTTTATTAGATAGGTCACAGTAGAGATGAAGGAAACCGTATGTGTTTAGCCTCAGACAGGAATCCATCAGCCTCCATCTTCTGGGACCTTCGTGATAAATGAGTATCCAGTGAACTAAGAACTGTCAATCCAGCTCCAATGGCCTTGAGTTTAGATAAAGCATAAAAGAATACCGCAATAATCTGTGGCAAAAGCCCTGACTGACACTGACACTCACACCACAATCAACATCAAACCCTCCAAACAATACAGTATATGACTTTTGGACAAAATGCTATTTAGATTTATATCATGTCACCTACTTCTTAATTTAAGTAATTGAACTTTAATTTAAAGGAATATGTCAATACTTAGGAAAACACTCATGCTTTCTTACCAAGATTTAGATGATAAGTTCGATATCCCTCTCATGTCTTTATGGTAAATATGTAGCTACAGAGAGGAGACTGTTAGCTTGGCACAAAGACTGGAAACAGGGTGAAACAGCTAGCCTGGCTCTGTCCATAAATGATAAAACCCACCCACCAACAACTCTTAAGCTAACTAATTAATACATTACATCTTGTTGAATCCATACAAAAACCAAAGTCTAAAAATATCACATTGCAATGTTACAACAGGTATGTGCTGCTGGCTGCTGGTGGTGGCTTCATATTTAGCGTACAAACATGAGAGTGGTATCAATTTTCAGATCTAACGTTCAGCTAGAAAGTGAATAATCGTAATTCCCAAATTTCCATCCCATTCCTTTAAAGGTGACATATTATGCACATTTCCAGGTCTATATTTTTAATCTGGAGCTTTACTGGTATATCTTTTAATAATTTACAGTTCAAAAAACTCCTTATTTATCTTATACTGGCTCTGTAAGCTGCCCCTCAGTTCAGCATCTGTCTGAAGCAGGCTGTTTTGGCTCCTGTCTCTTTAAGACCCCCCTACCGATGAGCCCACTCCGTTCTGATTGGCCAGCTCTTGGAAGCTGCCCCTCGGGAGACTTCCACTGGCTCCAGAGGTAACGTCAACAAAACATGAAACAAACTATAGTAGTAGGATTTCACTAGTTTTTTCATTCTTTATCCGAAATGTCAGCTTCTCATATGTATATATATATAATATATAAGAGTGGATAACACAAACAACACTTGGAAAAACATTTGCAACCAAGACTACAGAACAGACAACTGTTAATGGACATGAGCGATGAGCTGATGCCGTTGGCAAGGTAGGAAAAACGTTGCAAACGAAGCGTTCACAGCAGGCTGAAGCCTGGGCTTTTGACTTGCAGGGAGCATGTCTACACACTAACCTTGAGTTTTGGAACTTTGATGATGTGTAACATAGATAGCCAACGTCATAACAGTATATAAACAACAGAAAACCAGAAAAAGCATGATATGTCCCCTTTTAGTAATTGACTGTTCAGTGTAAAAAGATTTTGTATCCTTGAAAATACATCAGAAGGGAGACTTACCTTTGCCAGGTCCACCAAGGTGTTCGCCTGATCATTGAGTTTCCTCTGTTCCATCTTCACACTGCGCAGTCTGGGTGGAGGCACAAGGAGGTGGAAACAGGAAAAGGAGGGAAGGAGGAAGTGGACAAAGTAGAGAGGGGAGGAGGGAATAAAGGAGGAGAGGGGAGGAGGTTGTGTGCAGGAGTGGGGCGTAGAGAGACAGGTTGTTTGGGGTCATGAAGGGGCAGAAAGGGCCAATAGGGAAAAGAGAAGGAGGAGGAACAACACATTTTTTTATCAGGAGTGCTCTCTTGCCGATGACATTGAAAAGAGAGAGGACAGCCTGCATGCATCGTAAATATATACACTTTACATATCTATATATATACATATATGGAGAAATATATATGTATACATATACAAGCATTCCTGGTCTTGGTCATTGCCATACCAACCAAAACATGCAAAATTACAGAAGCATACTACATTCATTTTGAAAGACTGTGTTTATCATGTTTTGTCATGGTCTTTTTCTTGCTATAACAAGATCTTTTTCTCATAATGCTACAATGCTTTAAGTAGTTATTTTTGCCTTAAATAAGTTCTTTTCACTGCAATGACAAATAGTCTTAATACTGAGAGATGATCTTGTTACAACACAAAAAGAATCGGTTTCCAAACAAGAGAAAAAAATCTCAATATAAGGCCAAAAAAAACGTACTCGTATTATGACAAAACATGAGTTTTTTTCCAGTAAGAATGCAATATGCTTCCATATAAGAAAACTCCAAAAATCCATGTTTGAAATTAAAACATTCCCAACCCTTACCGCCCCAAAATAAGACATTAAAAACAGAAAAAGATGACATGACCTTTGTCAGTGCTACACGCAGCTCAGTGGTAGGACTTCATATATACACACTGGTCATTCAGTAAGCGTGCAGTGACTGTGAGTGACTTTGTGCACAATGAGATGTGGGTATTTCAGTGGATTTGTATGTGTGATTGTGCGTATGTACATGAGTTGATGTGTGTGTTTTTGCGGATGCCACATATAAAAGATGGAACCAGAAATAAACTGTCCAATGACACTGCTGAACATACGGCAACATAGACATTTCAAATAACTTGCGCAATGATAGACTGGACATGTTTTGTGATGCTTTCAACATTGTGCCTCCTTATCTCTGATCAAATACATTATGGCACTGTAAGAACTGTTAACGCTGATGTGAATAATGTGTCATTGTTGGCGGTGGCATCACACAGCCATCATCTGGATGTGCAAGGGGAAGAATTTCCCTGTTCGGCAAATTATGAGACAGGATGACATTCAAGGGCATTTATTCATGTGCAAATCAGTATATCAGAGCAGAGTGAGACTGCTTGCTTACGGCTCTATCTCTGTGGGAAACCGTTTCAGCTCATATGTGTGTGTTTGCTCGGCTTTGTTATCCCTTATGCCTGTCGAAGAATAGGGGCTAAAAGCTAAAAGCACTACTTATTAGTGTAATGCATTATGGGTACAATTTTATTCTACAAAAACCCCAACCTACGTGTTGTGTCGTGTCTTTTTGTACAATGTATTTGATGGTATGTGCTTTGTCATTTGATCTCATATAAGAAAGGAAAAAACCAAAGCAAAAATCAATATTAAAACAACAGCAAACATTTCAACCTCATTAGAACTACAGTACATTACAGTGTGTGTGTTTATGTCATCACAAAATCATCAGGAGTGTAGGATGAAGTCTGTTGATGCAGGTTAATATAGCCTCCAGAGCAGCTATATTAATCATGGGCAACATTATACAGTACATTGTAGATGATTATGAACCGCTGGCCAGGCCAACAAAGCTCCAAGCTCATTCTGTGCAAGATGCTTTTTCTTTCACACGTTCTCTCCAGACAACCCTCCACTATTGAAACCGGTGGCAAAATGTTGATGCTTATTTTTGTTTCATTCCATTCAAAAGGGGGGATGGGAGGGAGAGGGAAGTAAATGGAACACTGAAGTAAAGTAAAAACGAAAAACAATTCAGCATCCAGCATTTTTTTCCCTTTTTTTTTTTTTTTGGTAACAAACGCTTTTTTTCATGCATGTCAAACGCAGACATGGAGAAAGGAGGAGGAGGAAGGAGGAGGATGTTGAGGAAACAGTAGGAGGAGGATACATAGAAGACTCAACTTACTTCTGAGCTCTGCAGTGATAGAGCAAAACAAAGACAGAACACAGTACAGAGTTTTAACCCCACAACATTCACGAAACGAGTGAAACCATTACACTTCTCACTGTAAGCACAGGGTAAAAAGGGGGCTGGAGGGAGAAGGGTAGGGGTAGGGGAGGGGAATAGGAAGGACCATTACACTAGATTGCAGTCTGTGTGCTTGTGTATGTGTATGTATGCGTGTGAAAAGAGAGTTGACATGTGTGTGAGCATAACAATCACAGGAAATGGTACTCTAGGAGAGGACATTGTAGCAATCACTAGAGGTGACTCACAGCTAGGGCTATACATTCTTGCAGTTTAATGGAAATACAACTAATACTTAAATATTTTGTACCACAAATAAGATTAAAGACAATCACATGGATTGAACATCTTAATAACTATATTTCAACAACATTACTTTTTGGGCATGCTCAGTATTTCCCCTTGGTGGTTGGTGGTGAAGAACACTGTCATATTTCCTTTAAACATTTTATTAGCTTACATGTATCAAAGGCAGTGCAGGACTTACTGGTGAATGGCTTGGAGAAACTTGCGCTGGTGTTTCCGCACCTTGGCATGGTCTATCTTCTTGACCAACTTGGTGTGTTTGTAGATGAGCCATGTTTCCCTGAGTACATTGGCAGCTGTGTTCTTCACCTGTGAAACAAGGTTGAATGTGATGTTTCAGGAACTTCTCTAAGAGGTTGCACTGGTACATATTGAAATTCCAGAGTAAGGCATGCATTATTAATATAATTCTCTGAAATAAAAAGAAACAAAGGAGAAAGGAAAAAAAAAAAGTCGCAAGTAAACTTTATTTCTATAGAAAAAAACTGAGTTATAAGGTGCTTCACAGGTGTATATGAATTATAACAAGAGTTTCAGTGAATAGTCAAACAAAGAGAAATTAAAAAATAAACAAAATAAAGCCATTTAAGCCATTAATATGCAATAAGTGATAAAATGTCAGCCAATTCAGGTGGGTTTGTATAAGCTTTTTAAAATGTGGCACTGAATTAATCTGACGCTGATAGAGAGATTGCAAGTTACCATGTTGACTATGTAAGGTAGTAAGATGAGTATCAATGTAGTAAAAATACACCCTGTAAACCAGTGGTTCCCAACCTAAGAGTCAGGACCCCTAAGGAATCACTAGATAAATCTGAGGAGTTGCAAGATGATTAACAGGATAAGAAAGAAGAAAAAAACTTACTTCTGCTACTTCTGTTTTTTTTTGGGGGGGGGGGGCGTTGTTTTGTTTTTTGTCTTGGTTTGTTTGTTTGTTTTACCCTTCTCAATTTCAATTCCAATTTCTCTTGACTTGTTTAATGGGAAGTTTTACTTCTGGATAGTTTTAGATACTTGTATTAGTGGTGTGGCTGAATCTGAATCCGGTATTTGGAAATGCACAAATAGTGGGTTTTTACAAATAATTATTTTGTACAAATATTTTTAAAATTATTTGTTTTCGGGAAGTCAAATACCAGCGCACAGGTTGGTTACATCGCTACCTTAGTCTCTCTCCTCTGCTCTGCTGTGTTACATCTATCAACAGGTCTCAACGAGGGGAGTCACCCACCTGCTTCATGATGCACATTTCCTTATTTGGACATCACTCCTGGATATGGGGGTGTTCCCCAGAGATAAAGCTCAGCTACAGACACGCAAAAAGGGATTCTCCATAACCTATTGTTCTCCTTCCCCTTTCCCCAAAGTTAGGTTGTAAAAAATAGGCGGAAAATGAAAAGTGCAAAGCAATAATTACCTTTGAAGTTCTTCCCTACACCTTACACACTGTGCTGTCTCTGTGTTATGGGTGTATAAATAGCTACAGGTCTGTCTATGCAGTGGCGGGGAGCCAAGCTTTTATGTTCTGGGAGACTGGAGTTTGAGACCCGGTGTGGGGACCTCCTTCGCAAGGTTTTTATTGATTTATTGATTAACACTTATTTTACACTTTAATATCCTAAAATTAAAACTGCAATAAAAATGTTGAATTTTACGCCTATTTCCACTTTTATTCGAATACAAATAATTTTGTTACCTCAACAAATACAGATACAAATACTGGGCTCTCTGCACATCCCTAACTTCTACTTCTTTAGGCATCTGTGTCAGGTGCTTGGACTGTGGCATACCTCCTTGTAGGTCTAGTTTTAGTGTAATTCTGTAGGCTTCTAAAACTGTTCAAATTTCTAAGTCTGAAACTTAAATTTACAATCTGAAAAATGAAAAAAAAACAAAAAACTTTTTGGTCAAAGTGCTCACAACACATACCAATATGCAGCCTGTGATGAGGGGTCATAAATGGACAAAGTTTTGTTTGAAGGGGTTATAAGCCAAAAATGTTTGGGCACTCTTGCTGTAAACAGCAGCAATATATGATGACAATTACTTGGAAAAACAGCACAAAACAGTGACTCACTCGTTTGCAGAGTTGTGTGTCCATCATGAAGTTGTGGACATGCTTCTCAGCCTTGGTCAGCTCCAGCTTCCTGGCAACCACTGCAACCACCAGCGCAGTGCAACCAGCTCCCTGTTGTTCAAAGACACAGTTAGGCCCAAAACACAGCAAACAAAATTTTTGAAGCTTTCAAGGGGCCATTTATTCACTTTCAAGTTCTATTCGACAGCTAACTGGCTTCTAAAATATCCTGTTACAGACTGTCACAGCCTTTTAATGTTTGTGGATCACAAATTGCTTTAAATATCACATATTAAGTGATCTATTTAAATTACACAAGTAAAAGGTGTACTTCTTTTTTCAGTAAATCAGTCAAAGTCAGAATGTAGCCGGCAGTGAATGTAGTCAAAGCCGAGGTTTTATAACTCTAATGAGAGTTATCCGGTGAGAATGTTATATTACACTGAGTGTGGAGAAGGGGAACCTACCATAATCCCTGTAAGCAGACACACGCCTTTCCCACAGTACGTGTGTGGTACCATGTCCCCGTAGCCAATGGAGAGGAAGGTAATAGAGATGAGCCACATGGCTCCCAGAAAGTTACTGGTGACTTCCTGTTTGTCATGATACCTAAAGTAACGAAGATAAGCAGAGGTGGGAGACACACAATGAGTAAAACTGAACGCAGTTTTTGGAAGGTGAGCATGCTGAGGAATGGCATGTGTGAATGCTGTGTGAATCAAACAGGGGTGGTGGGTGGAGGTGGTGAGGATTGAGGAGGAGGAAGAAATCATGGTGCAAGGTGTTACACCTGTTTTGTGAAAAGCCAGTTTGGCACACAGTCTAAAAATGCACCAAAGTCCATTCTGGGTAAAAAAAAAAAAAAAAAAACAATGAAGGTAAAAATATATGTTCAATGGATTTGCAAAAGAGGCTATTATTCATTTGTATTGTGCTTTGCCTTTAGATCATTTCTCTCTGAGACAGTTTGATGGAGAAACATGTTTAAAGAGTAGGAAGCTTAAATTGATATGTATTCAGGAAAGAGCAAATAGGATCGGTTTTAAAAAATTGATGAAATGATTTCAAAGAGATAGCAAAACCACTGAACATGTGTTTCATGTTCAGTGTCTGTCAATATAAAAAATTAACCATTTGGTGATATGAAATGATATTAAAGGGTATTCAAAAAATGGGTCTGAGGCTAAATCACTTACTCTGGTTGCACATTAGCATAGAAATTACAATTTTTGAAAACATGTTTCAAATGACAAAGAGACAGGCCATGTTGCCGTAAGTGACTGGATAAAGAATACCGCAGGTCAGACTTGATTTGACAACCCAACAAATGTAATGTCAGTGCATCCAAAAATGCATATACTGCTGCATTAAATCAAACTAACAATTGGCTTATTGGTCACGGTTTACTGCAAATCTTCCTCCATAGAGTTTATGCTGCCCCCAAAAAAGGTTTGGTAATGCAAATCATCACTTCAAACATGTTGGTTGCTGAAAATAGCTGACAGCCATGCTTGAATTGTCAGTCCAAAGGCCCACAGTGCATATGCAAAGATATTTCTATAAAAAAAAAAAAAAACACAGTGTACAAAGCTGGATTGATGATGACATTCCCATACCTTTTGCGGCAAGACAAAAGTCCATCACAGAGGCAAATCTGCCTTATCCACCCACCCTCATTCAACCTGCCTGATTATTCCCAATGAGCTGTCTAGGAGGAGATCAGATAAGATTTAATTTTGGAGTTAAAATCAAATATTCATTAAACACTTTGAGACAACATCTCGCTAACATCCTTCTGACAAGACATTGTAGATGGAGTCTAATTTCTTGGGATTTTGCAAAAGCTTTTCTAAAGGGGATTCTGACTGGGCCAATCATGAATTGCTAATGACTTCAAACTATCCAGCAGTGAACCAGCATGTGGACTCAAAATGGCCAGAACAATCACCTCTAATTAGCGCACACGTACAGTTGGGAACACCTGGGGCCAGACTATGAATTTCTTTAGTTGTTCTTTCCACCAGAGGTCAAAAACCTGAGTTGGGTTTGTAGAAATACCCACACTTCCCTCTCCTCCAAGACAGTCCATTGTTATCAGTCTTATAGATGAACTAATCATGCCTTCTGCAGTTCTTAAAACTCTCACTTTCAAGTGTCTATTCATGCTCAAAGTCAGGGGGAAAAATAACTATGAGCACTTTTTTCCCTTAGAATGACAAAAGAGTGTGCGATCTGTGGGATTCAAGCTTCTTAAATGACATGCAGAGAAGCAGTCTGTACAATACCATGCAGGAATAAAAAAGATGTCTGCATCCTGCATGCTTCAAAGCCAGTATATTGAGAGCAGGGGAGCGATGGGAAAACCTGGGGTCCATTTAGAAATGAAAACCACCTCTGACAAATGCTGCAGTATCACCAGGTGGAAGGGGATTGTACGTCTTCTCGGACTGCTTTCATTTGTAAACAATGGGGTAGGATTGGATGAGTAACAAAGGAAGAAGCTCATTGAATTTGACACCCCTGTCTCTTTTACCTGCATCCCAACACTTCACCAGCTGCCCTTTGATAGCTGCCAGGGGGTTTAACTTGATCAGCTGGCTAAATATTGTAATTACAAGTGACTAGTATGTTAATTTCATTCATCTTGTCATCAAGGCGTGCAGAGAGTGAGTCATGTCTTGAAGGCAGGGCAGAAATGTGCTGTACCTTTTAGCACAGTGAACAATTTATTACAGTGTAATACAATGGCTGTCTCTCTGTTGTAAATATAACCCATAAATATGCTTGTCAAAAATGCAGAAAGCATCGTTTTTTAAACAATAAAATGGTTTTAGTGATTGTTTTATTATCTGTGTTCCTAGTGCTAGATGTGGCAATATCTGTCAACACATATATTTCAATGATTCGCTACTCAGAAAAAGAGCGGGAGACAGCAATACGGGACCAGAGACAGAGGCTGATGGGGGGCTAATCAATAGCATTTTGGGGCTCTCAATATACTGTGTCAAGTTTTGGAATAGCATGGAGAAGAGCTGGCACCACTTTCAACCTATTCCAGGACAAGAGGTATATAGTGTCTACAACAGACAGTTTTATCCCCCACTTTTAAATTCTCCCTGACAGACACTCTGCAGCGAAAGCATTATCCTTCCATCACTTACTCAAATATTTCAGAGATGACATTATTTATCCAATATAGTATAAAATAATACAGTAATTTACATCCAAATGGGCTCTAACTCTTTGCTTCTGCAGTGGGTGAGGGTTAGAGGAGGGATTACGGCATGATTCACACAACATAAAACAAAAACGGTAAAATCTCCATGATTACATCTGTTAATTAAACTGCTCAAGAATTATATTCAGCAACATCAACTTCTGATGCGCAGTTCATTATAATACTTTTCTTATCAGCAAAGCATCAACCGATCTAGTCAGCCCTGCCCATCACTGAGATGTAAAACTGACAGCATGTGCACTCATGAACGACTTCCATAGAGTTAAAAAAAAAAAGGTTAATTTCCTCTGCCATTGTGTGTAGACGAACTCATGGTACATATGGTGAGTTCTGAGGAAATACAACGGCTATAGCTGACAGCACAACCTCCAAACAAACAGAATAATGATGGATCAAATGTGGAAAAAGCCACACACACACACCACCTGCCAACATACACACACACTCACATACAAATCAGCTGGATTATTTGAAATGTTTGTTAAAAAATACTTCAATATTTTTTTCCAATTAAAGAAAATACTTAAAAAATGCATGACTATACAATTTAATTATTTTCAATGCAAAGTTAGTTCTAGTTTTAGTCTAGTTTTTTTAAGGTCAGCAATTATTTCAAAAGCATGGGTGTCATTTTCTGGAATAACGCACTTACCATACATGAAATCTGTGAAACTGCCATGACACATATATTGCTGCTAAAGAAGAGAGCTGTTTGAGATATCAATAGCACATAAAAATTTCACTACTGTGTTTTGTGTCCATACAATTCACATCAGGAAGAAGAAGGTAGAAAATAAGTGTGTCTCTTTTAATAGAGATTCATACATGCAAACCCTGAACTAAAATCTGTATTTCAAACTTCCTCCTGGATATACACATCCTTGCTTTCCTCTGCCGGTCAGCCACTACAGCAAAGCAAATGACCACATTCAAGAGCTGCGAGCGCTTCCCCTCATCTTCCTGCATTTTGGTTTCACATCAACAAAAACAAATTAAAAAGATTTTTCCAACAAGTGCAAGTCTTGTTGATATAAATGAATCTGAGCGCTGACTAAGATTACTTGGGGACAAATATGTTGGGATGCTCCTCGGGGAGTGTGTTAGTTGCAGTAAACACAAGCAGATTAAACTCAAAGTGTTGATGACCTAATTAAAAAACTGCAAACCTAACAGTGTTTTTATTTTTCTTTTCCAGCGCAGCCAATATGTAAAGCAAGCAAGCAAGCAAGCAGCAGACTGTAGCAATTTTATGATATGTGCATGATATGATATGCTTCCAAGATAAAACATAAATAAAAATCATTTATAATCAGTCCAGCTTATATTGTTATGTTTTAATTGCAGAGCAAATGAGATGATTATTTAGCACAATACAAGCATTGTAATATCCACATGTCTAAATTTTATTTAATGTGGTTAAAGCTATTTTTAAAATTGATATAGCATCTTTCAGGAACATGTACTGAGAAAGGAAATTGGAAAGTTTTAGCTTGTTTGGGAAAAAACACATTCATCCTACTGCAAACATCTGTATATGAGCACACATTTGAATCATCCTACATTTTACATCTGTACTACTTTACTTCACTGGTTTCCCTGTCAACTGTAAAAACTGAACTGAAAGCTTGACTAAACTTACGAAAGGCTTTAACTGAATTGAAAGTACAGTCTCATTTCATCTTTTTGTTCCGTTCATTTAAAGTCCCCCTCCACTCTAAAATGTGTTTTTCTTCTCGTTCCTTCAGTTGGTTTGTTTGAGCTTCACTGTGCAGAATGATGTATGTGCAGAGTTTGACACTAGAAAGCTGTTTTCACATTCATCTTCTTCTCTGTGCTCATTGAAAATGTGAGTTTAAGGGATGGGCATCCGAGCATGATTTGTGACTTCACAACTAGTTTGGAAGCTAATGTGGTCCAGTGTGCAACTTACACAAGTGTGATATTTAAACTTGAAGCCTCCAGTGCACAAACACTGAAAATTGACTTTTCTGTGAAGTAGGAGAAATCTTGTGTCCAGTAGTTAAACTTTTGGAATGAAAAATATTTGCATATTCATCGATTCTGGGTTTTTCAATGAGGGAGGAGGAGATCTTCAAATCTTAAGGATCTGAATGAGGTAATTTTACTCATTCAGATCCATATTAGACACATATTATTATTCCAAGCAGATTATTGATTATTGAATATGTGGAGGACATAAAGTACTGTGGTATGTGCAGTCATCTTCATCTCTTGGCATTGTGATTGACTTTAACTCTGGTCAATTAATTGTTAAACACACCTGACCAGTTGAGGGGCTCAATGTCACACTGACCCCTCATCTGAAAATCAAACATGGAGGAATGGCGGTCTCACCAGGTGTGTTATGATTGTACAAGTTTACTGAATATAAAACATAAACCACAAGACATTTGTTGTGATTTGTTGTGTTGCAGAAACCAGACAACCATCACCTCTGTATGTATCACTCCCTGTTACACCTACTGTATATTTATTATGAGCAAAGCTCCAATGGTAATATGACCACACTTTAATAATGAATTATACATTATGTCTTGCTGTCAACCAGCTCAGCTGTGAATCCAAAAGGAAAGACTTGGTTTTCCAGCTTTGTCAAAAAATGATCAAGTGTCTGCTACACTGGTATAACTGCTGAGATTACCTGCAAATCACTCTGCTAAGAATAATAAAGTAAAAGACATCCCATAAGCCCTTGTCACAGTCTTGTAGCACTCTACCCTTGCAAACTTTCATATTGAAGCTGAGCACTTCAGTCAGTGTTGTCACAAAGTCAGGCCCTTTCTGTGACCTGCTGTGCACGTCCTTCTTAATCTGCAATGCCACTAGACAGGAAGCACTGTTCACGAAGCCCTTAATCTTAATGTTTCAGTGCTGGAGTGTGGTTATGTCTCTGGGGTCATCAGATAGCAAGTACCTTATTACAGATGTTCCACTGAATTAGGCTGGAGACACCAAAAAAGTGAGTTCTGGTATGCCGGTCTCTGTAGGGCCATTCTCGCTAAAGACAGCTGTGAATAAACCTGTGTCCATGCTCTGAAAACAATGTTATAATGACCCCCATGTCATTTTGAAAAGGTATTCTGCTTCCGGAAATAACATCCTTAAGGGAATTCTTCATATACCCAGTAGTGTTAGAGTTTACATTGCTGCAAACTCCAGCCGTCAAAACTTCAGGGGACACAGACAAGCTTTGAAACACCACTGCTCCACCTCTGCTGCCTACTCAGTACACTTAAGCATTTTCCTTCATGTTTCCAGTCATCCCAATGCACCCTTAACTACACAAAATAGTTAATCTGTTTTACTTCTTCCCACAACACCAAGTCTGTAGGTAGCACTTGCTCATTAGAACCTGTGAGACTGCTGACTGCCTCCTTAATCTCTGCCCACATTCACACACAAAATGTTCAAGTTTTAAGTCATTCTTATAAAATGGCAATTTAAGTTCTCCTTTGTTTGCTGCTGTGACACATTTGGACATCTTTAGGAGAGATTCATTTTATGATTTTGCTAAATCTTTGTTGAAAAAATAACTTTCTTACTTACTCACTTACTTACTTACTCAAAGGAATACACATTGCAGCATATACAGAAAATCACAAATTTTTCATAAATATAAGAAAAAGTTATTTAAAGTTTCAACTAGTGATCTGCACATGTTTAGTTTCATCCTGAGTTTGGCAGCCATTATCTTAAACAGATTAAATGGGACAATTAATACTTAATTTGCAAAATAGCATTTTAGAAAAAAAGGTCTAGTCTACTTGTGTGGGCCTGGAAAAGAAAATCACTACACATTAACACAATATTATTTGTGTTAAATTGTGTTAACAGGTGTGCATCAGCTCACCCACACCTGCCTGCACATTCTGTGACATTTAATGGCGTGTGAGTTTACACATTTACACATTTACACAGCAGTATGGATGGATATATAGGCAACAGAAATTAGCATGAACAGAAGTTATTTTGTCTTCAAAAAGTGTAAGTCTTTAGATTTTAGTGTGTTTTGTTAAATGCTGTCATTGTGAAAATCTTGGTGCTGTAAAAGGACAAGGGGGTCAACTCTGCAAAGGCATTTGTCATATTTATGGAACAGTGTTAATGGGACCAAACAAAGCTCTCTTGTGGCTTTAATATTAACAAATAATATATTTTACCCGAGTTAAGAGGGTGCATTTGTACAAGCTTGCGGAAATGCAGCACTCACATGCAAGCTATTAAAACCACTGTGTCTCTGCAGCTGTTGGTGGAATTGTGATTATTGCGTCAATTTCTGCAGTGAGGCAGTATAGCTAACAGATTGCTTTTTAAAAACACCACAAAATCCTACAAAAACATAAAAAAATAAAAAATAATTATGGCTGTCATGTGTCAGTATCACATGAGGGAACCTTCTAACTTAAAGTGAGCAAAGAACGATACAAGTTCACATCATGATCCTTAATGCAGATCATATCTTGGAACGATTTTCACTTACAGATTCTCTGTTATGTAAATATGCTTTGTGGGCTCTGTATATGACTTTGCCATAGGCTGCAATCAATACTCTGCCTGGAGAGCGTGCATAGTTTAAAACCATGTTATCAGATCAAGTCATCAAAGCATAGAGAATCCACCTGTCCTTGAGGTTGCAACAATCTGCATAAAATCCATCTGTCATTGTGGAAGAGGCCCTAACTTTAAAGATAATCTTGTGAGTGTTGCTGTATTAGACACTTCCAAACTGCAAGAGACTATATAGACAGTATTCACAGTATGAGTGTGGGATTCAGTGTTGGTGTGCGCATTTTTTTCTTGCCACCCATGTTGCTGCATTTTGAATATGAATTCAATAAAAAGAAAACTAACTGCAACACTCTCTGTCCGTTCAGTTGTCGCACTGTTGCACTCGTGTGTTTCTCTGGTTAGACACTGGGACAGTCTGTTCTTGGCTGGCGCTGTTTGTATCTAGTGGCTAAGCGATGACACAATCTGGATGTCAGACCTTGGGTGTAGGTGTAGCTGACTAGTAACTCAAGCCTGATAATCCGGCGCTGTGCTCTGAGAGAAAGTCAGCTAAACTTTCTGAAAGCTTGTCTTCTATGTTGCCTACGGGTCCTCGCTGGAGAAGCGAGGTGAGAAACACCAGCCTCACATCGCCTCGAAATAGAGCATTTTGTTTCAGATAACAGAGTAAGAACAGAAGAGGAAGAGAATTAGATAACAGTTAAAGAGAAAAAGGAGCGAGAAACCAGGGAGGCAGGCAAGGCATGCATGCAAGTGTGTAACTGAGTTCTAGCCAGATTAGGCCTGCTTGTTATGGATAAGGGGAGGCAAAGGGACAGGGAATCAGTAGTGGGGAGAGATGAGGAAAAACGGCAAAGCATGCCACGTTAGATGGGTACAGTAGGAGATCTGCAAAGGATCAGTCAGGAGTAAGAGAGAGAGAGAGAGGGAGCCTTGTGGTAGTGAGGGAGAAGCCAAAAGAGCTTAGTTAAGGAGCTTAGTTGAGGTAGGTTAGCTCTGAAGATGGGCTGTATCAAGAAAGAAGGGAAAGGGGGCCAGTGACCAGCGTTAAATCCATCTACTGTAACATTAGTATTCCTCCCAACTCCACCCTTCCCTCCACCCCTCCATCCCTCTCTGTCTCCCCGACTGTATGTCTTTCATTCCCCCCATCTAGGCATTTTCCAGGTAGACTCCGTGCTCGTCCAATCTCACACCGTACTGCCCTTTGATTGGCTCAGGAGCGTGGTCACTGTGACAGTGTAACGGCGCATTTAACAAAAGATACAAAACTCAAACACAGCACTTTGGGAAACAAGCGCCTCTTTTTTTCCCCTTTTTTTTTTACCTGAAATGATGGGATTAAAAAGTAAACATGAAAACTGGCATGCTGTTTTAATGTTTACCAGAGGAGGGGACGAAAGGGGGTGAGAACGTTCGGTTAATGGATGTAAACAAAAACTGGAGACACTGCATTCAGCACTGAACAAATTCCTTCTTCAAAAGTGTCTCTATTTAAGAAACTACTGTGTCACAATAGATAGCAATGACCTCACTTATCTGCCTATCAGAGGACTGTGTAACAATGTTTATACCATATCATTGTTGTGCTGGATAGTAAAACACACACAAGTCAAATGCAAAATAACTTGACATTAGTCTTCTTCGTGGATACTCAGACTGTCTTTTGGCTACAGGAGACAAACTGTCTTCATTTCTTGAGCAAAATCTTTGGGGTAGAAGCAACAAAAGTCTGAGGAAAACCATTACAACACTGTTCAATTAATTTTGTGACAGGAGACACATAATGGGATGGTAATGTGTGAACACAAAGAACAGAAAGGCTTTTGCTCCTCGACAAATCTTTGGAGTAGGTGCTAAAAAGACGTGTGCAATATGGATCTATAACAATTGCATAAGGAGAGGGAGAAAAAAAATTAGAAGAGACAAATTGCCCTCTGGCAGACTCGTGAAGGTGACTTGAAGGAGCTGCTCCATTTTAGCACAAATTTCCTCCTCCTCCTCCTCCTCCTCCTCCTCCTCCTCCTCCACCTCCTCCTCCAGCCCCTAACAGCCTAACACAGAACAGATAGCGAAGAGACGCTTGCTTCAAAGTGCTGCTCACACCATTGGTCTCTGCTTTGCTCCTAGCCACTAAAAGCCTGTTTTCTTAGCAGAAGGATGGTGCCACCTTCATGCCAACTAGAGGGCCCTTTGCCACACTGAGTTTTGAAAGGGTAATCAGTTAATTGTTTTAAAGGGGCTGCCCCTTCTCCCCACTACCACCCCCCCACCCACCCCCCAAAAAAAACCCACTCAGGGCAGCAGTGGCGCCAGCTCGGTGCAAAATGATAAGTTGTTTGTTTTTTTTTCCACGGCTAGAGAACGAGGACTCACATGGTATCCCTATGGAGCAGCATAGTGGGGAAATAGAAAGTACAACAAAACATTATACAAACACACACACATGCACACAAACACACACACACGCACACACCTACATGTGCATGCTTGCACCCATCCACAGTAACACACATAGACACCCATCTGGACACACATGTTATTCTGAAACTGAAACCAAAAGACTAACGGCATGCACTGCTAATGGAAAGTGTGTGTCACAGAATGTGTGAATGTGTGTGTGAGCAAAACAATCTACAGAGACTCTATTAAAGATCCTGTGCTTCTCTTCTAATCATTTATTTTTTTAAGTCCATATTTCCTAATTGACCCCAGCATACTGTAGGATTGGGGATGTGCTGTGTCATGTGTCCACTATTGTAGTTTTTTTCTAGTATGAATCATGCAACATTCCTGTTTTATTTGATGAAACACTAGAGACCAAATTATATATGTTTAGTTAATTTAAATTATTTCATTGTTGAATCTAAGTCTGAAAATAGGAAGGAGTGATAGTGAAACAAGTGTTTAGCCATTAAATTTCCAAACTATGAACTAAGTTGCTGAGCTGGACTGAACAAAAAAAACTAGTAGTATTCACACTGAGCACTGAGTTGCTTTGAACATGAGCCAACTTCAAGTTGAGGTGATCTCTGATGTCAGTTACACCTCATTGTTCTGCCTCTGTGTTCCAGATGAGCTGTTGTCAAAGGTCAGCTGATCTTTTCTCTGCTGCTTTCCCCGGTGAGGTTTAAACCCACCATCCAACGGTTGGAGGTGCTGAGGGTCGAAGAGGAGGGTTGGGCGTGTGAGGGGAGGTGGTTAGTGACAGGTGTTAACACGGTGGGGGTAGTTAAGAGGAGAGGTAGAGGAAGGGAGGGGTGGTACTTAGTAAAAGCAGGCAAAGTGAGCTGCAGGACTTCACTGAGCATCTGTAGTCAGGGCATGGCTGAAAGACTGATAGCAAAGCCTTCCTCTGAGCTGATGCTTAAGTTTTACAGTGCAGCACGTGTACAGTATCATATTGGGTCTGACAAGAACTGCCGCTATAAATCTTTTACCCTCCACCCACCCTTCTCACGTCCCCCTTCCACTCCAACTATGCAAAAATGACTTTAAAACATCAAAGCTGGCATTAACGTCTCATTTCCCTATGCAAATGCAAAATGAGAAAGGAAAAAAAAAAAAGCTTTTCATT
Organism: Thunnus thynnus; assembly: GCF_963924715.1. Classification (NCBI taxonomy): domain Eukaryota; kingdom Metazoa; phylum Chordata; class Actinopteri; order Scombriformes; family Scombridae; genus Thunnus; species Thunnus thynnus. The sequence continues at coordinate 11,695,426 of NC_089528.1, forward strand.
TCTCCCTGCCTCTTTCATTTTCAGTGAGAATAGTTGCTGCCCCCTTGAGACGAAGCCTGATGCGCAGTTTTGGGTAGAAAACGGGTTAGGGGATTCTGGGGGCTGCTCTGCATTACCAAAACAAACCATTCAGCAAACAAACAATTAGACACTCATGAATTATGGACAAGCTATCTAAAATAGCAATAAAAACAACGATTGGGGAGTCGTGGAGCGATTGCTGAGCTAATGAAACGTATGTCAGGGTGTTTTTAAACAGGCAGTGGAGTAGTAAGTGGGCTGTCTGTGCATGTGTGTATGCCGTCCTGTACACATGTGTACAGTATTTATATGTAATCTATCCTGATGATTCCAGACATTTCAGTGGACCAGTGCAAATGAGCGACGGAAAACAAGGTAACACTGAGAAGCGTGGGACAAAACAGAGAGAGTGAAGGAAGAAAGGTGTCTAGTAATCCACAACGCGTGATTGTGCATCAGCCATTTTGTTTTTTCAATTTGACCCCAGCAACATCTATTATTCACAACCCTATGTTTACCTCTCACAGACGCGCACAGTCCATGCAGCAATGATCCAGGAGGATATACTGAACACCAGCAGAACAGTTCCTGGACAGATGGTCATGAGGGTCTTCATAACAAAGCGTGTGTTGAAGTTGATCTTGTTGAGGGCGCCGATGCTGCGAGACGAAGCGTCCGTGAATAGCTTGCTGTGAAGTAACATGACCCTGCCAATCAGGTAGAGTCTCAGGAACATGGGGATGGAGAGGATGATGTCCACGTCAGCATCGGCCACCGACGGCGTGTATGTAAAGGCCAGCCGCGCCGTCCAGGTGAAGACGTACTGGCCCGGGATGGGATGAATGGCACACACCAGCAGCTCCAGCACGATGAAGAAGATCCGCTCATACGTCATGGCTATCCTCCAATCATCCGCACCATTGTCGACCATAAACAGCTGAAGAAAAACATATACAAGTACTTATATTAGCATTTTCTCCCATAAGTCACTTTTTTAGTGTGGTGTCTGAAATTTTGGCTTTTTTCCTCGTTGTCCTACTTTTCCTCTTCAGCCCCACACACCTTCAATGTGTCCATCATTACAAAGCCATGCCGAGATAAATCGAGGAGGAATTAATTGAAACAAACCCACAGATTTTATTTGAAATGCTCATCAAGATCTTAAGACATTATGATGAATTAGAATAAAATATTTATAAATACAGGATTTAGAATGTCTTGCAAAGTAAGTAAAGAAAGGAAATTAAAAAAAACTGAGATACAAGGCAGGCATAAAAGACTAGAAAGAAAACATCATATTATATAATGTCAGGAATCAATGCACTGTTTTTTTTAGATTATATATGAAAATACCCTAAAAGTGTGTCAGCACATTGAAACAATTACCTTTGATTGAATGCATACACAGATATTATTATCAGCATAACTTAATTTTCAAGTACTATGTTGCACAACAAAAATAATATTTCAATATTTGTAAAAAAAAAAATTACATATATTTTAGCTTTTTTCCCCTTTTTTTTTAGCCAGGCTCATATCAGAAATCTCTCCTCATTATCATCCTCATCACCACACAGATCCCAAAAGTTGGTGCTATAATATAAATGATATAATGTTGAGTATTAAAATGTGTTTTATTTTTTCTTTGGTAGACTCACCTGGATTTCCCGGGCATGGTACATTATTATAAGACCAAGCAATATAACAGTGGAAAGGCTGATAAGGCATTTCAGTGCAAATGAGTATGAAGATTCCTATGGTGAGAGAAAAAGACATGAAAAAAACATATTAGAAAATAGTCATATTAAATGATTAAACAACCATTTTTTCATCACATCTAATCTCATATATAGGAATTGACAAATATTACTTGTATTTATTTATTATTTTCTATATTTTGGAATAGATGGAAATAATGACATTATCACTATACAGTACAAGCAATGATTTCTGAGTTGTAAGTTACTGTTTAGCAACAAGGTGAAAGGAGGTAGCTGAGTAAAAGTAGAATTCAAGTAAAAGCTGAACATATAACTCAATATTTCATATCTGCTATAGGTTTAAAAGAAGGGAAAAAACAAGAAAACAAATGCTTCTAATGCTGGCTTAGTTGAGTAGCATAAATATCCCCATATAAACACATGCACATAAGTACAAGCACACAAAAATATACAGCTACACACACGACAGGAAACACACACATGCACACACCACCTATTAGCTTAAAAGTCTAGCTGAGACCAGATAATGGGGTTTCCGCACAGACAGTGCAGTCAGGATGTTGCTAAACAATGCAGCTGCAGGTGTAGGTGCAGCCTGATATTATCTATGGACGCTGTTCCCCACCATCTAAACTACCAATTAATCAAAGACCAGCAGTAACAGGGGGACTTTCCATTTAATGGTAGGTGCAGAAAAGGCAAGGCTAGCATTAGCGGGGGGGGCACCACAGTGAGCGTTGCTGGTGATAAATAGACCAGCTGGATGCTAGAGCTGCAGTGTTGTGTGTGTACATGAGGGCCATAGATCTAGGAAATGAGAACCTGTATTACTTGAGCCCCCCCCCCTTCCTCTATGTTGGTAAAATGCCATTTGATAAATCAATTTAAAAGCCATGGTGTAAAAATGCCGCTCTGCAGCAAGCTAATGATTGTTGGGCTGTTATTATTAATAACGACACTGACAACAAATGACAAAAACAACAAGTGGAAATATCGTTCATAATCGTCAGTGTGATGACTGTGAGTGTGAGCTGCTCAATATTACTCTGTCCTTCGGTGGTCTATATTACAAAATGTATTTTTAGCTATCAACTAGATTGCTTTGCCCCTCAGGTCGGCAACATGTTCTCAAGACATTCTAATGTCTGAAATTGTTTTGAGAAGTCCCTGGTGAAATAACATTGAGTAAACCAATTAATCCACCTGCCACAGGTTCAAGGATTTTTCAGTCCCAGTGCTCCCTGCCTTAACGTGTTTCCTTCCTTCAGGGCTTAGAAAATCTTGACTGAGCCTCAAGTGTCTGCTATGTGATGTGACGTGAGATCGAAAATGGACCATCCACAGCACATGCTACCTGTCTGATGTGGGAGTGGTGCTGTGCCGCTCAGAGAAGGGGGGTCATTTCCATTTCAGCTGAGGTCAGCTTGATGAATGGACTGAACCCCACTCAGTAACAGTCACAGCAAACCTATTGACTTTCTTAAAACCCCATAAATCATGCTATAGATTACCACACCAACTTACTATAGCATACACACACACACACACACCTATGTGTAATCAAAAATGCATTCAAAAATTCAAATAAATCAGACAGAAACAACTGGAAAAAATCTATTCCTTGTTGCTGTTAGAGGAACATACCGGGGGTTTTGAATATTTTAGCCCATTGCCTAAAAATTACATGTACTTGACATGAACACTGATGGTTTCCAATGCATACCAAAAGCTTTTATATTCCCCAACATTTTAGGTCTCTACCAGAGTCAGCTGACATACGACATTTCTGACATTAAAGATCATGAATTAAAAGCTTTTTGGCAGGTGACTCTTAAACCTCGGTTGTCAAAGCATCCTTGAAAGCACCATCAAGTTTCGAAAAAGGCCTTTTCTCATAGTTGCAGTACTATATAACAATAACTTAACTTTGCCAGAACAGGTCTCTAGTGGGTTCTGTAAGGCTCCACTTGAGCTAAATGCTAACATCAACATGCTAGCATGCTCACAATGATAATGTTAGGTTTAGCAGGTATGTTTACCATGTTCAGTGTTGGTTTACTGTGTCAACATGCATACATTTGCTAAATAGAACTAAGGCAATCCATCCAATTGTAGATATTTTACATAATATAATAAAGACCTAAAAAGTCAACTTAGTGGTGGCAACAGAGAAAAAGTCAGCCATTAGAATAACTCATGTGGGAACCATGAATATCTGTATCAAATACCAGATATAAAACACTAAACTTGACTTGCTGGTGGCACTGGAGGAAGAAATTCAGAGGATCACCAAACTCATCAAAATGTATCCTCTAGGGACCATGAATGTATTACATGGCAATCCATCAAATAGCTGTTGAGATATTTCAGTCTGGACTAAAGTGGAGGACTAAACAAACAACAGGCCAACTGACAGACCAACATTGCCAGAGCCATGCTACTAGCATAGCTAAAAATTAAAATAGCAAAATATTCATCCTAAAGGCCATTATACAATCCTAGAAGTTATTTTCCCGACAGTAAGATACTGCAATGTTCCTGTCTGAAAAGAGACTCTTCTCTTCTTCTTTGGTGGTTTACAAACAAAGAATTAGGTCTACTGTATTTAATTACTAAAAGTAAAATGTTCACCAGCAAATCAGTAACTTGGGTGCTGGGTAGATAGTGAGCAGTGGGTTTTTAAAGCTTTTTTTTCTGAAAATACCTGCATGCTGTGCCTAAAAATGACGCTGATGAGAGTGAACCGTAAAGTTGCAGGCTGCAACACCAAAACAATTAGCTGAAGGATGCTATAGACCTCTGTGAAGCTGTGGGTTTGTCATTATGAGTGACCCCTTTCACATTACCCATAACAGTTACCCATTTGCTCCAATGTTAATACAAAAATATTGATTTAAGCAGTTTTAAATATGTGAACTATAATGAACTCAAACATGCAAATCCATACATGAATTCCTCAGTTCTGCTCAGTTTGTACAAATTAAAAGATGTTTTTGTTTCCAAAGATTAAAGACACCTATTCTGTGACCTATTACATACTGCAGTGCACTGCAATGTCAGCTCCCAAGTAAACAGCCCAATAAATGCTGTGGTAGAAGTTGCTCTGACAGAAAGATATTCTTCGCAAAATACCCTGACAAAAGCAGACCCAACTAGCTGGTAGAGAAGGACAGTAACAGGTCAAGGGGTGGTGACCTGGTCACCATGACCCTGAAAATAAAATGCACCGCTGGTGTCTTTGCTCAAGAGTCCCATTTGTTCCTATAGCTTGCTGCGTTGTCTCCACTCTGATCTCCTAAAAGTAGAAGATGCAGCTGGACACTTTGAGGCATCTGGATCTTTACTCCCATCTTTTATTCCTATTGACCTTTCTCTTCATCTCTACTTGTCTTGATCTTTCTCTCTTTGTCTAAATCTTTGTATCTCTCTTCTTTCTCTTTCCCCTGTTTCCCCAGTTATCCCTCTCCTGCTGTGAGGAGATGATTTTATAGATGCCAGTTTCAAAGGGAACAACAGACAGCCACAAAGGCACCAGTAGTGGAACCAATTCTTTGTATAAACTCCAATCTGATGCCAATAAGTGGATCAAAAGCAGGACTACAGTCAAGAAATTGGTGAATAGAAAATTAAAAAAGGTAAAAATTTAGTTTTATTGATGTCAATCGATAGACTTTATTTGTATCTGTGCAACATTCTCAACACCTTTTTTAAATAGAGATGTCAGTGTCTGTGCTAATAATCACTCCTCATAAATCTGACAGCTGCCAACCCCACACAACTCAAACATTAACAATAGCGATGACAACACAATGCTCCCACTCATGCATCACACATATGCACAACCTACCTTAGTGTAAACCCCCCATGACAGTTCCGTCTCTGTCACCATGACAACAATCCCAAACATCCCGAAGATGAGTGCGTAGTCGCTGAGCCGCTTCCGCTTCTCAAACAGTGCCCTCCGGTGGCCAAGCTTGTAGCCAATGTCCCTGTTCTTCTTCTGCGGCGCCCTGCCTCCGCCATGCCCGCTGCCCTCCCTGACCAAGCTCTCGTTGGAGGCCTTGCTGGGGTCTTCGCCGCCGTTGCCCTTGGACACCACCACCTCCAGGCCAGAGCTGTGCAGCGTCTGCAAGGGCTGCGTCTCCGAGTCGAGCTCCGCAAGGTTGCGGCGCGACGAGGACGCCAGACTGCCCACTAGTGGTCTCACCACTCCGCCATTGTACTTGCAGGTGTTCATGGCTATCTGAGGGAGTCTGCCACTGCTCTCAGAGAGGGAGGGCTTGGATCCAGCATGGCTCAGCTTCTTCTGCTCGGTAGTGGCCTGTGAAATGGAGAGAGAGTCTTAAATACAATACTATCACAACAAAAAGGGTGTATAACTGACAGTAGGTTGAAGAGACACACGGATTTGGACTTTAAATAGAGCGTTGATGTGGGAGTTATACCTTTGTGGCTCTGGAGAAGGCAAAGAGAGGGAAGGATCTTGCAAAACAATTTTGGTTATAAAAGCAGACAGATTTAGTGCTCAGCAGGACATGTGCCCAAACATACAGTATGAACCCAAAATATCACCAGTTTTTTATTGAAAATCCTAAATACTCATGGTCTCCTTTCCTGAACAAGATGCAGTGAGAGCTGGTTGCAGAGAAGAGGTTGTTCACAACAGTAAACACCCCGTTGTATTCTCCTTTATTTGACAGTATCTTGCAAGCTTTCCTTCAAGAAAGTGGCATCAAAATTGGATGGCTCAAAAACAAATGAATAATGAATGGACCTTGATGTATAAATAAAACTATATAACCAATAGTGGACCCTACAAAGTGCAGAAAATTGAATCTTTGCGCTGCACAAATTTAGATATGAATGATTAATGCTCGGCATGACCCTGTTTCCTGTCAGATAAACACTCTTCCCCTGCAGAGATGTTCAAATCAGGCGTGCTGCAGAGACCAAATGTGAGATCCCACTTATCTTAAGAGGAAAACAAGGGAAAACAGTTCTTTTGAACTCAAAGGATACTGTATACTGTACAGCTAGTGTCTAGCTGTTAAGGTAAAGGGCAACTTAGGGACAAGTGTAAGAACACAGGGTGATACATGCATATTTTGGCATATAAATATATATTGTCCAGCCAATAAATTGTATGTTCTGTACAGAATTTCTAGGAGAAATACACTGAACTCTTTTTTTTTAACTATAAATCCCCTGTACAAAAGTTCCAAAGTTTTCTGACCTGATACCACAGACGCCGCTCTGCTTGCATTGAGTGGTCTATCGTTTCTGCTGTTTTTGGCAGATAGGAGCCTGTGAGTTTCTGTCCCGGCTATGCAGACAGAAAATGTTCCATCCACACAAAGGCTGTATAGCAGTCACCCCAGAAGCATCTATCTGCCTGTCTATCCCCTGCCCTTCAGAGACTCAGGCAGATTATCATAATGGGTTATGAAAACTTCACATGGAACAGTGCTTTTTCCGAAACAAGTCGGGGGTGTGTGATAGCACCGCTGGCCCTTTTTATTAGCCTTGACAAAGCATGCCTAATGCCTTTAAATGTGCTGGTGGGAATAAAGAAGGGCGGCCCTAATGGAAATTTACGAACTCTAGTCCTGTGATGCTATCGTCTTGCGCATATTGTGGCTCCATGAGAACAGGACTAAAGGTTAAGGATTAGTGCAGCCCATAGTGTTTCTAATCCCCTTTTCTGTATTAAATTGCTTTTTAATCTGTGCCATTAGGACCCCTCTACACTTTTGAAGACTGTGCAGTGAGTGAACTTTAGGTTTGAATGACAGGAAATACTGTAGAAATAGCTGCTGATAGGGCAATACTGTAGTAGTCAAGCTTAAGAAGGAATATCTTAGGAATGGCTTGGAAATGTGACCACTTAATATCAATATCATAAATATCACTGTGCATGATACAGATGTGTAGAGACAATGATAAAAGACCGAGAGAAAATCCAAAGTATCAACAATATTGTTATTGTAGCCAATGCATGTGCTAAGCAGCATAAGATAGTGTAGGGATACTGTTGGCAAGAAGTTGATATATAATTTTTCCGTTGGTCCTTTTAATAGGCTATTTTAAGAAGTTTTGGCCTTTAACTGTGCATAAATTAAGATCTAAGATCTAAGATCTACAGTTGATCAGCCTGGCAGTCGTTTTAATGTGTTGAATCCCCAGCGTAACTGCTACTGAGAAACTACAAAACATCTTTATTCCTTTCATTTTATGGTTCTGAGAGTCACAACATGTTGGTGTCATTCATTCTCAAAAGAGACTTTCTTGCTTTTGTGTAGGAAGTAAATATCTCTGTAGTCCTGCCCTAGCTTGGAGTATTTTTAGTCATAGTCAAACTTTCAGAGGGTTTCTGAGATGCTTGATATGTAAATATGAATCCTGGACGATTATATCTGATATAAAAAAAATCCAAGAGACTCACCCAAAACAGAAAATGTTGGTTATATTGTTTTGTGCTGCTCTAGAACATCAGTGCATTCTTACTGCTGTCTTGTCACAACTTTGGAGTATTAGAAACTACTTTTGACTGTTATAGTGATGAGTCAAAATGTGGTTGGTCCCCCCTACTACAGTAAGTGAAACACAGCACATGTTTTACTTAGTTGTGAGTGTATAGTTGTGTCCCAGTTAAGGCGCAGCCACATCTGAAGACTGCGTTTAAAGACCAAATACAAAACAGTTGACAAAACTGCTGTCCCATTTCAAAAGTTCCAGCTGTCACTTGCCCAAATTTTGAAGACAAAACTATTGTATCTTTTCCAGCCCTCAGAGACCAAATGAGCATCACTTTTAGTACAAATATGAATGATTTCTTACTCTAATACACTTGATTATACAGAGTCATTGTCAGAGGCATTAGGCATTTCTGTTTGTTTGTGGAATATTCAAGCACTAGCTTTAGACAAGAGAGGATTCTTTCTTTTCACGCTTGTCCCTCGATTTTACAGTTCTCACAACTTACTGTAAACCAAGTTACATTTAGGATACACTTGGTAGAGTCACACGTTTTGATGTAAATATACACAAGACACTGTCACGTCAAATAACATGACTCACAAAAATGAATGTTCTTATTGGTTTAAGGTGTGGATTCACAGGTCGAAACTCTGAACTTTGAACTCTGAGTAAGTGTGACTGTGCAATAAATGAGTGACAGTTCTCTCCTACACCGGACATGAAGTCTCTCTGCTCCACGTCCAACAAACAAATCACTCCTTACATAGGCTGTCACTGATTTTTTCCCTTCCAATTTTCACACTGCAGAAAAAACTTAATGCTTTTTTCCAAACAATCAACCAAAGTTGATCAGTCGTAATGACTGATCTCGTAGGATGTAGTATGGCTGTGGAAATCTACAGGTTCCTAGCTTCATCATGTTAGAATGGGACTATGGCAATAAATATAAAAAACAGAACCCTTTTCTCAAAGATAATTTATCTTAAAAACCTTACTATATATTGTGAACAGAAACACTGAAAAATGAGACACAAAATGGACCCCTAATTAGGTATCTGATGACTAATTACATGACAGTTGATCAGAGTAATATGGCCGTGTTGTGACAAGTCATGGGAGAAAACAGGAGACTGAGATGTAAATGGAGAACGTCCTAGGAAGTGTTGCTCAGATAACGTAAATGAACAGGATTGATGATGGACACCAAGAGTGCAGGGCTGCTGTTACATCCTCAGCTTTAGTTACCCGTTTCTGGATCATTCATCACTGAACCACGTCAGGAGGACTGACCCAAATATGGGAAACCTCAGTTTGTGATCACATTCTGCATTTCTACACATCAAAGGAAGATTCTGCATTGGTGGGAAGAGGCTAAATGAGAGAGAGAATAAGAGAGACACAAGTTGCAAGATGTATACATGACTTTTCCTCTGTTAAAACCAAAGAGCCCTTCACAGACTTTGCAGCAGGAGTCCTCACATCACATTCCAAAACCTCAAAGCACTCAATCAATTCCACTTAACCAGCCACTCGAGCCTCCATCACTTTTCGCATTTCCCCTGCAACCCAACTAAACAGTACGGCGGAAGGGCACGGCGGGCCAGCGGTGCCCTTGTCGTCCCCTGATGCACCCGCAGAGGAGACAGAGAGAGGCTGCCTGTCCGGCCGACCAATGGCTCAATTTCATTCTGAATGGCACGCAGCATCCAGGCTCTATGAAATGGAGCCTCATAATCAAATTGAAAAGCCTCAGTGCAGAACAGTTTAAATGAAGGCAACTCTCTGCTCCTCTCTCTCTCTCTCTCTCTCTCTCTCTCTCTCTCTCTCTCTCTCTCCTGCCAGCTCAAATCTAATAGAAAATCCTCATTCTTTAGTGTTGTATGGGGCTACTGTGCTGCAGTTTGAATGCTTATATACCCTAAAAATGGAACTGTGTGTTTGTGAGTTTGAGCATGTGGGTGCCAGTCTGTTTAAATATGTGTGTGTGTGTGTATGTGTGTGGGTGGGTGGGTGGATGTGCACATATGTGTGCTAGTTGAACAAGCTGAGCCTCCGCCAGGCGTTGGATTAGGTCGGATATTGACGCAGACAGTGTGCAGCAACTAAACAAGCACGAGAAAAAATTGTTTGAGAAGATACACGTGTGTGTGTGTGTGTGTGTGTGTGTGTGTGTGTGTGTGTGTGTGTGTGTGTGTCTGCTAATGTCGGACAGATGCTGACAAGGTTGACATGAAAGGAGGCTCACAAAAGAAGAAGAAGGGAGGATGAACTGAACAAAATAAGGCAGATATCTAGAAATGGAGGAAACATGAAGGATAGAGAGGGTGAAAGAGAAAGAGATAAATGAAAGAGAGGGACGACAGCTCTCTGTGGGTGTCTTTGCCAGGCCCTGGAGTGATTGAGTGCTGCAGGCTACACTCTCCAGTTTGTCCCTGCACACTAGACGCTGTCACATTTCTCTGACAGGCCAGCAGGCATCAGGGCTCCTCCGTCCATCCCTGACCAGCATGTAGATCATTACTCAGCGCTGGTAAAGACAGAGGAAAACCAGAGTCTGCAGCCACACATTCATAAAGGAAAATCCTCCATCACAGCTCCCTGAGTGCTGTGGTGAGGGAAACAAACAATATATATTTCATGTAGGATCTCATCAGAACAACAAACAGTTAAAAAAAATGAATAGCATGTTTAAGATATTAACATAATACCTGTACATGTCTCAAGAACAAAGCCATTAATTAAATTTGTCATCTTTATCAATGTCGAGGTGAAAAATACTATTTCCTTGAAGCAGTAGCAAGGGTAAGCCTCTGTGTGCCGAGCCTTATCGCCCTATACTTCATGCCTTCATATCTCTGTAGGGATGTCTGCTGTTAAATAATGGCTGCTCCTGCCCTTCTGTAGAATAAGTTGCAGACTATTATAACTGTTTCACCAAAACATGACGGTCTAAGGGATTGAGCAGGCAGCTTATGTTCAAAGAGGTTTCACACAATATTCTCACTCTTGCTGACTTCACATGTCTGGTACGGACAGTAAGTCTGTGGACAAATGCTTGATGTGCACTAAAGTAAGCAGCTCATATGTGTGTGGGACACAAATGTGAGGATGTGTGTTGAAGCACATGAAATGCATATTGCCAAGCATGCATAGGTCCTGTTTTTCTCCACATTAATTAATGTGTTTTAGAACCACAATACAGAAACTGTATATTGATGTAATATTGACACTGTGACATTAGACTTGATATTGTCCATGATTTGGGCTATCATAACTACCATTCAAACATAGAAAAAGTTGTACTTCAGTGGGGAGTGTTCAAAAACTGCATTGTCTGCTTGACCCATTGCATGCCAGTGAGCTGTGCTGATAAGATGATTGCGACAGTAAACCATCTGACAAGTAGGTGAGGAAACATTTTAGATTTTACACAATAGATGGAAAAATCAAGGAGGCTGTAAGTTTGTTAATATGTTTTTTAAAATAAGTACTTGCACCAAGATGATATTTTCTATCCACATGAAATTTTTATATTTAACATAACAGCAAAATTTTTTCTGCCGGCACAAGACGTACATTCACGTCAATATATTTAATTTGTTCCTCCTATGATATCTGTATATGGCAACTGAAGTGTGAGTGGCAAATAGGCAAATCAAAGCACTTGGTTAAGCTTAAGAAAAGATTGCAGTGTTGGTTAAATCTTGAAAATGTCGATGCTAAATGGGATTGAATTAATTTTTCATTATTTAACCAAAACCACTATCTTGTCAATCATGATCTCACGCCCCCTTTTTATATGATCAAACAACTAATTAAAAACAAATGTATCTGAAAACTGAGCACTTGAACAAACATCAGCATGATAAGAACTGCCAAAAATGATGGAAAAATGTATTTGACGTAATGTATTTTACTTTGGCTCATGTCCCATCCACTAACACGAAGGGGGCAGGATTTATGACCTATACTGCAGCCAGCCACCAGGGGGCGATCAAGATGTTTTAGCTTCACTTTTGGGGAGCTGTCATGACGTCCATCTTTATTTACAGCCAATTCTTTGGACTGATAATTCTTGGTATTGGCATGGACAAGGATTGATATGAATTGGCCTTTGAGTGCTTGAGGTCTTGTGAGTGAAACCAGATGAAACATATGTAATGGTTGTGGCATATTTTATAACCGCACTGTTAAACCTGCCCTGACCACCACCTCACCCACTAAAGAAAGCTTAAATGCTCACCCTCATTCAGTGAGGACAATTAGTTGCATTTAGTAGGGGTCTGCTATAGTTTCTTTAACTATCGGTGGCCTTGATGGGGGGGAGAGACCCAATACAGCAGCTCAGCTTATTTCATGTAACAAGAGAATAAAAGGCAACAATAAAATCTACACACGATAAATTGTGACAACACTTTAAAAAGTTCAGCACTGCAGCCGCCTGAGGGATGCTATAACCTCTACTGAGGCAAAGAACTAGACTTAAAATATGGGACAACGGCATTAACTCACAACAGAAAAAAAAACACAAGATTCTTTACTGTTCAATTCAGTGTTGGCATCATTTAAAGATCATATTCACTCCAACTATGAATCGTCTGAAACATGATGTGGCCATAGTTAGTTTGTTTTTTAGTGAATTTACACAGTGATAAAAATATGCAGTAAAAAAAACAAAAAAACAAGCCAAACAGAAGAAAGAGAAACTATTTACTACTGAACTGAACTGAAAAGGCTCTAAAAACATCGCATTTGAAAGCAAGTAAATAATGCAGGAAGGATGTGGGATTGTGGCGACATAAAACAGCTACTAGATGTGCAGTATCAAAGGAAAAGAGATTTACAGTAATTCTGAGTCAAAAAAGTTTCAAACGATAGTCGGCCTGTAGCAAAGCTCAGCCTCCCTTACTCTAACTCATTCTCTCACTCTCTTGTTCTTCAATTAGAGATTAAAGACAAAAAGTAGCCAAAAACAAGTCAAAACCTCGGTGGAGAAAAGGGACATGGGTACATACCTGTGGGAACGTGTTATTGTTAGGACTAATAACACACTGTGTTCAACAGAGACACAATGCTATTATAATTAGGACCCAACAAGGTTATTTCATGTGTATTTGTGTGAGTGTGTGTCTTAAAAACTAGGTCCTGTGGAGATTGGGGTTTGAACTGATTGGGAGGAGTGGGGAGGGGGATTTACTTTCCCTGTGGGACACCTGCTGCCTCATTAGGAACAATTTCAATTTCCAGCAAATTAAGGAGGAGGGTTGCTAGAAACTTGATTTGTAGATTGGGGCCATAAAGGATGGACTATGCTTGGTGAAAATGATTAGCAAATTGAACCTTGAAGTTGCTGGACCAGATCAACCCCTGAATACTATGGCTGCCCACAAAATTCACACATATAAACCAACACTCCAAAGTACACAAAATGTTCCTGTACAAATAAAATTGCAACACTTTGAAGTGCTATATAAAATGGTAAAGTGTAGTGTCCTGTTATAAGTAATCAGAAAGAAATGTTCTGAAAAACACAGTTCAACTTTGACAAACATGGACCTGCCTTAAAGGACCGTAATCATTCTTCCTATTCATAGTGGCCATTAGAAGATCTCCTCCAAATGTTCTTACAATGTAAGTGATGGAGGACAAAATCCACAGTGCTTGTTTTGAGCAAAAATGTATTCAAAAGTTTATCTGAAGATAATATGAGGCTTCAGCCATCTGAGTTAGTCAAATCAATATCTTTGAAAGGTACAGACATTTTTGTGCCAAATTCCCTCTTTTTGTTACAATCCGTCCACTGCACCTGTCCGTTGAGACACAAAGAGGGAATTCTTTAGTAAAAAGAACAAAATGAACAGGAGGAATGATTACACCAAACAAAACCTGTTTCAGTGTTCATTTGGGCACCTGACTATTGTTTTCAGACATACTTGAAAAAATGTGAACCTATCCCTTTAATCTCTTAACATGATGATTGGATTATTGGTGTGCTTGCTAATGAAGCAACAGTATTATTAGAATATAATCCTGCAGTTATTAAATGGGAGAATTGAAGACATCAACAGCACTCAGTATTGAAGAACACTCTGCAAACTTGTAAATGTCATGATGGTTACCCTGAAGAAAGACATATGACTTGGAAAATGGCCAAAGCTCAGTAAGTTTGTTTGCACTCATTAGTGGTAAAAACCACTTATAAATGACACAACAGCAGATGAGGCCAAGTGGCATGTATATCCAAGACAGTATCTTTGACATAACTCATTTGCAAGTGCATGAGAGGTTTGGATATTTAGGGGGGGGAAAGTAAATAGCTTTTTTTAATCTATAGTAATCTAAGTAGGCTAATAAAATGATTAGGATTAGTTAAATGGATGAAAATATCTTTTGAAATGGACCAGTTCTTCTAACAGGGGAGGAATTTTACTTTGATTGGGATATTCTGACTATTATTAGTTCAATAATAACGTTTTTTCATTATGTGTTATGAGAAATACAGCAAGGAGAATTTTCATCTGTGGGTAATAATAGTTTCCACTGAAATCTTTGCTTTACTGCTGTCTTGCTATTTTATATAGTTTTTCCTTTAATTTCAATAAAGTTTTGTCCAGTGAGAAAATGTGAAATGCCCATAACCTCTAAAGAACAAAAGGATGGTGTGATAACTTTTTTGGCGCAGAGTGAAAGACAGACAAAAAAAAATCAGACAAGGTCTTTGAAAATATTACACTGCACATTACTTGTCGCTGGAATTTAAAGAGAGCCTATTCCAGGTTGGCTGGGTGAGTATTATCTTACATCCGATGTGCTGTGTTGATGTCGATGTTGGAAAGCCTCCATAAAACCTGCTCCTGGAGGTTTGACATTGAACGTGGAAATAGGACTAAAAGAACATTTCGACGTGGCACTAATGAGCTCTCTTAAGCATCCTCTTTATTTTAACTAATCAACGGTATTGCCCCATTCGCCTCCATAGACTCCAATTGTGGCTGATTGCTTGATTGATGCCAGATTTGTGCTGATAACCCCCTCGTGAAGAGGCAGACCCAGTCCTTGACACATTCCCACACAGACTGAGACATACAAGAGGAGGGTAAGGCTGTTAAAAAAATATTCATTCTCAGTCACACAAACATGTTACTGTCATACATTACATGCATTTAGTGACATTTTTGTTCAAAGCAACTTTTTTGCATATGCATACAATTTATTTGTGTATATATATATATATATATATATATATATATATATATATATATATATATATATATATATATATACGGTACATGGTGAGAAATTTGGGGAGGACTCTCTCTAACAACTGAGCACACTTATACTATTATACCCTCTATAGTTGTTTATATAATCTCTTCTAAAGAATTATGTTTATATTCAACAATTTGCATTTACTTTTGGGGGACATATAATGCTACACAGATTACATTTTATCAAGAAATTGTTCACTGCCACCTTGTTTGAAGACGTGTTCATACTGAACATACACTACGTGCAAAATCTTTATATTGAATATATATGCCAAATGTTCACAATAAATGTTTTTTGTCTCCTGACACCTAAAGCATTTTGTGTTATGGCAAATCAACATCTTTGCATTTTCACCTTTATTGGAGAGTTTGACAGTCAACATACAGACAGGAAGCACTGAAAGAGAGACTTGCAACAAAGGTCCTCCGTCGTAGTCGAATCAAGATTTTGCAGTTACGTGCTATGTGTCATTACCACTACACCACGTAAACTTCCTTTCTAAGACGTGTACAATATCAGAATGTCACACTCCTTCCTACACTGGAACAAAATGTTGACAGCAAACATAAATCTCGATTACAAATGAATTGCAAATGAAAGTAATTTGAAAAAGAAAGGGTTAACGGTGAGAGAGAACAATGTTTCTATGAGAGAGAGATAAGGTGAGAACAACACTGAAAACATGTCTAAGAAAAAAAGAATACTAGAATAGTAGTGCGAGTAAATTGGTAAACTGGTGTGTATGTGTGGGATACTAATAGTTTACAGTATGAGACAGCAGGAGTGTCTGTGTGTGAGGAAATGACGCGATGCTGTAACTGTGTGTGTTAGTACTTTTATTCTGTGGGTGAGAAATTATGATGCAGAAGACTGTACTGACAAGGACAAAAACCTATGAGTGATGAAAGTGTGTGAAAAACCATGTCAAATAATAGTGTGTGAGAAAGTGACTGTAACCACTTCAGCGTTAAATGTCATGTGTACACCCTCCATTGTCTTAGTTTCTCACACACTTTCACATGTACAATTATCCTCTCATATTATGGGAGAGCATAACATATAAATAGAGTTGAATGTTAGTGATAATATTGTAGTTAGTCATTTATGATTGTACATATACGGTTATAGAAGTGTTTAGGAGAGTATACTGTAACATCATGTAACATCAGGATGAAAGCAAGTATGATTTATGACCTAAATGGCCTCTCATACCAATGTACCTTTTCCCGCCTGTGAAAATTACCAATAATGCATGTGGTCAAAGAAACAAGACACACACACTCACACTCACAAACACACAAAACCACCAAAATCTTGACATACAGCTTTGTCTATGTGGACCCAGAAGACTAAACCGTCTTCATTAGGTGACTGTTCCCCTGGCGGCTATTTGACATCCCAACAGGACCACAATATCCATATGTTCCTCACAGACATTATTACCCTTAAGTGCACCATAAAACACACTACATTCCCACAATCTTTACCTCCTATCAAACTGCCTTCACTATTCTGAGACCCAACAACAATATCAATGTATAAATGCCACCGCCTGACAACTTCTATTTTCATTGTGAGGTGATTGTAAGTCATTTGAAAACGAGCCCTCGGTAAATTCAGGCTGAGGCAGTTTCTTTCTTTCCCCGAGGCGAAAAACATCAATAGCGGAGAGAGAAGCCAGGACAACCTATAGCACAGGACAGATCGATAGCACAACAAACTCAGTAAAGATTGACTGGAGAGTTGCCTGGAAACGTCCTGCTTGAGATTTATGACGGGAGGAGGACACGAGCCAATGGGAGAAGCTAGAGGACAGGAGAGGGAGAGAAACAGAGAGTGATGGGGGAATCAGGGGAAATTTCTCTCTCTCTTTTTTTTTGCATTTCAGGGTCAAGTGAATCCTCACCAATGTCTTACAGAGAATAAATCAATCTGAAATACCAATGAATGGACACAAATGGGTTTTTCCTTGTGTGCAATTTAACGTGGAGAATAAACACCAATAAAAACAGCCGTGTTAATCTGAAAACCATTCAGTTTTATTCCTCTGTATTCAAGTTATCTTCCATTTTGGTTTCTGAGATGAGACCTTCCTGCTGAGAAAAGGGGAAAAAGCGATATCTACTGAAGCAGACAGTATATATTTGACATTCCAATGGGAAAATTACTGAAACAGTGACAAGATGAAATGAGAAGATATCAGGTTTCATTGCTTCTCCACTCTAACAGAGAGCCCTTACCATGTGTCATCCAGCTCCAGCATGCTCTGACTGGTGCAGCGGTCTTCCATAGAGTCGAGCTAATTGAATATCCTTATCTGTCTCTGAACCCCCTTTTTCTCTGGTGAAGTGAAACAGAGGCCAGCTGGAAAAGCGGCACATTTGTATTCACCAACAGACCGCTTCCAGACCAAATGTAATACACACACTGTACTTAACTGCACTGCCAGTAATCTTTTAGGTACCAATAACCAGACCCCACACTGAACTGTACTACAGTCAACTGTGGTCCTCCACTGAGAAGCTGTCTTTCATGCTAGTCTATTATGTCTCACATGATAAAAGTTCAGTGAATTGTGGTAACAGCCTCAAGCTACAGTTTCCCTGTGTGATTTTTTTCTTCTTCTTCTTTTTTGGTTATGAAATTAAGTGCTGCAGTTCTCTAATGCCCCCTGGGGCCTTTAGTGTAAATTGATTCTATTTAAAAAAGCTTTTTTTTTCAGTCTGACAGAGAAAAAGAGGTGGCTGGGGAGCAGAAATGAGTGCTGGGAAAATGGACTCTCAAAGAAAGAGAAGGGAGAGAATGGGAGGCAGCTTTGTTCATGAAAGGGTTAAAGAGAAAATGGCAGCGACAAAAGGGGAAGTGCGCAGACCGCTGGCCCATTATGGGGTTAACAGTCGGAAGGGAAGCCGATAATGGAGGCTGGAGCAGCTGTATAGGAACTACAACATGCAGAGAGCCAAACACCATAGAAACCACGAACATAAACCACAGAAAAATAGAGGGAGATGGAGTGAGGGAGGAAAAGAGACGCTTCTTTGTTGTGTGAACACTCATTCACCAAATAAGATATTTGAGAAAAAATAGCATTCACATATGAACAACATTGTTAAAAACCAAAGTTTTTTTTATCCATGGACACCGCACATGTACTGTACACTCTTACTAAACATGACTGCAGATGCATAATTAAGCATAGAGGCCAGATGCTGTGAAACAGGAAATCGTTCTCGGGGAAGACTACAACGCAGTGATACAAGATTCCTGAAGAAGAGGGTCTTCCACATGACTGGAGGCTGCAATAGAGTTAATGTGACCTTTACCATCTTAAGACAAGATTGTGGCATCCACATGATAATGATATACTAACGCTATCCTCCCACTCATTCACTCACTCTCTTCTCCTCTTTCCCTCATGCATAAACACAGGTACACACAAACATGTGCACAATGCACAAAACACATACATGAAAAATATTTCTCCGCAAAAGAGGCAGCTTTCATCACCTCTAGTCAACGTCAGCAGAACCTCAACTGATCACACAGTTGCTGTGTTATCCTTGATAGCTGTTGTATTTCTACAGCTAGGTGATTTGAGGTAACTAAAGAGGAAGGGAGGGAGGACTGACAAAGCTGAAGGAAAGCAGCTTCATTCAACTCGTCTTCTGTTTCAATTTGTAAAGCTTGCTTGTTGGAAAAGAGCCACTATGGCTGGCGATAGAGAATCACACACACACATATGCACACAGTACTTTGCATATGTTAGACACACAAATTGTACACACATACACACAAGCCTCCTGATTAGAGTCTGGCATAATTTTCTTATTCCCATAGAAACATTTTTGTTTGTATAAAGGTAACAAATAGACCCCACATTTTCTATAAACAGCTAAAGGCAGAGTGATCTGACTAGATGTGGATCAGCTAAGCCTTTTTGTTCTTCGCTGAATATTTAACAGTGGCCAGAGGAGGCTGTGATTGAGTTTTACAGGGGAACGGTTGTGTATCATGTGCTGTAAATTAAGTAGCGCGGCAGCTCAGGGGATCAGCAGTCAAACTCTGACCTGAGGGCAAAAAGACCTGATGAGAAGGCGTGCAGGCAGAGCAGAGAGTTCATTGTGAATATACGGCAGAAAACACACATGTATGTATTCACATGCACAACTGGTGCCATTCAAAGCAAACATTCTTTGTGTGGAATTTCAAAATGGCAAGGGAAGCTTTCCAAAACTTGCATTTTCAAGGGCAGGCGGCAAGCAACGCGTTAGTCAATTGTGTGAGCAACGTATGATGAAATCACATATCTCACATCTCGTTACTGCACTCTGCACTACTACCAAACACTGTGTTTAACAAACATTTGAAAACAGCCAGCAGGCAATATTGAAATGACTCACTGAGCTTGCACATCGACAGTATGAGAAGATATGTAGAAAGACACATGCACACACACACATACACACACAAACACACACCGGCACTTTCACACGCAGTCACCCACACACATATGAAGCCATCATTGCACATCTGAATCTCTCCAGGTCCCAGCATTGTAATGAATGACAAATATCTGCTTACAGCTGCATTACTCATACTCTCATACTCTTTTGTGTTGTGATCATGCCCTAACGCGGGAACAGCCTCAGATCAATAACCTAATTAGCCATAAAGCATATGCATTGTGGTGATACATTATATGCCTGGCATCCCTTGGCTAGCATCTCACAGGAATTACCATATAAATGAACTGCGGCCATTTATTAAGCAAAGAGCTGTGGTAGGAACTTGGCATGCTATGGAGTAAAAAAAGGAAACTGTAAGGTGCAACACACATTAAAAAAGGAAAACATCTTGAGAGGTCGAACAGTCAAGTTACAAATTGCACTGACTGCTGGCAGAGTGAAAACATCTGCCATGCTGAGACTCTACCCGTGTAGCACACAGTAAGTAAACAGCGAGGCTCGCGGTGACTGAGGAAACCCCCAACACGCTTTTCTTTCCACTCTTTGTATTCAACTGGACTGCAAGTAATTCAATACACCTCTCCTTGTGCCGGCTCACTCAAATGAAACGCAAAGCGAATGAACTATATCAAGTGGAGCACTATTTGAACACCACTTACAGTAATATCAGTGTTTGTGTGGGCTACCCTACAGCGTGTGTATGTGTGACGTGTACGCGTGTGTGCGAACCGGTGCCGTATGTCTGCATTGCATGTGTGAAAGGCAAGTGTGAAATGAATCGTAAATCCAAAAGATAATCTTGTTCTGCACATGATTCCTTGACCAAACTCAATACCCCAGAGAGAGACGGCTACACAATACCAAGCTGATCTCTCCATAGCAACACACATGGTAACACACAAATCTATTTCAGAGCAGGAGCACAGCGTAGCACTTAAACACAGCGGACAAAAAAAAAATAAATAAAAAAATAGGGAAAACAGCAATCAATTATTTAAAGAGCTTCATGTTCATACTTACTGTCTGTGTGTTGCCAGCTGCAGCCGAATCTAAGAGGCTCCCACAGCTCACACCTAGGTCTCTTCATACAATAGTGTTATCAGAGATCTACAGCAGAGGCACTCCTTCATCATATATAGAGGATGTGAGCTAGGATCAGCCCCATGTCTGACATTTAATTGTTCAGCAGTGTGTTTACTTTAAAGGTGTTGGCTGCCCTTGTAAGACGCAGAAGGCAGTGGAAACATGGAACAAACGGGGGCCCTGTAACAACAGCCGAGATGACCGATAGAGAAAGTTTAAATCAACATAATGTCTCTCTTGGCATAGCCTGCTAGTAAATCATAATGCTGTAAGCAGATCTGTCGACATCAATTGTTCCGAGCTCCGGCGTTGAATGTTACCTCAGCATTATCTCAGGGCCAACACAAACATGCGACTGATAAGACAAACTACCTTTTTAAAGAAAGCCGGCAACCCAATTACCTCAGCATTTTCCTTAATTTAGACAGGAGGAAAGTGGAAAACACCAGTCTTTGCGATGATTCACTTAAAATAAATGATGAGAAAAACCGAAGACTGGAAAGAGAAGAAACGAAATACTAAACAATATGATTTAAATGGATGAAAACAGCAGACTGGGAATATTTCAAACACTTTTTTTAAAGGAATAAGAAGTCTTTAGATTGCTTTTTTTTACCTTGTAGGAAATGCTTCCACTTTTGTTAATCTTCATGTTTCTGGGGAACACAATCACACACTCTCTACTTTTCAAAGCTTAACCAGTTCTAAACACAACCACACTAAATCCTCCAGACAGTGTCAAAGAGACACTAAGTTGGTTGCAAGTGCCACTCTGATATATACTGTGTTGACCTTTTCTAGATCATATGGGGTGATTATAAGCGTGTTGGACTTCAGTTTGGCAGGAGCTGCACAAAAGGCTTTACTGTAATAGCTTTGCTCCTCTTTCAAGCCATCCATTCTGCAATGACACATACAACCTTATGTTCTCCTGAAAGGTGGGCTGGCATTTGCCTGACACACTCTCACACACACACACACACACACACACACACACACACACACACACACACACACACACGTCGCTACGGCGGAGCAGCTTACAGGCCCGCTACACCCAACAAACATGGGTGATGTGACAGGAGAAGACACCAGGCTATGAATATTTTCCTCTCTTCTTTTTTTTTTAAAACCCTTCATCTGATTTCTACTTTGGCGTTTTCTTCAAGGGCAAAACTATGAAAGGCTATATTTGCATCGTGTAATACTAGTAAATAGTGAATAAGCAGCACAAAGACTTGTTGTATTTCAAACCATAAGACAGCATCACATAAACTGAATAACAATCAGACATTTTCTGTTGCTTCACTGTGCCTGCTAACGACGAATCCTCATTTATTAAGGAAAATTGCATGACATTCTCTGCTTCTAGCTTCTAAAGTGAGAGAATTTGCTACTTTTCTCAATTTTATGTCATTGAAAATTGAATATTTGGGGGTTTCAAAGTGTTAGTTTAACAAAACAAACAATGTGAAAATATCACCTTGGGCTCTGGGAGATGATGGTGGTGATTTTACACTGTTTCCACATTTTGACAGTTTAACATAATCATCAAAAAACATTCCCCTGTTAATAATTGTACAAACAACCACAAGATTGATCAATAACGAAAATAGTTGTTACTTGCAGCTGTAAATCATTGATCCATATAGTCACCCAGAATGCACCAGGAGGGATTCTGCAGGCTTGGGTTCCTATAAATCATCAAAGCAACAAAATGTTAACAGGCTAAAATGTAAACAGATAAAAGTGGAATTCCTATTATTGCTGTATTTCTTGTTTTCTTGTCATTTAAACTTGGCATTTTGGCATTTTGTGGTCTGTCATACTGCACAAAAAGATGCCAAACTGTAAAGTGAAAATCACAGGTTTTTGCTAAACCTTATGTCTGTGTATCCTCAAAAAATAGCCTTGTTAAACGCAAACAAATCCACCAGTGTTTATGTAGCCACTACAGTGTCCCTGCAGGGGATATCACCATAGCAGTAAGTGGCGCGCATTAGAGTACTTACACAGGCTAGCACAATAGGAGCAGCAATGCACCTTTCAAAGCACAATGTTATTGAGGCAGGACACAATTTCGTACTCCCTCCCATCAGTTCAGTGGGCTAGCTATTAAGTTTCAGGGTGTGTTGTGTGGCTACTGTAATCGTATACACTTTATCAGGCTTGTTCTGTCACAAGTGTTTTGTTTAAGGGATTTCAAACGGGGAGCAGGGGTAGAGGCTGTCTCATTAAGGGCGAGTCAATAAGATGTAACCACGATCCCACAAATATCTGTGAAAAGATAAGCACGTCTAGCTGTATCAAAATACTTTGGATCTGAGCAAATGGAAAAGGTTTGATACTCAGGCAGTCTGTCATGGGAACAGTGGGAAGTTTGTTTTTTTTTTTGTTTTTTTTTAGTTCAGATTTCCAAAATGGGATTATGCAATAGTTGTGTAATACATAAATGTGTACAGTTAATCTGGAGTCTATAGTGTGGATTAAATGCTGGGCAGCTGTGATAATTAAGTCATATTACCATTCTGAATATATTTAGTTATGGAAAAGTCAATAAATTGTCTGTTTCAATGACTCCTTCATATTGCTGCCTCATTTTGCTACAGTATCTGGGAATATAGTCTTTCATGACTGATACCCTGCTGCATTTTCCAGCTTTTAATTTCACTTTAGCCATCAGATCAGTTTAGAAAAGACAAAACAATCCTGTGGTGTCATATTCAGAATGACCTGAAAAGACATAAAACAAATCCCAGCGGCTTTAAACAACAATGAATGTTCTTTGACTCTTTTTGACTTTTACACAGTATCACATCCTTGCATTCTTAAAGTGCCCCTTCATTCAAATGTGTTTTTCTTCTTGTTACTTCAGTTGGATATTTGAGCTTCACTGTGCGGAGTGATGTATGTGCAGAGTTTAACATTAGAAGGCTGTTTTAAAATTAATCTGCTGAGAGTGGAAAGTTTCTTTGTGCCCAATTTAAATCTGATTTTAATGGGTGGGCCTAAAAGCAGGATTTGTGATATGTAGTTTGGAAGCTAATCGTGGTCCAGTATGCAACAGTACGCACAAGTATGAAACTTGAAGACTGCAGTGCACAAACACTGCGAGTGGACTTTTTAGTGAAGTAGAAGACATCTTGTATCCAGCAGTTAAACTTTTGAAATGAAAAATACTTGCATATTCATAGATTCTGAATATTTCAATAAGGGAGATGGATTACATTTCATTTTAAGGATTGTAATTAAACATTTTGTTGTGAAAAAAACATATTAGACACAAACAATTATTTAAAGCAGAGCATTTTAAATATCTTGAAAAATGTCTGGAGGGGATCTTTAACAGACCACATTTTATAGTGGTACATGGACAGATATCAAGCATTTTTTCAGTCTTGGTTACTTGTTGGTGATTCACAACATCCAAATATATTTACAGTGATTTTTGATGCACATTGTTCGACACCACTGACTTCTAAGATGTAATATAGGCAACAGATTGGAAGAAAATGGAGCCCTGAAGTCTAATAGTAAGATTATATAACATTACCTTTAGGTATTTGAAGAAAAAGTGGCAAACTCTATATTCTGAAAAAATACATCTGAACAATTGTAATGTTATGTAACCAGAGGAATTAGCTACACTACTCTAAATTTACCACATTCATGTCTTTGCTTTAATGTACAGTTGTCCCTCTGGTTTTTACCAGAAATAAGAAGGTGGCAACTTCAAGAAAAAAAATAAGTTTACTTTCACTTCAGTCATTTGGACATTTTGGTGTTTTGCTGATGCTCCAAAACTGAGCCAAGTTCAGAACAGTCATGTCAAGGTGGTTCGATGTACCACCTTTTGCTGCTGGTGCCAGCTCAGCCCCTGAAAACAGCTGCAGCATTTTAAAAAGGAGCCTTGTGCGCCTATTTAGATGCTGCCTCCTATTCTTCTCTCTCCTATCCTGTGATATAAAAGCTTCACCTCGCCAGCACCTGGAGTAAATACTGAAGAGAAAAACAATAACAGTAGTGGCAACTGAGCTGATTATTTTTTGAAAATAAAAATCATCATTTTGGTTCAACTATGTCTTTTAAAACATTGTAGCTTAATTTACCTTTTCTGGTTTAACCTTACAATGTCAGTTTGGTTTCCAGGTTTACTCAAATCCCTTCGATTTCCAAACTTCACCAAAACAATTTGTTCTACAACTCTGAGCAGCCAAAGAACATTGAAGTCAGACTTCCATTGACAAAATATTCTGTCCCCAACAAACACATGACAAACTTGTACTTTTACATATTTATACGGCTATTCAAATATTTCTCATGCTGCAGCTAACACCCTCCTAAAATCATTAGTTCTCCATAAGATATGGATCTCGACAGGACTGCCAGTTAATCTATATCTCTTAATAATCTGAAATAGGCCTAGATGTTTCATCTGTTGAACCGACCTTGTATTATCCCTCAGAATAACTTTATTCCCTTGTTCCTTCTCTCTTTCTCTATTTTAACACATATGCACATGCTCACATACACACATACACCCCATACATCCCACTCACCACTTATTTCACTTATTTTATGAACCTTGCCTGACATTATGTCCTCAAGATGTTTTCATCTTTGTTGTTATTCAGAATCTTTCAATCGATCAACGGGTTTGTCCTCTTGATTGTCATTTATTTGAGATGAAAAAATCCCTTTGGAGGTTTTTATTTCCACAAAATGTCTTTACTTTTATTTTTATTATACAAATAATGTATCATATGGTGTTGGATGTTGTTTTAAGTGCTCTCCAAGCTGCACATAGAGTACATAGCCTACTGTAAAGTGAGTTTGGAAGTATGTTGAGCTCCCTGCCAAGAAGCGGTCACACTGACAGGTACAGGCCTAATGATACGAAGCCAACCATTGTGTCAGAGCCTTGTCTGGAAGCCAAAATATTAAAATTCCGCCGTTCAGATACCTCTCTGATCTGATGAACCAACATACGCTTTGTTTCTAACTCACCCGCCAGCCAGCGTCATTTGAATATGTTCAGCTGTTCTACCCAAAACAACACTGCAACATGGAACAGGTGTGTGTGCGCGCGCGCCTGTGTGTGTTTGTGTGTTCGCGGGAGAATTCGTGTGCGTGCACGCGCGTGCTTGTGTGACCAAATGAAACTAATCGTTTTAGATAAGAAATGTCATGCATTTGGTTACATGTATCATAGTTGCATCGGTGCTTTTTGGAGAAGCTGCTCGACATAAAATGACGATTCAAATAGCTGCCTTTATACACACACACATATACACACACACACAAATACCAAGCGCGCGCACACCACACACATAGCCGCCTGTGCTCTATCAAAATCATATGACAGGCGTGGTCATTGAGTGAAAACGTTAAGACCAGTTTGTTTGTGTCATTAAAGGATGATTAGCCGTGATATCGCATGAGACAAGATGAAAAATCTACCTTATGCAGGTCGATGCGTATCCTCTCCTCTCCTTTATGCGGGCTCTCTGGCCACAGGTGATAGCTCGAGCCGTAGTTGGGGCTGTCTTTGCTGCTGTTGCTGCCAGTCGCAGACGAGTTCTCCGCGTATGCCTGTTGTGTTACCGGGGGGGTTACGCGGGAGTCGCGGCTGTGTGGCTGCGCCTGATCTCCTTGCGCGGTGATCCTCCCAGACTTATTGCGGTCTTGTTCACAGTGCTGCGGACGCTGGGGACAGAGCCCCAGTGCGCCTTGCTGCCGCTGCTGCTGCTGCTGCTCTTGCTGTTGCAGCAGTGGAGCCTGGTGAGTCCTACATAGCTCTCCTGAGCCGCTGGCGCAGTAGTTGATAGGCAAGCTGCTCCCCACCAGTAGCTGTTGCTGCGCTCGTAATTGTGGGATCTGTTGCTGCTGCTGCTGCTGCTGCAGGTCCTGAGTCTGAGACTCGAATGCTCTCCTGTTAGCCTCGGTTGACTCACATACATTTAAAGAGCACCCTTTCTGCGAGTTTGCACGGATTCCTTCAGGGGAGGGGTCCCTCTGTTGGAGTCTTAAATGACTGTGCTGTTGATGCTGTTGCTGCTGCTGCTGCTGCTGCTGCTGTTGCTGCAACAACTGCCTGTGGTCTCGGTGCCCTCCTGCTCCTCCTCCTCCCCTGCAGCGTTCCACGATGCTTGCCTGTTGGTAATTATTGGCACTCCTTCGGAGACGATCCCCCCTTTTAGATTCCCGGGAAAACAGCAGAGAGGAGGAGGACGACGTTGGTGGCGGTGGTATAGGCGGCGGAAAAGGTGGGGAGGGCTGCGGTGGGAGAGGATCGAAAGGATGGTGCTGATTTTGAGAAAGGCTCGCCTCCTGCTCGGAAAAACTGCAGTGGCAGCTTGGAAAAACAGGCTGCTTCTCCGACTGCGGCGGCGGCTGCTGCTGCTGCTGAGAGCCGGCCGGGGCCCAGGGATCCTGCTGCAGGTGCGCCGGCTGCCCGGTGCTGGGTTCACTGCCTCGGTGTGAAGGTCGCTGGGCGGTGTCGTAGCACGCCAGAGGTAGTGGGTCGCCGCTGTGAACAGGTCTCCGGGAGGGCTGGCTCAGACAGGGGAGCTCCTGGAGGCTCTGGCGGTGAGCGGCGGTGGTCGAAGTGCGGTCTCGGTGGTGAGAAGAGGGCGGGGGCGGCAGGCTGAAAACAGGAGCGACTGGGTCTCGGCTCTGCTTGCTGCTTCCTTGCTTTTCGTCGGGGATTTGGTGCTGATGGACAGCTCCCGCGTACCGATGCCGCATCCCCTTGATCGCCTCGTCTCGCTGTGGTTGCTCCTTTGCCGTGCAGAGCTCCGACACCCGTTCATTGCGATCAGTCCCAGCAGAATAGGACCGACTTGTATCATTGGTAGGTTTGACCAGGACCTGCCTTAAAACGTCACTGTACAGCCAAAACACCGCCTTCGACTGAATATCGGTCCATTGCCTGCTATGCGCACAGGTTGCAGCGGATCGATCACTTAAGGGTGTTAGGATATTACAAGAATGGGACTATCAAGATGTAGAAAGGTGTTTTAATCTTGCTCACATGGTCGATCATCTTAATCCACTGTGGACCAAGTGGATCGACTTTGTCAATGTTGCCATAACCACCCTGCATAATCAGAAATCACTTTTACTGCTACGTCACCCAAACAGATCCACGGGCCTGTCAAACATTATGCTTTGCCCAGATATATCTGAACGCCACTACTGTTTATGACAAACTCTAAATCATCACCTCCCCTCTTAGTTTGACGTCCAAAAAGAAAAAAAATCATAAAAAGGAACAATACACACACTCTAGATATCTAAACACAAAACACATTTCCACTTGTTGGCCAATAGAAAAGCATACAATGAACAGGGCTGTAACGATTACCTCATGCTTTACAGCCTGAGCTTTGCAGTCTGGTATTAAATAATTTAGCAGAATATGCCTGGTTTTGTATTACCAGGCAGAAATATTTAGAATGGGTGCTGCATGCAGAGCCGGCTCGGGCGACGCGCAGGTCTGGTGTGTGTTTGAGCCGCTGCTCGCTGCTCGCTGCTGCTGCTGCTGCATGCTCTCAGTGACATGGGAAATGCTTTAATGTCACGGCAGCCGGGAAACCGGCTAGATCAGTGGTCACCAACCCTGCTCCTGGAGCTGCCCTGCATGTTTTAGGTATCTCCCCACTCTAACGTACATGTTTCTAATTATTAACTCGTTATCAAGCGGCTTGATAAGGAATTAATCATTAGAATCAGGTGCGTTAGAGTGGGGAGATAAACATGCAAGGTTAGTGACCACGGGGCTAGATGCAGACAGAGTGACACTGGGCACAGACGGCGCTGTCCCTGGTGCTGAAGGAGTCAGGGCGCGTGTTAACCTTTGTTGTGGTGTCAAACAGGCAGAGGAGGGACAATAGTTCAGCGGATTTCGATCAGAAATCACCTCTTAGGGTTATTCTTTTGTTAACACAAAACTTGGATTAAGTAGTAAATTCGGGTTTTTTCAAGCTTGTATTAGTGTAAAAATACTTGTATGCCCATATATACATTGAAAAAGTTATGATGTATTGCTGTAATCATCCCTCGGTAGGTGACCACTGTAAGACTGTAGGAGACAATATCCACAATCCTCCCTCTGTGTTTCCCCTGAGAGTTTTTCCTGCAGTGGATAGATAGTAACACACAGGGAATGTCATGCAAAAAAGATTTCAAGACGTGAAGATCCCCTCCAGAAATGCTTTAATGCTTATGTCTTAAACTCAGATTTAAGGTGAGCAGAGAAACTCCTTCTGTAGATGAATTTGAAAACAGCCTTCTAGTGTCAAACTCTGCACATACATCATTCTGCGCAGTGAAGCTCAAATATCCAAGTGAAGTAAAAATAAGTAAACACATTTTTGAGTGGAGGGGGACTTCAGCTGCTGAAGCTTCATATTCTGAACTTCTGCTTTGGCTGAACTTTCTATTAGACCTCTCAGCTCATCAAGTGGTGGTTTTCTAACTTTACCAAGTATAAAATGTGGTTCTTTTGGAAAAAACCACATGATGACCTGAGATCTGTCACAATGGTGTCCATATTCAAGACAAACTGAGAGCTTTTCTATTTTCTCAGGCCTATGATAGGCTTATGTTGAGTCTTTGTCTTTTTTTGGGGGGAGGGGGGTTCTTATTTTGCTTCTCCTGAACCTTTAACATCCCCTTTATATGGGGAAATATAAGCACAAGCAACATAAACACACCATGTTAGCACACGAGAGAGAGAAGCTGAGACTAAGCCAAAGAGACAGGAGGGGATAGAGATGGAGAGGGAGCCAACTTTTACATCATACATTAGCCATTCTTAATAAGTAATAATACTTTCCTTAAAGCTAGCTCAGCCATTTGGAGTTTTGATGGGTCTAAAGACTGCAGCGGTGGCACACTTCTTCTAACCACTGGAAGAAAGCTGAGGTACACTCTGTTTTATAGCTACATGAAGTACTGCAGGAATTTGGAGTAGAGCTCTGGCCAGGGCTGCATTAGAAACCTGATCATTTTCATTAAGTAATTGGTTGCTGCGACCTGTGTGAGTTCCTTGGCAAGATGGAGTTTCATTTGCTAGTTTGGGAAGCAATGTTACTGCTTCCACATGAATAATTAAATCAAACTTTACAACTGCTGGACACACACAAATACTCATTCACCAACCAGCCATGTACACCAAAGCCTACATTTTCTTTCTGACATGCTTTTTCAACTCTCTCTCTCCCTCACACACACACACACACACACACACAAACACACACAGCCATAATAAAACTGCAATATTTCACTCAAATTGCCTCTTTCTAGCAAAAACTGCCACCAGAATTTAGTGCATCTTGGATTTGTCCAATGCAGCCGTCAGACTTGGCTGGTCCAGCCATGTTAAAAAGCATATATTTTGTCTCTGTCATTGTTGGCTTCTGGAGTGAGAGCAGCGGAAGATCTGTGACACTAAAATGGTAGAGGAGGAAACATGGAGGGGGCCAATGACTGCAGCACGTAACATAGGAAGTAGATAAGAACCCTGTAATTACAGAGAAAGAGAAAACCAACCGGGGTGAAGCGGAGGGATGTGTACATGTATACATGTGTGTGAGAGAAAGAGCGAGAGAGAAACTGATAGTACGCACACACTCAAGTGTGTGTGTGTGAGAGAGAAATAGGACGGGGGGGGGGGGGGTATCTAAAAAGAGCAGGTGTGCCAGCACCAAACAGATCAAAAGAGTTCAATTGAAAAGAAGTAGAGGAAGACAGAAAATGTGTTGTACTGTGAAGTAAACCAGAAATAATTACACTCAGGTACAGAGATTAGCCTATTATCTCAACACGTAATCATCTAGATAAGAAAACAGTCACATGTGTGACTATAATCTCTATTCCTGCAGATATATGCAGGCCACAGTGTGGTATTTTATTGTTCTTGGCATCTTACTGTATTTTGCAAAATGTGTCCACCGGGTGTTAATAAATATTAATCTCAGCAGTTTTACCTTTCCATGATTTTAAATGGTGTGACTTATACTGAACTGGTAGAGCCTCTGTGCCTTGCTCAGAGACACTTTGACATAACAAATGGCTGTCTGGGGGGATCAAACTAGAGTCCATCTGCTGATTAGACTCCCTCTTTCCACTTGACCACCAAACTGCTATAATGTCACCAAGACAAGTTTGTGCTCCTCTAATAGTGAACGGCAGTTTTTGTTTATTTGCTTAAGCAGAGCTTTATCCTGTTGAAATTATCCAGGTGACTGTCTCTGTGTCTGCAAATATTGTCCCACATTTACGTTCAGTAGGATATCTCTTGATGAAATAATTAAGCTAATTTGTCCTTTTAAGTATGCAGTTGTAGAAGAAGATCATCTAATAAAAGGCAGGATTGTAAAAAAAAATGGGAACATCACTGCCCCAATATTTTCACTCTTAAATTCTTAAACTCATTACATTTAATATGTACTAGAGGTGTGCTTGAATACAAATACGTTATGCAGCAAATCACAAATAGTGGGTTTTTTACAAATATTTGTTTCATACAAATATTTTAAAAATTACTTGTTTTTGGGAAGAAAAAAAAACATGCCAAATACCACCATGCAGGTTGATGACATCACTATCTCAGTCTCTCTCCTCCGCTCCGCTGTTACATCTATCAGCAGGTCTCAACGAGGGGAGTCACATCCACCTGCTACATGACGCACATTTCCTTATTTGGGCATCACTCCCAGAATTGGGGGTGTTCCCCAGAGATAAAACTGAGCTACTGACACACATGAAGTGCTCTCAAGGGACTCTAAATAACGTGTTGTTCCCCCTCTCCTTTCCACAA
Source organism: Thunnus thynnus (assembly GCF_963924715.1). Classification (NCBI taxonomy): domain Eukaryota; kingdom Metazoa; phylum Chordata; class Actinopteri; order Scombriformes; family Scombridae; genus Thunnus; species Thunnus thynnus. The sequence continues at coordinate 11,727,288 of NC_089528.1, forward strand.
AGTTAGGTTGTAAAAAATAGGCAATAAATGAAAAGTGCAAAGCAAGAATCGCCTTTGAAGTTCTTCCCTACATGTTACACGGTGTGCTGTCTCTGTGTTATGGGTGTATAAATAGGTAGAGGTCTGTCTGCAATGAAGTGATGAGAAAAGTTTTAGCTCAGTAGTCAGCGCAGTCGTCTATGATCAGGGAGACTCCAGTGCGAGACCCGGTGTGGGGCTCTCCTTTGTAAGGTAGTTTATTCATGAACACTTGTTGAAACACTTTAATTTTCTAAAATTAAAAGCATAGTAAAAACTACAACAGGATTTTTAAGCCTCTTTCCACTTTTATTTGAATACAAATACAAATAATTTTGCTGCCTCAACAAATACAGATACAAATACAAATACTTGGCCCTCTGCAAAATCCCTAAAATATACTTAATATTATTCTGTGTCTCTACACTATGTCTGTTAGTTGTGGAAGTTGGATCCATCCTCTCCTTTTCCTCCAGCCCTGGGATTTCCCATTAAAGAGCTTCCTTATCTGAACTAACAGTCTAAGGATAGATGTGTCGGATGTTGTGCAAGATTTTAAATGCCTCCAAGACAAATATGTGATTTTGGGTTCTATAAATGAAAATTGAATTGACTTACTCCTATACTCTACTATGATACTGTACTTTAGAAGTTGAAATGATGTTAATATCATGGGTTTGAAAGTGAATTGAGTGAGAGAAATATCAACTTTTTCTGCCCTCCTATAATAAAGATACAACTTCATATTTATTTCTGAATCTCTCATGCAGATACATGCCCCACATGTGACTCTTTTCATCTTCCTCTTTGTTGTATTAAGAACTTTTTCTGTCTGATAAAGCAGTGCAACCAACAACCGTTGTGGAGATGGATACAATAGACAGAGTGGCAACAAAATAGAAACAAAAACTGTACAGCGCTTTGAGGAATTAGCTAAAAAGACAGACTCAGCAGACAGAGGTTTACAAGAACACTTCTTCTTGGCCATGCATTTTGGAGCAAAATCAGATCCTCTTTGCATTGATTCACTTTGCCTTGCTGTGTGATGTTGCATTGAGGGCAGCCATCTTGAATTGCTCTGTCAATTTGCTGCATGTCACAGCTTTGGCTGTCATCTCTCTCAGCTATGACTAACTGAAGTGATGCCTCAAGGATAAAGAGTTTGGGGGCTTGCAGTAGCAACAGCAGGCCTTGTGACCAGTGAATAATGTGACACATATTCAGCTGGACTGATGCGGCTGGTCTGTGTAAATGCTGATATGCTTCACACATGATAACAACCTGTGATCTGAGAGATACGAGACGAGTCGTGACTCAACCCTGGCTGCGGCATCATTGCACTTGGTGCAGCCAGTGTGAGATGATACCGAGGGGCAGGCTTGAGACAGCGCGTCTGGGAGATACAAGCTGCCAGCCACAGCAGCGGCAGTGGCAGGGCCCCGCGCCCAGTGGTGGAATTTATCTCTGACAGCTAAGATCATTAGTTAGATTCGCTCCGGCTACTCAAATGACTAAGCAGCTTCGCCATCATTCAGGAGGAGGCAGGTACAGGGAGAGCCATTGTTAAATATCAGTGTGACAAGTTAGCATCCCAAAGTCCCATAAATGAGTGAAAAGACCTGCGCAAGGCGGACAACTGTGATGAAGTGTTTTCTATTACCGCCACAAGCAAAGCCAAGGTGCAAGGAATGATGAAGTGGCCTGTACAAGCGGCAGCTGTAATGCACAGACATGCCAGGTAAACACCCAAGATGAGATGAGATGAGATGAGATGAGATGAGATGAGATGAGATGAGATGAGATGAGATGAGATGAGATGAGATGAGATGAGATGAGATGAGATCCCACTGAAGGAATAAGGAGGAGGTACTCAAGAACCTCCCTGGGTAATCCTGACACAAGGCCATAAGCTTAGAGGAGCAGAGGGGTGAGTGTTCTCATCCATCTCAGAGGATGAACAAGAGAGCAATTAGTCACCTTAGTCCACACAAAACGCCCCCCACCACACATACATACACACACAGATACCACCACGTTGTTGTGCTTGTTTCCTCTTCAGCTGGCTTAAGGAAGTGCTATCACAGAACAGTTCTATTCATTTACTGTAATATTAGATTTGCTCTGGTGTTTAATTATGAGATTATGACTGACAATAGGAGGAAAAATCTTATTGTCAGTGGCAATGGCAGAAAAAAACTGATTCTAAAATCTTCATACAAAGAAAATAAAAAAAGAACAGATTTAGATGTTCTTCAAAGTTTTTCCATTTTTGTTGAAGTCATCTATCTCCATCTGAGACGTTATCTCACTAGCTTTAAAACGTTACACGTCATCTCTTTCCTACCTCTAATCAAGGTGCAGCAGTGTTTATGCAGCAATGACAGAAGTGTCTCTGGGTTTTGTCTGCTGCTGGTTGTACATGACGTCTTCTTGGTGCACAACAACAAACACCTGCCCTGTTTTCTCCGGCATGGCCTTGGCAGAAGCACTGGACCATCAACCTCTGTTCACAGAGCACAATGATGTCACTGCATTAAATGGAGCAGTTGATGATGAGAGGAAGTGAAGAGGACAAAGAGATACAGAAAAAAAACAGGATAATTTATAATGGTGTGTGTGTGTGTGTGTGTGAGAGGTACAGTACGTGTGTGCCCCTGTATGTATAGGTGTAAGGATTTGTGTGTTCAAAACATGTGCCTTCGGGTGTGTGTTTGTGCATCAGCGTGCACATGTGAACACATGTGCATACCTGTGTGGGCGGATGGGACCAGCGTTTGACGAGAGAGGCTCAGTTTGCCCAGTTGTAAAATATGGTGATGAGAGATAAAGAGAGGAGAAAGCTCATCACTAATGCAAAGGTTCAAAGACTCGGTCCCTGTCTCATCATCAGAGCCACAACAAACACAAAGGAGATGACCAACAGACCCCCCATATTCACCACCAGCAGGCAGAGATGGACTGTACCCTACTCTGTAAAAAGCACATCTTGTGAAACATCCTTTAGAAACCACACACTTAAACATCTTTCCTACTTCAATTGATCACCTCACACCACCCGCACAAGGACAGAAAAGTGTAAACACACACAGGCGACCTCACACTATCAGAGTAATCTAAAGCTGGGAACATCCCTTTGTATGGTCCATTTCTGCTTCCTCAAGGTGTCTGATAAGAAAATTCATCCCTTTAAAAAAAAAAAAAAGTCATGCACTAGTGCTGTTAGATGTAAAAATGCAAATGAGGTAGGCTATAAAGGTTATTAGCTACAGAAATTAGACCCTGCAATTGCAATTTCATCATGCAATCTTTTCACACACACCCTTTTTTAAACTAATACTGATAGAAAATGAACTGCAAGGCAGGGCAGTGAGGAAAAGAAGAAGAACATACCTTTTATCTGATGAAGGTGGCACAGGCTCTCTCCTTGCAGAAGACACATCAACGATAATTATAAATGACAGCAAGAAAATCAATAGTCTTCTACCAAGAATAGGGGCTCTCCCAGTCATTGCAGTCCCCTGTCGCTTGTAGCATGGAAAAACGGGGAATACACGCTCTGGATTTTTTTGCAAGCACATGCTCAGTTTATTGTTACAGCTATTGGCTGCTCCCTCTTCTTTGCTCGTGTATTTTTCTTCCTCTCCTCCACCTGTTTAAGCACTAAAAGAAACCCCACCTTCAGCCATGTAAAGTCTTTTTTTATTTTGTTTTAGGTTGTTTTTTGGGAGGGGTTTGTTTATTGTTGGGGGTTTTTTTGCCTTGAATCTGCAGTGAAATCTCATTGCCACCTCTGTGACATGAAATTAATTATAGGAGGGGGCGTTTAATATAATTTACAAGGGATCGATACGATTTCGACTTTTATCAATTCAGGACTATAAAATAAAATCTGACATGGGTCTCCCGGAGGAGAAAAAAACGCTGATGGGAGCTGTGACAAATCAAGAAAAGCACTGGAGGGGGGTTTTATGACCTTGTGTGCGCTGACGTCCCCCCCTCTCTTCCTCCTCCTCCTCCTCCTCCCCCTCCTCCTCCTCCCTCTGAATTGATGCGGGGATTCCTGATGCTATTTTTAGACTCTTGGTCGTGGAGAGCCGTGCGTGGGTGGAGGAGAGAAAGAGACGAGAGAGAAGAGGAGGAGGAGGAGCAGGAGGAGCAGCAGGGGGATGAGAAAGAGGGAGAGGAGAAAGAGGAGAGGAGAAAGAAGAGGAGGAGAAAGAGGGGAGGGGTGGAGGGTGTTGGGGGGGGGGGGGGACTTCAACTGCAGCAGCATCAACACAAAGCTCCCCACTGTGAGGGCTTTGAATCGTGACCAGACAGCCAGGAAAAACAGAAAAAGGAGCGCCGTGTCATTTCCTCCACACAGGACGGTACTGCTTTCTTTGATTTAGCATGATTTTTCTTTTTTTTCTTTTTTTTTTTACACCAGTCTTAAATTACACACGTCTTTGAAAAATAATGGTGTCGAAAAATCATGCAGAATTATAGAGTGTATAATAATAATGTGGAAAATGAGGATGCTGGACAGTTATAATAAACCTACAGTAATAAACCTGTAATGGCATTTAGGTTTCAAATATACGGTGTTCTCACAGTTACTAATGCAGGCCTATATGCCATAGCTCTTTGTCACTAAACGTCTGATTTATGCAGTTACACACAAAAACATTGGGTTTAACATATTGAGATTAATGTCACGATTTGGCTGTGAAATGTTTATTTGTTAGAGGTCTGTGGTCTTTATACTGAATTAATATTGTTGTGACATTTGCACACCTGATGGTGGTATAAATAATCCTCCAATGCTTATTCTAACCATTTTAGAAACTAATGAAGATTTATTTTAGTTTTTAGGGGTTTTTTTCTAATCCTATTAGCTCAACACAATCTTAGAATTGTGGCCCGAATTCTTACATTTCTTTACATGTACCCTGCAAATTAAGCCGTACAATTAGCCGCGCAGACTGCAATCAGGAGGAGAGTAGAGGGACGCACGCTCGGCATACGGGGAGAGGTTTTATTATTTATCACCGGCGGACTATTTTTAGCTCGTGCTGGCGTGTTGGCGTCAAGGGTTTCCGGGTACATTGATGGCAGGTTTCCCCGTCACCCGCAGGTCACACGGCGGGGGGAGACCCAGGCATACCATACCGCAGGAAAAAAAATAGCAGGCATCAGAGAAGTCCTCCAGCTGGTTGCATTATTCACTCAGGCACTTAATCAGAGGCGTATAATTACTGAGAGAAACACGAGCAGGAAAACTGCCGCAGAGGGGACGTACATAAAGGTCCATGTGATGAGAAAGACACAAAAAATATAAAGCACACAGTCCCGGATTTAAAAGCTAATTCACGTTTGAAAGCACACCTGTGACCGCATAACAATTATTAGAAATATGATATTACGGCACCAAACTACATCTCATGCAAAGAGCAATTTAAATGTTGTTAATAGAAACCTCATGTTTTAGATATTTTAGCAACATTCAGTAATAATGTTAATATTAATGTATGTTAATGTAATGTTATGTTAATGTATTGCTTTGCGGAAGGATACTTGCTATCACAAATGTAAAAATCCTGAACATCTGTATTTATCACGCTGCAGGCAGGTCTTCTCCTCTTCCATTGTTGTCTGGCATATTTGGTAAACAGTTTTATTGTTTCAGGTGCATATGATGTTAAACCACAGCTCGATTAGAAACAATCGGTTTCCAAACTACATACTGCACCTATAGTACCTGATGTTTCATGATCACTTCGCCATTTACACAGTTGTTAAGCCTCAGTCCCTTTACTTTCAACTTTAAACAGCACAAGTGACTACGGCTGCAACTAACGATTATTTTCATTATCGATTAATCTGTCCACTATTTTCTCAATTAATCGATTGTTATTTGGTCTATAAAATGTCAGAAAATGTTGAAAAATGTCAGTCACTATTTCTGAAGCCCAAGACCACGTCTTCAAATGTCTTCTTTTGTCCCGAACAACAGTCCACAACCCAAAGATATTCAGTTTACTGTCATAGAAGACTAAAGAAATGTAAAAAAATATTCAAATTTGAGAAAAGAGCAGAGAATTTGGACATTTATTTCTTAAAAAACGACTCCAAGCGACAGTCAAAATCATTGGCAATTAATTTAATAGTTGACAGCAAACCGATTAATCAACTAATCATTGCAGTTCTACAAGTGACATGTTAACCCAGCCTTTCCTCTGTATATAACAGACTCCTGGCTGTATTTCTTTAAAATAATTAGCCCTTGCTTCTGGGAACAATAGCAACATCCAGGAATTATCAAGTTCTCACCACAGAGATTTCAGACCAACACAGGTGTGAAAAACATAGCTGAAAGGATCGTAAAAATGCACTTAATGGTGTTGTTAGGGCAAGAGTAAGAGAGGAATAAAAGACATAAAGTGAAAAGACAAAAATTGTGAACAATGGAGGAGTCTGAGGTATGGGGGGGGGGGGCATAAAAACAGGATTGTCTGATTGAGTGGGAGACAGTGGAAGGGAGAGAGAGGGGGGGGGGGGGACGGAGAGAGACAGAGTGCATTAGAAATGATTGGAGAGGAGCGATAGAAAGAGCGTAGTGGATGGGGGTAAATTCAGATGTTCTGGTTGATAATGCTGCCTTGTGTCCTAATGAAAAAAAACAGATGCTATCTGGCTGCTGGAAAACGCTGGACCTCTCTCTCTCTCCCTCCTTGGCAGGGAGGAAAAGCCACTCTCTCTGCTCTTGAAGGGCCCTAACTGGCTAGATTAGCTTTAGCTTCTCCTTCCTGCTAGAGTGTCCTCAAGGTGTGGAGAGGCAGCAGGTCTGTCCCCACTGCCTGTTGGTCTGTCTGGGTTTCCTCCCTGTCTGCCTGCTTGTCTTCATGTCTGTCAGTCTCCGTGTGTGTGTGTGTGTCAATTCGTCTGTCTGTCTGTTTGTCCAGTCTGTGTACTATTTGTATTCCACATATATCTTTGTGCTGGTCCATCTTTTCTCTGTCTTCCTCCTTGACAGCTTCCCTCTCTCTCATGTCTGCATGTTGACGCTGGGTGCCTCTCTCTGTTTGGTTACCTCCATCTTGCTGGACGTCTTCGCTGCTCGCTTCGCTTCAGAAATAAAAGTGTAGAGAAAGAAGGCCCAGCCCCACCCAAAGGCAACAATGTGACCTTTTCACTGTATATGCAAGTTTACAGTCTGACATCTTTGCATGTGTAAATTTGGGAAACTGCAGCTAATTTAAAACAGAGCTGAGGGAAACACAGGACAATGACACAGACACAGTTCCAATTAAGGAATTAAAAGCAGCTTAGGTTTAATTTGTAACAAGGTCCGTTCATCTGAGAATTGAACTCCATACCTTGAATTGGCTGTTACAGGATGCAGCTGACATCATCTTCATAATCTTTAAGTGTGGTGGAACAACAGCTATTAGCAGCATGGTTTTAACCTTCGAGGGACACGGTGACATTCAAAATTGTATTCTATTGTATTTTTTCACCAAACCCTTGAGGCTACAGAGTATTTTTGGCCCACAACTGCCCTGGAGATTCACTGCCACTACTAGGACTCTATCTTATCTTTTTTTCCCATTTTCATTATCATGAGGAGTATACAAGCAATTGAACATAACACACTGAAATGATGTTAGACCTACATACTTTATGTGTTTATTTTAATACATTTTTATTCCATTAGAGGCCAATATGTATGTGATCAAAAACACAAAGTTGTTTGGGTTTTTTTTTTCGCACAAAAATAGTAGAAAAATAGAGTTGTAAAGGCTATTCTGTTAACATGTCTGCTCATTAGTATGTGCCTTATGAAATAGCTTATTCTGGACATCATCATGATACAGTGATATCAACAGACATAAGACAATGGAAAACTTGTTTTCACTCGACTGAAGCTTCCTCCAGACTGTATTTTGGGCATGATGCTGTTTGTTGGTAATGGGCCAGACAGATGTGCTTGCTATCCATCAGTCCACAACATCTTCCATGTGTCACTAACAGTCTATTTCCCCGCGGTGCTGCCTCTCTTTAAAATGTGTCATTTTATTGTTCTGATTCCTCTCTCTTCTCCGGGGAGCGGAATATGATTTCACAGAACATTAAGTGGATGGGATCTAAGGGAATAGTGCGGGGACTGTGGATCGTGATGATGGTGGTGGAGAGGGGTGATCTGGCCTAATTAAGCCCTCTCCTCCACCCTCACAACCCACCCACCACCCCCAACACCCACCCCCTACCCCCTATGCTCTTTGATAGGTTGGTGACTTTCACCGTGCAGTGTGAAGGGCGAAGGAGTACTCCTCAAATCATAATCCGCCTGACTTTGGGAGAAAAAGGATTAGTCTAGCAGGAGCCTGAGCAGCCATGCAAAGGCACATGCTTCAGCATCCTGTGTCTGTTTAACCATATACAGTATCTCCAGAAATGCAGAGAGAGTAAACGGACACATTAAGGCATCAGAGTGGTTATTCCTCTGTGGTCTTGGGCTGAAATGATGTCAGTCCATGCTGGCGATGAAGCTACAAATCAACCCACTTCCACCTTAAATACTGTTTAATGCAATCTGCTGTGATCTCATACACTTGGGGTTTACATATATTTCCCATGAGGGCGTGACCTCATGTTTTCTTAATGGTTCTGACCCAAGTATCACTGCACGGGTGAGTGGCGCCAGGTGGGTCTAAACTAACCTTGTTTTCCCACTAGCCTGCACAATTATTACCCCATCGTCTCCTGTCATTAAAAGCTGTAGGTGCTCCACTGCATTGAGACAGAAAGGAAGATCCACAGAGGTCATGCAGGGACAGAGGGCCCAGATACAAAACACATGCTCTAAACGCACCATTCTAATGACGAATGACTGTGAGTGTTGGCGTCACCGTCATGGAGGCTCAGGAGAGGCGGAGGGAGGGAGGGAGGGAGTCCTGCAGCGACAATACATGCCCCCTCCCGCACATCGGGCACGGAGCTCGGGCAAGCGTAGGGTGATTGATAGCGGTGCCAAGACAACATCTCGTCAGGGGCCTAGTGCACAAGGGTGCCTAGCAGAGCAATGATGGACGAGCCCGTAGACGCTACATAAAAATCGAACCCGGCATATATAACACATTCCCAGCTCCCTTTCTTAACCTGTAATGTATAGTGATAGAAATTTGTTTCGCAGTCCATTGCCACGGACAGTGATGGATGCCAAAAAGAAAGAGAGGGAAAGGGGGAGAGGAGAGAGAGGGGTGAAGAGGGGGAGTGATTCAGTGTGTGTGTGTGTGTATGTGTGTGTGTGTGTGTGCGTGTTTGCAGACACACTATGGGAATCGGTTAAAGTCTTGTGTTAAATGTTTTGCAGCAAGTGCTTTTTGTTTTTGGCAATTATACACATACACATGTAGACATATAAACATATATAGACGAGGAAAACTGTTGATTTATGCAGTGCCAGTGTGCAGTCATCTGCTTTATCATCTTTCATCTGAGCATTTATTCTTTATTAAGACTCATATATAGGTATTATTCCCATGTAATAAATGTAGTATATAGTGTCATATTGTTTTTATTATATGTATACATGTATTTGCAGATTTTGCAGACCACCATGTTTCAGCATGATATATTCAAGTTCATGTAATGACCTTTGTCATACGTCACCACTGTCACTTTTTCTACGCAGTTTGTCTCGATAAGAGCAATTTTTAAAAAACAAATGTAATATTTAATTTTTGCACTTGCTTCTGTCCAATGATTGGGTTGACGCTGCTTAAAAATAGTCAAGTGGTGATGTTTTCAGCATTAAAATCCATGTTTGTGCCGTAGAATAGGCACAAACATGAATAGGACATTTGGCCTTCCATTTACACTTGTAACACACAGTGCACACAGTCTGCTGTTACATGACCCATCATCAGATGTCTTACTCTCCCAAACACATGTACACTCTTACCGACAGACTTGAGTGTACTTTTGCTCTTTTCAAATCATAGTTAATTGTTAGTAATTTATAAATGTATGACTAGAAATAATTCATAAGGTAATCAACTACATTTGCATTTAAATTGAACTATCAAAAATGCACTAAAATGATTTAAATATGCAAAAAAAATTTTTGTTATTTTGTGTCTTCAAATTATGGATAAAGTATTCATTTTTAAAGAGATTTGTAAAATTATTGTCTAAATTTGTATACATTAATGAATAAATTGATTAATTGACTGGAACTAACCACTGAAAAAGTCTAGATTCAGCCTGGCCAAACACCCCAGCCTCCATGCACATGCCCTCCCATGTGTGTACTGTTTATACCTTGTTAATGTGGGCTCACATACCCTCATGTGCGCACAGAAACACCGACCACCTCGGTGCATTGTTAGCCTATCAAATTGACTTGTCGTCACGAATCTCCCAGTAGTTGATGAATATTAGATGGGAGTGGATAATACCTCGACAGAGGAGGCCTCCCCCCACCAAGGCAAGAGAGGCTGCACACTCAGCAGTGAAGCGCTGCCCACTGAGACCGAACCCAGGCTGCTGAAAAATTCCCTTACAGTTGTGAGCAGGTTGCTGTATAATTGTGGGTGGATTTCATGTAACTCAGCAAGTGTGTGAGTCCATATTTGTGTGTCTGTATGGCAGAGAGAAAGAGAGAGAGAAAGAGGTATTCATCTCCATCTATCTCCATAAACCTCCAATTGGATTTTACAGCAGTTGCCTCTTCATCATGAACTGCAATGGATTCTATTGCAAAGCCCTGGCTGTAAGAGGAGGATTTCAGGGCTTACATTTTTTTTAGTTATGTGTGAGAAAGGCAAGGAGGGGAGAAAAGCTGTGCGTCAGAGATTTTATATATACATATGTATGGTTGGCTTTGGAATACAATCCATGCATGTGTGCTGGCTGTATGTGTCCTCGCTTTCAGTTCTGCATATGAGGATGAATAATTGAATACAGAATTACTCAGCATATATTTGTCATAGAAGATTAAGAGCTTCTTTCTTGAGTTTGCCCATTTCTTAAAGCCACAATCTGTGGTGGTGACCCCACCACTGACAACCGAAAGAGATTGAAACATCCTGTCAATCTCAAATTGATTGACAGGTATTTTCATACAAGGTCTAATTCTAAAACACAATTAAATCTAAGTTATAAATGTTTTCAAATGCCATAAAATGTTTGATCACATAAGAATTGTTTGTGCTAAATGGTTTATAATGTAAAAAGCCTGTATTTTTAAACTTCTGATCAGTTATTAAACACACAAAAAGCTGATTTTTCATCTGTAACTCAGACTATTCAATAACATTGAATAGTACAGTGGATCACTGTATATTGTCAAAAAAAATTACAGATTGGACCTTTAAGGGAAAAGTTAAAGACTGAGGTTGTTTTGACAATGTCCCCATTGCGTCAAGTCAGTCCAAGTTTTTTTAGACACTGACTAAAGCTCTTCCTGGAGATTTGAATAAGCAGAGTGGTAAAACTGAGGGAAAACACGGATTGAAATATGCAGTATTATTTATTTAATGCTGTGTAGTTAAACTTTGATTTGTTTACATCATTACTTTCATTTACATCAGGATCAAAAAGGACTGGACTTGAGTAATTAATGGTGACACATTACAAGACAGTTGCATAGTGTATGACTGACATGCTCTGTGCATCGCAGAGTAAACATCCCCCAATATAATCCAGAGACATCCAGGCATAATGTACAATGTACAACATACATGAGCACACTGCAGTACGGAGTATTTACGCCACTATAGAGAGTAGCCCTCCCTCTTGCTTCACTTTAAAAGCCTTTCACCACCGAACCACTGACATGTTTTTATTGCAAGCAACATAATAAGCAAAGCCATTTACCATGCCATTATTGTTACATGAAAAAGTAGTTACCAGTATCCCAACTATATGGAAAATCTGGATATGAGGGATGCATGATTCTGTATTTAAGGTGCCCTGCTGAGTTTTCTTATAAACAAACTTATTGAATGTATTTCCTTTTCCTTTCTTTTCTCAATATTGTGAATGGTTTACATCCAAGCTAGCTATCTTGCAGTCTTCTTCTTCCTTACCTTTGTTGGAGCATTACTATGTTTTTTTGCATGTTACAGCTGCTAACTGTTCGTCAGCAGAATTGAGCATACCTGCAAACTGTGTTGTCCGTGAGCTTGTGTGCAAACCGAAAAAGGACCCATTGATAAAAACATTACTCCACAGTGCTACTAGTGGTAAAAAAAAAAAAAACTCTACAGGGTACCTTTAAGATTTTAACATTTAATGCAAAGGAAATGGCATTGTTCTGACTTCTTCCTTATTGTAATGCCCCACAACAACCCATCCTGCACATTAATATTACCAATTGTTGGGGAAACTAGTAGCTAGTAAAAGCTCTGTCTGAGAGTAGCTGTACTTAGTAAGTAAGTAAACTTTATTTATAAAGTGCCTTTCAAAACCAGAGTTGTATAGTCACAACTACATAAGAAGGTTTCCACCTACTGTAAGAAGCAAGGCTGTAAAGCGTGACATCATTGAGTGATCTTTATTCAAACTGCTTCACACACTGCCGAAGGAAGACCCTTGTGGTTACATCGTGAGTTTGTTCTGCCTCTGCTTACTCCTCTCCTTTTCTGCCTGTTGGGAGCTCTACCACAGTTGGTAAAACAGCTAGACTTCAGTTTGTTCCTATACTCAAAGCAAAACACATTTTGCATCAGATTCAAAAAATGTTCTTCTTTTCTTGGCTTAGATCTTTTTGTTTGTTTGTTTGTTTGCTGAGCTTCTTTTTATGGTCAATTTTTTGTTCTCGAGTTTTTCATCAACATAAAATACATTACAACACATTATTAGTACACAGATACTTTTCCAGTGATATAAGGTACATTTTCTGAGTGAAAGAGTTTGATTCAAGGATATTCACATGGTTCATGTAGATAGTAGTAGTCAGACTGTCAAGGAAACACGTCAGCATTAGCAATTTACTCAAATGCTAAAAACAACTTAAGTTTTTGTGCCTAAACCTAATCAAACCCTGCTCATAGTGCTAGCAGATCAGAAAATTGTCACATGAATGATTTCTGCAGTGGTTATTTAGCGTATTTTTGGGTGAAGCTGATAAAACATGTCATCCTGCTGGTGCATCACATCAGAGACCACTTACATAAGTCATTTTGGAAGGCACTGAAAATCAATGTATATTGTTGTTTTGTTTCAAGGCCTTGTTGGTAGATGTGGAAGTAGTAGTATTTTGTTATAATCTTATCATCATTCTTATGTAAAACATAAACTAATCAGTAAGCAATCACATCACTGTTCATATTTGACTGTCTTCACTTTAGTAGTATGTAAATTTCAGTCTGTTTCTATTGTTTAGTTCAGTTTCCGTTTCACAAAATTAGGCCTAAACTATGACTATGCTGTTTATAGGGTTAATTGCTCAGCAACTAGATCTGCAACACAGTTATTTTATCATAAATATTGCTGTTGTTGTCACAGTCTTTCATTAAATCTTTAACCAAGAATTAACATACTGTGTATCAGGGCTAAGCTGACAATTCAGTGAGTGCCACTGATGACTCAGTACACTCAGTTCATCTTGAGTATTTGGTGTATTTGATGATTTCTTCATTCATGTACTCAGCACCTCTACTTGTATACTGACCTGTTCATCTTCTCTGTACTGAAACACTTGATTTAAGTTCCCATAACCTTCATGAGTAAGTATCTTATATTTTTATCAAAGGTGTTAACACCACACCAAGGTTTATGTATCTGAAAAAATCAGTCATTTAATAATAAATGGTGAGTTCACACATCTGTAACATTGCTTCTCAAGGAAGAGGTTTACTGCAGGTACATGTTCATGTAAACTAAATTAAAATCCATCTGTGTAATAGTAGATCTCCCCCTATTCAAAGATACTGTCAGGCCTCAATTGTAAATAGAAAAGATTGGCACAACCTAATTAGCATATCGAAGGATCTACCCAACAGATGGCCTTGGATTATATTCAAGGCTTGGCTCAAGTTAGTGTGATGGAAATGTCTGACACCGGAACTGCCTCTCTCTACTCATTGCTACTAGATACATGTTATAATCATGTTATCTCCAGGATGGACTGTCTTTGGATGGACTCCAGTGGCAATGGTAAACATTTAGTAGATTTATATTTTGTTACAGACAATGATTTAAGACTGAAAAACTGAAATTATTCTTTTTGTATTTCCTCTGGGAAAGTTGTGAGTCTTTGCCAAAAAATGTATATTATACTTTGAATTACTTCTTGCCTGTGTAATGAATCTCTGATATCCAAGCCTAATGTCGGCTATGGCTGAGCAACCAGCCAGGTACATTACCAGTCTAAATCCTGTAAAGCCTTAAAGCTGGTGACAGGGCCACCGGTGGGTCAGTAGTACAGTAGCTGCTGGAAAATGCATTAGGTGATAAGATGGACTACCGTGTGTAATAGTAATGAAACAGTATAGGCTAACAGGCTGGTCACTCATCATTTCTAAGGGGTTACATTAACCTGAAGAAACAGCTTTCCTGCTGAGGAATGGTGAAGAAGGTGAATCTATTGTCTGTTTTTTATTTTACTCCATTAAAACATTAAGAATTTCATATTCAGCTCTTTTTTATGAAGGTATGGACTTAATTAAAAATGGAAGTGTATAATCTGCCTGGCATTTTCATATTTCTGCTTTCATCATTTTCATTGCAAAATACAAAAATCTTCTTTCAAGTTATCTAATGTTTGCTGGTTTTGAATGGATGTAGTCAATCAAAGCAGATATTTGTTCTAAAACATTATCAAGTGGAAGTGGAAGCTCCAGATTTCAAAGTTTGATAAAAAAAAATTTAAAAAAATCCTTGATTCATGTCTTAAATCAGTAACTTTTTGCTTTGAGTTAGAGTGGTTCTCATTCACAAAGACTGACTTCATACCATATGAACAGATCATCTTAGAGATTCTTACATTTAATGTTACTGTATTGTGGAGCAAGAATGTTGGAGTGAAACTGAGAGATCCTGAATTTGATCCAATGTTTTTACTTGCTGAATAAATGAAAAACATGAAACTGAAAGAAAGACGGAAGTCTGATACTTCTAACTCATTAACATGCACATTAACATGGCGTTGGATCAGGCCCCAAACATCACCTTGTCTAACGCTGGAAGAGAAATACACTGGCTGATAGAGCTCCTGCATTGCGTATTGATGAGCGTGACTGGATAGGATGACAGCGCAAAGTGAAACCAGAGACCCTTCGCTGTATGAGGCGGGCAGGGAGGCGGTGACAGTGGTGGCTGTGGTGGTGTGATTTAGCATTTTAACATTATCATTTAACAAGACAGGCCTAGCGCTCGGCCCTGGTGCAGGCCTAAGGGGAGCGACAGGTAAGGGAGTGAAGGAATCCAGAGGAAGAGGAAGAGAAAAGATGCCCAGCATTCCCAGGCTGGCCTTACCTCTCTTATTCACACGACAGCAAGAAAGGAAGACAGAATGAGGTGGAGAGAAATGAAGGAAGAGAAAACAGAAAGAGAGAGGGAGGGTGGGAGGGTGCACTTCCACTAGAAACTTAATTATGCATGGCAGGCAGCTGGAGCAAAAGAAAGAAAGAGAGATGGATGGAGAGGGAAAGAGGAGAGGAGAGTATCCACCTATGCAGAGGGATGAGGAGGCAGGTGGAGAGGAGGTGGAGTAGAAAGGGGAAAGGAGATAAAACACGTCAGAGGTGGCAGGGTGGGAAGGGGGGTGAGTGGGTGTTTCTGTCATGCTTAAGGGGGATTGTAGGTGGGGAAAGTTGCAAATGCTCGAGAGAGAGAGAGAGCCCATTGTGTTAACGGAGCTGTACGTGATTCACAGTTAATCTGGTCTGATAACAGAACAATGTGACAATGTGAAAATGAACATCGGTCATTGTTCAGTTTTTGTTCCACAAAGATGCTGACAGACATCATCTACATTAATACAGTGCTCTCTATTAGGAGCGGTAAAGGTACGCTCAGCTATAGACTAAGAGTCTGCAGCCATGTTAGCAGCTCTGTCAGGCTGTATTTACATCAGCATCCTTAACATGCTCACAATAACAATGCTAACATGCTGATGTTTAGCAGGTATCATGTTCACCAACTTAGTTTCGTGTGTCAGCATGCTAGTAATTGCTAAACACAAAGTACCGAGGCTGAGGCTGATGGGAATGTTTACAGGTATCATAAACCAAAATGAAGGGATCACCAAAGTTATTCAAATTCATCCAGAGGACGATGTGAAAGTTTGTACCACATTTCATGGCAATCAACCCAACCTCATGGTGGCACTAGAGGAAATGTCAAGGGATCACCAGTCATTATGTGAAGTCATTATGATACATTTTTGGGAATCATGCATAACTACCAAATTTCACTGCAATCCATCCAGTGGTTCAATCTAATGGTTAGTGGCGGACCGACCAACAGACTGTCATCGCCATCCCTAAAATCCCTAAATCCACTCAGCTAACATGTTGAAAAACATAATATTGAGGTAAATAAGCATGAGAAAGAGGATCATCACAGCCTTAGGATATTATTTTTTAAAAGGTAGTATGTTGTATCAAGTGCAACTTTATTGATTCAAACAAAATTAATTGTTTGAGCTTTTGCATAGAGTTAAACTTTAATTAACATAGACAAACCAAATTTGCACCACTGACCAACTGCAAAGTGCATGTTGACCTTTGAGGAAAAGGAGTCCAAAATGTAGGAAGCTATCATATTAACAGTGTTGCACCATCTAATTTTATATAACTCAGCTCAGCTGAATGAGAACCAACGCCTATATAGAGTTTTCCTCTTTATATTCATTTTGCCACAAGCACAACTAGCCACAACCATAGGTACTGTAGCCACTGCATGACCCATAGAAGTTACTAGATCATCAAGTTCTCCAGCAACATCTATTTGTATGCATGTACAAATACATTTCGCCGTGCTGTTTTTATGAAAAATAAGATCTGAAGACTGAATATGAGACTTAAGACTAAAGATATATGTTTTATTGTAGAGCAAAAAAATAAGAAGACTAACTTGTGTCCCCCACCCTTTTCTTCTTTCATACCCGCCAGGTTAAGGTGAACCCTCTTTAATGGCACATTTACCACAGAGGGGGTCAAACCCCGAACCATTAGGTCTCTGTATTTGTTAATGGGTCCACTTACTGGAAGTGACAGAGAGGCAGCGTTTCAATTTCTTAAAAAGCTGCTTCACTGTAGTAAGATACTGTACCTGCTGTTGTTCTGCTCCTCTGGGCTTAGGTATCCCACTGAGTCACACACATACACACACACAGTATTCTTTTGGCTTGCCTCCTTCGATATTCCTGTCACTGTTATCGGCTGAGACCATCTCAGGGGGGAGGCTGCTGTTAAAACATGAGCAGTCCATTCAATACACTTCACCTAATCAAAGCTAAGCTGCTTGTGTAACTTCCAGTTCTCCACCCCATCAGGGTGTGAGATGAAGCTGGGGTGTGCATGTGTGCTCTATGCGTGTGTCTTTGTCTGTGTGGTTTTGTGTAGCTTTGTTTGCCTCTGCCTGTGTGTGTGTATGTGTGTGTATGTGTGTGTGTGTGTGTGTGTGTGTGTGTGTTCTGTCTCTTATTTATAATAAATAAAGCTGTTGACAAGGCAATACATACAAGAAAAATCATAAATCTGTGATTCCTTTACTAGATTTTTTTAACGATCTGATGATATTTTAACATCCAGTCTTAGTCTAATTCTCTCCTGCTGCTTCACAGCGAGATCTTCAGATGGTACGTCATTGAAACAGGGTGCCACACCAGTTAAGTACTCCCACTCAGTAGTATTTTGTCAACATTAAATCAGCTACAAGCAGCCCAGTCGCACATGGCTGTATGAGATGAGATGGAGGGAGTGATGGACAGAGAGAAAGAGGTGCAATGGAGCAATTGGGAGCAGCTGTGAAAGAGCAGCTGGAGTAATCGTTTTTTGGGCCTGCCCATCGCTGTTCCTGCCTCTCTCTCCCTGTCTCGTTTTTCTCCTCTTACCCTTTTCCTACTCACTCACACTCAGTCACTCACAGACACACACACACTCACATTTTCTGCCTTTATCAATTCCCTCTTTTTTCATTACACTGGAGTCTAATTTTCTGTCTTGTGTGTGATCAGCCACACTGTCTGCTGGAATCAGAGGAGCGTCTTTCTCTTTCTGCATTTCAGAGCTGACGCACACATGTACACACATGATGTACACAAACACACATGTACACACACACACACACACACACACACACACACACAGGACAACAGCTGAGTCTCGGTGCCTCCTCCAATCAGCCTCAACTTCACAAGAAACCCCAGTGACTTCCAGCATCAGAGTAAAAGCCGGCCGTGCAGTAATTGCATCACGTTAGATTGACAGATTAAGTGGCATCACGTCGCAGTTATGGCATCACAAACAGGGTGGACCTGCAAGTGGTACTGAAGAAATGAAGCTCTCTGAGGATGTGTGTTGAGAGAAGTCAGGTAAGTTTTCAGTCTCTGGTCAGGATGTAAAGTGAATTACTGTGATCTTCATAAAAGTTTTAGTTTTAATTAAGCTCTTCCAATATTTTCTCAAACTGATTGATTCAACAGCATTTATTCTGTTTTACACTGGACTTTACACTGCTGCTCACCTGTGTCTGGACAATTTTCCAGTCGAGAAATAAAGGTTTTGATTTTAATCCTTTTATTTATCCAAGCATCTATTCACAGGTACAACACAATTCAATAAAATCACAACCTGGGTCATATTAATGCTGAGAACTCAGTAGGAGAACAAACATTTTGGTTTTATTTTACTCCACTGTATAACACACTATAAGCATTATAAAGTACATTGTTTTTAGAATTGCAATCTCTTCTTTCCATTCATTATATCAGCAAAAAGAATAAAAATCTTACAAATATACAAGATGACTGATGCATGGTATTATTCCACTATAGAAACAGCTTTAAGTGTATTGCCAAGGTTCAGGGTTTAAGTGTCTTAAATGCTACACAAAGTATAGAGTCCCAATTATTCAGCACTGCCATTTGGCTTTAAGCAGCAGCGCAGAGCATCCAGTCCAGCGCGCTGAGGCATTCAGCTCTGCAGCTGCAGAAAAGTAGCCTGCAGTTGCTTCAGCGTCTGCTACTGCTGCTGCTGCTGCTGCCACACTGCCCTCTACCAGCTCAGCTCTATTAGTTCAGCTTCACCACCTCCCAGTGGCCCAGAGGTTGTGACAAAGTGGTAGTTAATGTCTCTGCATGTGTGTGTGTGTGTGTGTGGTGTTTGCTGCATGTGCTTCTATTCTTGCACTGGACAGATTAAGCTGACGCAATGACATGCATATGGAAGACCGTATAGGGCGAGAAAGTAATTAAGGAAGTTGAGGTGGTAATTGGCTTTGGTTCAGAGGCTACTGGCTACAAAAATCTGTCTGGGGACATTTCAGTCGTAGAAGAATAAAACAGAAAACTGTCACCACATACCCATGGCCTATTAGACCAGCTCAAAATAATTTAGTAAATGTGAATAAAGACCCCAAGACATGTATTTTAGTGGTCATCTATTTCTTTTGCAGGGTATAAGGAATATTATTAGGTTGTGAAGTGAAAAGGGTAGGATTATCAATATACAGTAATATATTTCTAAAGAAATGAAAAGGACAGTAAAGTAGATAGTACAGAAATAGAAAAGAACCTTCTGATGAGCCAAATATGTGATATTTTACATCCAAATTGTGTAAAAAAAAAAAAAAATGGCAGACTGTAGACTGTTCTCTCACAACCCAACCGGTCAAGACAGATGGCCACCCACCCAGAGCCCAATTCTGCTCGAGGTTTCTTCCCTTTAAAGGGGAGTTTCTCCTTGCTGCTGTCACCCAGTGCTTGCTCATGAGAAATTTTGGGTCTCTGTAAATTAAAGAATACGGTCTAGACCTGCTCTACAGTATGTGAAGAGTGCCCTGAGATCACTTATGTTGTGATTTGGCGCTATATAAATGAAATTGACTTGACTTGACTAGAAAGTAATGCTAAGGACAATCAGCAAGGAGGATCAGGATAACATGAGAACACCCATGATAGAGTGACAAGACCACTGATGCCTTCTAGCGATCATCTGTCTGCAGTCTGAACCACCGAATCCCTCTTTAGAGAGCTAAACACAGTAAATCCTACTTATTAACGCCAACAAAACACATACAGAGGTTTTGACAAGGCTATAAAAGAGCTTCATCCTAATATTATTATTTATGAGCCCCATAAAAATTAAGGTTTTCCTGGCAGCTTGTAATATATTAGATAATATACTATGTGTTTATGATAATGAAGATGTCTTAGAATGGTTTTCTATCATTGAATAGATATTAAAAGAATACAGACATCTGCAAATCTTGGTTTAAATATGGTTATAACATCTAGATTAACTACTTTACTACAGTTTTTCTTAGCAGAAAACGGTTTATTTGCAGTATCTAGTAATAACAAGGCTAAAGATAGTGAAACACAAATCCCAGTCATGCAGCCAGGTAGATGAGAGGAGATCAGAGAACATCGAAAGACAACAAGAAAGCTCTGTTGGTGGCTCCGTCTTCCTTTCCCTCTTCCCCTGGGAGCGTCTAATCACACGATGCTCCTGAAGCTGTCACTGCTGGTCAGGCCATCTAAATGTTGTCAAGCAGAGAAGAAGACAGACCCGTCACTTCGTAGTAGGAGGAGGCGCAGATGGAAAGATAACCAAGTTGCCTGATATAGAGGATGATGTTTTGGGGCCGAGATTAATTAAAAACCCTGGCTTTGATTGAAACATTCAGCAGCGGAAATGTTCTTTGTGTTTGTTTATGCCGAGGTTCAAGAGAAACAACACATAAATTCAGTTGATGGTGTATTAGTTGGTTTATAGAGTCGAAATAACCGCTAGAGTTAATATTGAGTAAAGCAAACACAAAGCAAATAGAAAGTGGCCTCAAAACCAAGATTTAATTGGAAAGCTTATTTCTTGAGTATGTAGACCTACACATCAAATACATGTGAAAAAAACTAAATGTGTTATCCACCAAGAATGATGCCGAGGCCTAAGTAAAAAATGTGTCACCTTATGTTTCTCAATTGCATGTTGCATGGAAAAGAGAAATCCACTCTGTGTAAGTAGTCTGTATCTGTGTCTGTAAACAGGAGTTTTCACATGCCAGTTGTTACACCTTTGGGAGATCCTGCTATGTCAGTTAAAATGTCCACTATAGGCTTAAAAACAACAGAATGCATTGGCAGCTTCTTTTGTTATGGTTTTTGGTCCTGCATGCTCTGAAGCTGTTTTCCTGAAGGTAAGTGGTCAGTTGGAGTGATCGACCTGATCAAGAGTTAAATGCTAAAAATGACATTTCCAACATGCCTTTTATATCCACCTGTGAGGCAGAGTGCAAAACAGAAAACCAGAATATAGTATATGCAGTGTTTGGAGGGGATTTTGTCACACATTATTATACAGTTTCTGACATGTAAATAGTGTTCAAGTCAACATCCAAGTTGAAATGACAACTTGGTGACTCTTCTGGCAATATATCCAACTTGGAGCTTAATAATGCAGAAATGCCTGAAAATATAAAATAAATAAATATGGTCACCTCAGGCAAGCAAAGTCTGTTGTTCAAGGTAGTTTAACCTAAATTGAATGGATATGGTGTTATATTGTCACTTGACCAACTCTGCAATCATACAACGGTCTTGATGCATCTGATGACTTGAATGCTAGAATAGTAAACATGGTAAACTTCCTCTATCATCCTTCCCATATGACATCAGTGCAGCACCTGCTAGCTAGCTGGTGCATTTTCAAAGTTTTGGCTGCTTTAGATAAACAACATGCTTCCACACAATCAATCAAAAACTGCTGCTCATCACTGCAGAGAGGGACAATGTGTATGGAGCCAGAACCGTGACTTTAATTTTTTGCTTTGAAAATAAAATTTGGCATTGAAAACAAAACCTGAACTGAAAAAAGAAACACTGGCATTGAAACACTTGTATTGACAAAAAGTTGTATTGACACTGAAAAACGTTGCACTGAAAAATAAAAGTCATTTAAAAAAATCAAGCTTTTAATAAAATATGAATATAAGAGGGTGCTCTGTCAAACACTGTCAGCATACAAAGAATGACATTGAGAGAAAATGTGAAGATTGTCATTGAAAAACACATCAGAATTTTAAAAAATATCAAAATAAAATAAGATAATAGGATTGCAAGTGCATGGTCACAAAAATAAACAAGAATAATACATTCATATTTTATTAAAAGCTTGATTTTTTAATGAATGTGTTTAACTTTTCAGTGCCATTACAACTTTTTCAAAACAATTGTTTCAATGCCAATGTTTTATTTTTCAGTTCAGGTTTTGTTTTCAATGCCAAATTTGATTTTCAAAGCCAAAACTTAAAGTCACTGTTCTGGCTCCATATAATGCAAGACAAGACAAAGAGCCTGTTAACTGAGGATTTCTTTGAAACAACATCTGACAGTTTGTGTTATGTAGAAGCATGCCCCGAGCACTAATAATGATGGACACACAAAAACCAGACATGTCAGTGTTTGTCCTTACTTCTGCTCCCGCACCCATATGTGCCCACTGGTTACAAAGAAAACACACAAACACAGTGGTAGAAAAAATAGATAAGTATAGACATGAACTTCAAATGGGTTTCCTAGTCTTGTACACCCACACTCGCACCATTATGCAGAGCACATGCACATATATGCAGAGTGTATACATGTGCCATGTGTCAAAACATGAACCGTATACACACACATACACCAAATATAGCATCTTTAGCCCTGACACTTTTACTGTTGGAAACAAGAGCACTGAGAGCCATTTCATTTACATGCAAATTGACACCCACCAGTCCACTACACACACACACTCACACACTCTCCTGCCTGGCATGCGTGCATGTGTGTGTGTGTGTGTGTGTGTGTGTGTTTGTATGTGTGTGTTCATGCATGTGTGTGAGTAGTGTAGCTGCTCTTCTGGCACTCAGTGAAGGTGCTATTCTGTCCCGCTGCTTTTCCTGCTCACTGAAACTGGATACAAAGAGATAGAAAGTCAGCGAGAGAGATAAAGGTTTTGATTTCAGTTTTTTTTTTTTATTTGGTTTAGCAGCTTTTCAGACAGAAAAACAGGCATGTAGAGGAGTCCATCAAAGAGGCCCCATGCAGCCGTGTGTGAGTGGCATTTCATTTTGGCACTAAATGATGATGGGCTGAGGAATAGAAGTGTCCTCTGATCAGATGTATCCTCTTGTCACAAGGAGATAAAGGATCACTTGAGGTGATTGGCCATTTTACAATAATGAGCCTCAAGAGACTGACCATCACAGCAGGAGAGGGAAACGTGGCAGAAATGGAACTAAAATAATTGATATATTAACATTAAAATTTAAAAGTAACACTCCTGAATTGTCAGAATTGGCCCTCTACTCACCAGGGTCAACTATGAAAGGTCAGTCCTGCTGTAGATGCAGGAAGGCCGAGCAGAAAGTACATCATTTAAAAGCAGATATCTGTCACTCTCTGCTGGTTAACATGGTACACTGCACAAACCCCCTCGGTCAGATCATTTCCTGCTTTCTCTTCCTTTCCCTCCAAATTTGCAAATTGTCTATTTAAAAGTGCACACATGTTTTGCACCTATTTAATTCTGAAAAGAATTATAGTTTTGGTTCATTGCTTTATTTTTACAGGTGGATGCTTTCTTTACAATTTTCTGAAAAACTTGTGTTGAGCTTATTAGCAGTTGTTGACTTCACTGAGGAATTTCATTCAGATAACTCCTTCATTTAAACCCAATTTAATATTTCAATATCATTCATTCTATCATTGAAAACTTAACTCCCTCTCTAGTTTGAACTGTATGTTTGGCAAATTTCACAATTTTGCACAATTTTGCATGTTCGTCTGGCTGTCTCTGCTCTAGCTAAAGATATATTACACTTGCTATTAATTAACTGTAAGTGTACACTGTTTTCCCTCATATATATACCAAATTACATAGTTTGTTCCAGGAAACTTTGTATAAAATGACTGGCAAGTTTTAAACCTTTAAAATGAAGTGTAAATGTACTTGCATGTGTAATTTGGGTTTTAATTCATAGTTTTGTTGTCTAGTTTGTTCTCTCATTTGAAATATCCTCTAATGTAATATTATTCATTTATGGCCAATATACAGACTGTATCATTACAATAAGCTCAAGGACACAAGCATAGAAATAGTTTTAATGTTTAAAAGGTGATGTATGTAGAACAGCAGATGTTTGCTAGATGTAGCCACTAATTAAAAACACTATCAGACTGTTGTATTCTCTAAGTATCTGTGGTTAAAAGCCTTTCAAGCAGAATTATCTGCTTACAAGTTGATCTTAATTCATCTTCAGCTGTTTTGTCCAATAAATAAATAAACAAACAGATAAAAACCAATTACACAAAAACCAATTGTACATACAACGCAATCCATCCTTCCCAAAAATAAAACCAATTAACCAATCAGTCACTGTAGGCTGATTTCATTTGCTATTAAGACTCATTTAGCGAAGGCTGCAGTATAGAGTGGCAGATAATCAGCACCACATTTGATTATCCGTTGAGAGAATTATGCACTCCTCAGTGTGAGAAACTGGCCGGGTTACAGAGATTATTTCTGTTATTATGGGGCTGAATGCCTCGGCCAATGGCCTCAATCCGATTTAGTGCTATCAGAGAGAGCGCCAGTGTTGTAAAGCAAACTCACACTGTCGCATTAGTCCAGTGTGTGTCTTATAGCAGTGGTTCTCAAACTTTTTTACATCAAGAACCCCTAAACTGACACAAATTAGACCACAGACCCCCATTTGATAAGATTCTGCCCCAGGGTCCCCCATCTTTTGCTTTTAGATGTTTTATTGGAGAAAGTGTATGAAACCCATGACCAAAACAGTCATACATTCTGTCATTGTGTTACTTGATGGATGGAATTATAGTGAAAATAAATTATTCTCCCTTTTGCTAGAGACCACCTGGAGCCCCCTCACGGACCCCTCGGAGTCCCCGGACCCCACTTTTAGAACCACTGTCTTATTGCCCGTGTGTGTATGTGTATTCACAATTTCAGGGTTAATTTCTCTGCAAGTTTGATTATTTTAATTAACAACAGAACACAGTGTTACTAAGTGTTGATTTTATATAGTTGTTTAGAAGTGTTGATTGGTGTGTTGCCAGTTAATTCATACAGATAAGACACCAGTTTTGACAGATGCAAAATAAAACCAATCTGTGAAATTTAAATGATGGTAGTAGAATTTTACACAGTAAACAATGGCAACATGTTGATATTTACGTTCATAATTAGTATAACATGATTTTGTTGTCTGCCAGTACTCCTTGTCAAATACAGATAGTTTTAGGGAATTGTACAGTATCAACCGAAATGGATCACGGAGTCTAAACATTTTTTTACAAATATTCGGCCCAGATCTGTCCAAGTTATTGTATGTTGTTCTGTGTTGGTTTGATCAACATGATTGTGCGGACATTTTGAGCAGAAGTCTACTGAAAAACAGATTTCAGTCTCAAGAGATCGTCCTTAAAATGTGATTTTAATTAAATGGATTTGCAATATTGTGATACTGAGTTGATAGTTTTGCTCTGCATTTAGTTGAAAGAAGTTGGAACGTTGAAAAAAAGCATAACAAATAAACCTTCATAAATAATCATCAAAAGCTTTATAACAGTGTAGCTTGATGATTGCAAATATATTAATACAAAATAAACAATCATTTCAATTTTCCAGTCTGTGTGATTTTACCTCCTGTATGTCATTGTAAATAATTTATTAAATATGATCAAGTATCTATAATTACTGGTGTGCAGTGTTTGCCAGAATGCTACAAGATTGGAAATATAGCAAAATCATTTTAATTTGACTTCTCAAGGCAACTTGTAACAATATCTTAACTCGTCTTGCAACCAAATGTGTCATAATCATGAATACATCTAGCAAAACTGGATCAGCTCTCTCAAGCTACATCCTTTCTCACAGCAAATATCAGATATTTTTCTAGCAGCTCGTCTGATGCGATTGGACAGGGGGTACCAATGAGGAGCCAAGGCGAAGACATCCTTTTCCCCATCAGACTGTGAAAGCATGTGGACCGTCTCCGAAGCCTGCAGCTCCTCTGTGGTGGCATCCTGGTCCCCTGCACAGAGGAGAAGGAAAGAAAAGATAGAGATCTATAGTTTTATGCTCAGAACTTGATGTTTTTATTACATTTTGGAGCAAACTGTGAGACACAAGGTTATGCAGTTGCAAACTGACATGAATGCCACTAAAACACTGAGAAATTTATCTAGCTGTTTATCAATTGAATTATTTAATAAGTTGATAAAATAGCTATGAATCCATGAGAATATTCATCTTGCTGGATCAGAGGTAAGATATTCATAAAGCTTGATGAGAAAAATTATGTCTCTACAGCAGGAGAGATAAAGTTATACAGACTCAAACCTGTTTTTAAATGTTTAAAATGTTAAATGTGTCTGGTGACCATCCACAATACTGGTATTAAAGCAAACAGTGGCTCTGAACCAAAGGCACCTGATGTTAAAATTGTAACATAAAGTACTTACAGTGAGAAGTGAATTGACGCTGCCCCACTTCTACGTCTGGGATGCTTCTCCTAAGCCGAGAGTTACCACAGGATGAGACGGCGAGACGTATCAGCTCTCTCCCACACATCTTAATCCTCTCCTGCGTTTGAACCACACACACTGCTGCTACAAACACCACCATCAGAGACAGCAAACACTTAGCAGCAGACATTGTAGGATGTCGTCCCGGATGGATGGATGGATGGATGGATTAGAGAGGTTGGGCGTGTGGAGAGTAATAAGGATGTGTGATGACTTATGAGGTGATCTTGAGGGGGTTTATATAGTGAATATGTGCTACCTGTACTGACGGCTTTAAAAAAAAAAAAAAAACACTGAGGCCACAGATTCTTCCAAAGATGTATTCAGCCTTGGTGAAGGAAAAGCATGTCCTGATCTCAAGCTCAGTATGAGAGTGATGCCCTCAAGGCTGAAACTCTCATTGAGATAAAAACCTAGACTGACAGTGATCTACGGTTTTAAAGTTTAGTGAATTATTTGCCGTTATTGAGGCTCAGAAGAACATCTGCTCTAGTCATGTTGTGACTCCACAGTAGTCTGCATTTGTACCTTTATTTAGAAAAGAAGGCCCTGTGCCTACTGATCTTTATGTGGTATCAGGATCATTCATTTGTTAATTTTGTTGACGTCCCTGATTTCCCATTCGACTACAATACAACTCTCACATATGTTTAGAAATTGTCCAAACGTCATAATTCATGTTATTACAGTGAACTATTGTCCTTATGCATTGCTTTTTTACACCTTATCTTGACACATCTTGAGGGATGGGAGTTAATTGGAACAGAGTGCGACTGGCAAAAAAAGACGTCAAGGATATTGACGCAACTATGCACACACATGGTCACCCCAGGCCTCACTGTATTTGCGTAATCATGCCAGAGATGAGTGTTTCATATTTCCAGCACTGATTAAAAATATGTAAGGTGGCACGTCAACATCTTAAATGTACTTCTGGCTATGCATGGCATTTTAACCTCTAATGACGTTATTCTTCACTGCAGTGATTGATTTACTACACTCAGCTGCTACGTGTTTATCCCCTTTATCCTACTTATTTCTCTTTATTTCTTTTAGAAGGTGTTGGGGAAAAAATAAGTTGATGCTGTTCATTAACAGATATTTTATATAGATGTTGATAGATGAGTGTCTGTGGCTCGATGTGATACTGCACAATTGACTTTAATGTTTACTGAGGACTGTAAAAATTTCGATTTGGCTAATATGTTCTCTCAAATGTTATGTTCTGCACTTCTTTTTCATAACTACAGATGAAAAATGAGTCCTTTCTGGAGTGAAAGGAAACATCTGTGGTTCCAGGTCTTCAAGATGTTAACTTCAAATGTTAACTCAACATTTAAGATCGATCAGAGTGGTTTTTGAGGTCGATGAAGTATGTGTCAGACCCCTCTGAACACTGAATGGCGCAAAATGAAGTTTTGAAGCCCAAATTCATTTTTTATGGGACGCAAGCTAATTGCTTTTGAAAGCAGTGTGGGATAGCAAGTAACCAGCAATGTGCACAATGTTTGGTAAAGTATTCAGTAGATGTGGCATGAATGCATGAGAGACACAAGTGGTCGCAAATACATACAAATACTCTAGGCGGTGCGAATAGAGTCAAAGACATTAACTAGAACTAATGTTTTCAGTTGTCCCAGGGCTCTATGAATCTACTTCATAAATGTATAGAGACGAGGAGACTGAAGGAAAATAACAGAAATAACTGGAGTTTCAGGTGAGTACTGAGATCAGTCAGAGCGTGAACTGTCACACACACTGTTAAACAATAAGGCTGGTGACTTATCCTTACGCCACACCACTGCACTGGGTGAGAGTTTGGGCATGTTTGTTTGTTTAGAAACGACTCCAAAGACTAATAATAGCAATCATGTTTTCAGTTTCAGGAGAGTAGTTCCTTGTACAGCAGACACACTGCGAATGCGCTAGGAACTGGGTTCTGTTTACAGAGCTTCACTACGTAGCTTGTTGTGCTACATAGCCTATCACAACCTCTTTGTACTACATTATACATTTCTCAAAGTACTTCATTACGAATTCAAGAGGTCCTGATATGTAGCACAACAAGCTAGCGAAGGTCTTGGATACACAGAATACCTGTAAGAAGCATGAGTTCATTGTTGGTTTGGCTCTGAACATGAGATTTGTCAACAAATTCCACACACACATGGATGGATGGTGTGTACGTTGCTAATCAGCTACAGCTACCATCTGTACAATCCGTACATTGGCTGTTTGGGGCTAATAAATGTATACTGCAAAAATGGTTCAGTTGTCAAATTTGAGCAAATAACAGAAGGCAGAAATTTGCTTTGCGTTCTGTCTGAAAACACCTTGCAAAGAACCCTCAGCCTCTTGCTCCTACTGCCTAATTTTAGTGAACAGACCTCTCTTCACAGCAGACATTTTGACTTGTCATAGTAGTAGCAGCACAGGTGTTACTAACAACATTAACGATGGCTTTGTTCTGTGGAAATGTTCCAGTCAGTCATGACAGTGAGCCAAGCATGCACAATACCAGGACCCTGAAACTAAAGCAGCTAAATAAAATTTAGCCATCATTAATTGTATTATTTACACCTGTGCTTTTCCTGTTGTGACATGTCAGGATGTTTTTAATGAAAAAGGCCTATACAGTATGCCTTTCCAAGAAGGCATACAGTCGATACAGCCAAATATATTCTCTGTACATGCTGTAAATTCCCACTGAGTGAAAGAGAAATATCAAAATATCCCTTTTTATATGCAGAAACTTTTTTGGTCAGGTGGTTTAGTGTTATCTGTCCCCAACATTGTATGTGTGTATCTATCCGTCTACCTGTTTGTCTGTGTCCATCTGTCTTACTGACCTTTCCCTGATGTCCCTCTCAGCTGCATCTATTCCTATCCATTCAGTCCCGGCTCAGTCACATGAGACAGCCAGAACCTCTCAGCACTCTTGAGTTTTAATTGGCGCTGACGACACTATTAAACCATTGGCATCTCTCCCATTACCTTATCCTCTAATACTATTAGACAGGCAGCATCGTCCTTCAGACGAATGAGACAAATGAGGCGTCTGCTAATAGACATGGACATCAGGTTTCGTGTATTTAAAGGGAATATGGATGATAATGATTATGATAATACAGTAGTGCTATGTACATAAAGAGAGTTTTTTATTGAGCAAGAAGTACTCTTTACCTTTTTCCACATTAGAATATGTATAATATATAACAAAAAATGCATTTTACATGTTTTTTTGTGGTATCAGCACATAGCAACACTCATTGTTTACAGCCACTGATTAATAGATTGGCTTTCTCAAGGAATATATGTATATGAATTGAAAATGTAATTAAATAACTAGAAATGCTTGTACAATGAAACAGATATAAAAGAATGACATTCTTTGGTCATATTTGATTGCTCAGCATGAATGAACTTTTTCATCTGTAAAATTCTGCAAGATTTCTCAAGGACTTCAACCCAGTGACTCCCAACTCAAAACCTCTGAAATCTTTAAGCAACTGTTGTTAACAATGTTAACAAATATTGGACACATCCGTCACATGTAGACAGATCCTTCACATTCATTGATTTGAAATAAACTCTTACAAATGAAATAATGATTTCCCTGTTATCCTCAGCCACCTACAACAAAGGAAACAAGAGTAACGTGATGCTGGTGACCAATAATCACATTGAAAATGCTCACAATGCTGTCTCTAGATATTTTCTGTATGAGTGAAGTCAATGTCTAATACTTCATAGGGCTCTGTTTTTGTAAATCAGAGGTGAATCAGTGGGTGTGGTTGGGGCTGGCATTGATCATGACCAATCAAATAACTTATTTTCCTTCCCCTTAAATCCGTCCTGTTTGTTTTAAACCAGTGCACTGGACAGAATATTATTGAGCATATCTGAGAGAAATTCTTGCCTTGTCAGTTACCATGAGAGAGTAGCCAATACAGCACCTTAAATATGTTAGGAAGGAGATAACACATACTGAAACTCTGTGGTCCTTGGAGAACTGTTGCCCAGCAAACTAATTGGTTTAATGATTTTGGCCAAAGAGCTCAACACAAGCCACCAGCATAGTGGAAGGACAGTTTGACTACAGGAGTGGGTCACGCTTGTCTGTGACATCTACAGGCCAAGAACATGGAGCACAAATCTCTCTTCCTGTTGGGATGATGCCATATACTAGATGACTATTACTATATATACTGTATATATCATTGCACATGTGTAACTAATATGAAAATTAAGTTTTTTCAACTTGAGAGATCTATATCAGAAATAAATCACCTATCATCCATGAAAGTAGCTTGTAAGCACTTAAATAGAGCCTGATTGTGCAGACTCTCCACCAAAATAGCACAGTACCTGACTGACATTTGCCCTTGTCTGACCAGGAAGGAAGCATAAGTGCAAATCCCGGTAATCCTTGACAACAAAATTACACTGTGGCTCTTGACCACTACTGGCACACCTCCAGTTCCCCTCTCCTCCCACTTTGGTTCAGTCAAATGCATGCCAGATGACCGTCCAGAAAAAAAAGTGTGCTCTTGACAATAATGCACATGACACAGAATGTGAAGTGCTTTTCACCAGAGATGTTGAAATTTTTCTCAGGGTGTACATACAGTAAATCTGAGAAGTTCTTGTGTCTTATACACTTGTATTTCCTTGGTATAAGAAAGTGCAAGACAGTGACTAAAATCCATCCACAATGTCTGACTGGCTGTTATTTGCCAAATGTTTTACAGAAGATTGAAATTAAAGTTATATTGTCTTTTATGCAGAGTATCAAGAATGTAAAGTAAAATGTAACAGACCATCCAGAATGTCAAATATAGTTCATTAATAGCACTTTCAATGAAAACATCTTCGCAAGCATCACGCTCCCTTTGAAATGATGTGCGTAATATTGCTTCATTCATAATTTTACTATTTGACCTCCTTTTGTCAAACATCTATTTCAGTTAAGTCACAGTTAGTTGAAATTTTTTTTTTTTTGGAAACAAATAACAAGCTGTCCAGTGGCAGCATCTTGTTCATTTAACAGAGGAGTCATCACCCATAGCATGCAAACAGCACCTACTGTAAAGCTCAGGCTTAAAGCTTATCTCAACTTGCTGCTGCTGCCTCCATTTCCCCCCTTGGATTGTTTATCTTACATCACATAGGCTCAGAGCTGGAGGCAGATGGGGTCTTGCACTTTCTGGAAGGGTGATAAGGCCATTTAGGGTAAGCGAGGTTGTGACCGGGCAGCTTCTCTTAATCTTCGTTCACATGAATAGTTTGCCTTCCACTGGGCCGAATGTGGATCTCATCATCGGATTCCTCTGGCTGGGGTTCGAAGCAGTTGTCAAACTTGCGCCTCAGACGTTTCTTGAGCTGGAACGTGCGTTCTGTGTTTGAAAATGTGTATTCTTGTTCTTTCAGTTTGGCATAGTAGTCGGAAAATTTGTTGAACAGGATGGAGATGGGCATTCCATTGAGGATTATGCCAAAGGAGATGCAGCCAAATGCCACGCAGCGGCCAAGATAGGAGATAGGGACGACATCTCCATAGCCCACAGTAGAGATGCTCACCTGTAGAAACAGAAGAGTAAAGTGAGTCTGCTTGCATCCATAATCTAGTTGGGTTTTTTGGAATTAACATGAAGAAATATAGAACATGGTGTGGAAAGTGAATATTGGGCTTTTTGTCATTCTTCTCCAAATAAGGCAGGTAGATATCATGGCTCATCCTTATGGTGCCTTTCAGGCTTTCTCCAAATTACCCTTGGCAATGGCTTTTCTGAGAATCCCACAATTCAGATGTTTATTGTACTGATCATTTGCTATGCTGCAAGTTGAACATGAACAGGATCAAATAAACTTCCAGGAAGGCGCTGCAACACTCTCCATCTCTCGAATGCAATCACTGTGTCTGGCCACAAATGAAGCACGTTACACAGTATTAGAGGGGATTAGACACGTAAGTTAACAGCTGCCACCGGATAAATAAAATCCAAATGCCCTTAAATGAGAGTGGAAGAAAAACAGAGAACCAGGCGGATGATGTACAAACACACTAAAGCCTATGTTAGTGCATGAAAACAAGGCAAAGATTTTACAAAATGTGTTAATGTCATTATGGTAAACAACACTGCAAACTTCAGACAAACTGCATCTTTTATCCTTACCAAAGTTTGCCTTTTAAAATTTAACTATGATGAGAAACAGAATCCAAAATAGTGGTAGTGCTTCCCTAATACCAACTTGATCAAACAGCTAATTAGATAAATATACTTTAAACCCAATTGTTGTATAATTACATTGTCAATTGCAAAACCTCAATCAACTGGAATCCAAATGTTAATTGCATTCTTGTACAATTTGGTAATGAGAAGATGTTTTCAGCTTTTGATTCCAGATTAAAACCTCTACTTTTTACAGGACTCCAATACTGTGTCCTCTCACCAATGCCACTTTTGCCAATAATCAATGCTTATTCACTTTCTTGTTTGATTGATTCTTGATCATGTTTGTCCACTAAATATGAAGATGCAGCAGGAGACAGTCAGTTTAGCTTAGCTTAAAGACTGGAAACAAGGGGAATCAGATAGCCTGGCTCTGTCCAAAGCACCCCTAAAGCTCACTAAATGTAAAAATAACAAGTTATAGTTTTACAGAGAGTTACGTGTTATAATTACTTCTTGGCTGCGTGGTGAGGGCTAAACACGATCATGGGGCAATCAAATCCTCAATGCTCCACAAAAGTCTGCATTGGATTTGCCACAAAAGCCGCTCACAAGAGGAAATTGATGTTCTTGTGCAGGATGTGGAGATTACCAAGAGTCAACATACAGCGTGGCACCCCTAAAATAATTAGCTTGGAGGAGGTGATAACACGTTTGGTTACCATGTTGCTCTAGTTAGCAATTAAGTGATTTTACTCAGAGAGCTGAGCAGAAGTTGGTGTTGAACAACAGGACACGTCGATGGCCTTAACAAGCCAGTTCCTCACATTTACTGAGGTGTTGAATATACGGTAATTTTGCGTGTCATAGCCCACACTGACACATCAATGTTGAATGACAGTTGCGGCCACATGTCCATTTTTAGAATGAAAAATTGATCAAATGTTTTCCTGCTATATTCAGATTCAAATCACAGTTGATTTAACCAAACAGTCATTCACAGAAAGGGATTGTACTAAGCTAGCAAAGTCTTTAAATACAATCTCATCATGAGCGCATTGCTTGGTAGGGCCACAAAAATAGCACAGAACATGACTCTGCTGTGTACTCTGAAATTTTGTCTTGGTCTGACTAGGCAGGCAGCACAAATCCTGGCAGGCCTAATCCTTGACACCCAAAATGCACTGCTCTGCTTGATCATACTGACACACCCTCTACTGAGCTTCTCCTCTGTCTCTTCAACACAGTCAAGAGGAACAGCTTAGCAAGATTCATAACTAAGCTAATTGATCCGGAAGAATCTAAGTGGCAGCCATAAGAGGTGGTTGAATCCTCTATACTGAGCATCATTCCTTGCTTTATTAATAATGACGAGCAATTCAGGCATCATACAGGCAAGTGCAAGTTGAGTTGGATTTTTTAGCACTTTGATTGAACTTTCTGAATTAAATGTTATGATCCATTTTTCCTTGATTCATGACATTTTCCGTTAAGGTCAAGGAAAATGGTAAGAAAGGAAAGACCTTTGATCACATTTTAAAATTCATAAAATCTTTATACTGTTTGTTTCCTTTTTTTCTTTATGCTGCTTGGATACAACCAAGTTCATTGCAAAGTCACAAACATGCCAGGTTTAATTGCAAAATAGTGTTGCAGTTTGGTATTTTTCTATTTGAATTAAAGTTAAAACCACAAGAAAGAAAAGTCCAGGACTAGAGACATGTTTAGATTGCTGAACTGGAAGATGAAGTTTAGCCTACTCACCGCAGCCCACCACCAGGCATCTGGTATGCTGCTGAATGGTGTCCCAGGCTGATCCACCTCCACAGAGTGCATCAGAGCAGAGAATGTGAAGATTCCCATGGCAATGAACAGAAACAGACAACACACCTAAAGGATCACAGAAAAGTTCATGTCAAATGCCTAGCCAATGCATATCTGCAAATCTGGGACCACTCATTAGGCCACATGGCAATTTTAAACTTTACTGTAACCCCCCTGTGATACCTAGCCTACATAATATATCTACATTACCACTTACTGTGCAGTGTTTTCAACATGGATGGCCCCAATATAGAGAAGTTGCCAAAAACTGTTTAGCTAGGAAGTGACAGATACATTTATTTGAGTAATGTTGTGACTTTCATTGTTCACACACAGGTCTCCTGTATACAAGAAACCTGTGTCAGGCCTGTACCCACATGACCATTAGAAATAGATCTCTTTTTTGTCTCATC
Organism: Thunnus thynnus; assembly: GCF_963924715.1. Lineage (NCBI taxonomy): Eukaryota > Metazoa > Chordata > Actinopteri > Scombriformes > Scombridae > Thunnus > Thunnus thynnus. The sequence continues at coordinate 11,762,465 of NC_089528.1, forward strand.
ACAGGTGGCAGCACTGATGGAGAAAAGTGCTACATTGGAAAATGAAGTCACAAAAGATAAGAAAAGGGTATTCTGAATGCTTACACAGGTTATGTAAATCATGGATTTTAAAACCTATTATTCAGCTAAATTAACATTTATCCCCCTAGCTGAACTCCTTACAAAATAGGGACACCTTGGTTACTGCATAAAATTTTTCATGACCTTTTGAATGGTGAAAGTTTCCATACATCTTTCTGTGTCCGAAGCCAGTGTGAACGTTAAATATGCCAGAACTGATTTTTTGGCCACATCAGAGGCAGGGTGAACAAATTGTAAGAACAACAGGCCACCAAATGTCAGTCCAATATTCACTCTCCTTTAAGCTCTGCTTTTGGTCTCTACCAACTCCTAAAGAAATGTCTGCCAAATCCTCAATTAAATTCACCAGCTAGTCAGTAGCTTTGTCTGTCCTTGTGGTGCTGGGGTAACTAGCATACAGTGGTTATTTAGAGCTTTTTTTTAATAAAAACAGCTGTCTCCTACATCTGCAAATGACATTAATGAGAGGCTTGAAAACCTGCAGCTTTAATGCAGTGAGCTAAAAGGTGCTAAAACAGGTGATAATTCTCTGTGGGTTTGTCACTACGAGCGACCACTTTCATATGGCTAATATGGGAGTTACGTATGTTCCTTGTTTTATTTATGCATGTCTCCTCAGTTAAAGATGTTCATAAAATGTATTTTTGTGTTTCTATTTTTTCTTGTTTAATACTCCTCCATACCTGCTCAGAGCACTGGCGGATGGTGAAACCAAATGCCCTCATGCCTGTAGAGTGACGGGCAAGCTTGAGGATACGGAAGATGCGCATCAACTTGACGACCTTGAGCACCTTGCTGACTTTACTGACCCTTGCCATGGCCTTCAAATCTTCCTGTGCACCCAAGTCTTCTGAATCTAAAACAAACACCTCAAAAATGATCTGGATGAAATATGGCATAACAGCCACCACATCAACAAAGTTGAGGGCACTCTTCACAAAATGTTTGATGTCGGATGTGGTGAATAAACGCAAGAAGTATTCTAAGGTGAAGAAAAGGATGGAGGCAACCTCTATCCACTCCATGTAGGTTTTGCCAGCAAGTTTGTATTCCCTGAGTTCTTTCACTGTATTCATTGTCATGGCAACGATGGAGATTAGCACAAAGAGACTGGAAAACACAGCAAAGGCTTTGGCTGACAGAGAAGAGTAAGGATTCTCCATCAGGTCCCAGAGGATCTTCCGAAAGTTTCCAAGACACATGGTCTTGTAGGCCTCGTCATCTTGGTGAGGCTTAATCTCATCAATGAGCTCCTTGTTGACCTTCAGTTGGTCTCTGATGTCGTCCACTTTCTCCTCAAACAGAATGCGGCAACACCTGAGAAGAAGAAACATTATTGCCCATTTTTACAAAAAAATGTTTTAAAAATCCTGCTTGAAATATACAAGCAACAACAGGCCAAGCTACACAGTACAGTAGTGAGCACAGTAGTGAGTATCAAGTATCTAGAGCATACCTTGGAGTGTCCTTCAGTTTCAGCCCCCAAAAAGACATCTCTTCCTCAAAGTTGACAGGGCAGAGGCTATCCATCACCCACAGGACATTGCTGCAGTAAAAATGGAAGATGTAGTGGAAAAACATGGGGTCCCTGTCAAAAAAGAACTCATTGTTCTGAACATTGTAATCGTCACAGAGCGTCAAACGCTTGACCGGATCATCACAGAGGGCAAGGACTCCAATCCTGGTTTTTGGGTGTCGGAGGACCAAATGCTTTGGGATGTGAAACACCTTTCCACCCACGTTGAGGTTGACAATGTTTGATTTCCTTGGGTTTGGTGCTTCTGGGATCGGATCTTTTTTCACATTTTTTACATCATCTGGATTGTCAAGGTTGTCCATAGATGTCCATGGTTTCACAGAGCAGTCCTGTGAAAAGGGGAATTCACTTTCTTGCTCTTCTAGGCTCTGTGACATGCTCATTTCCCGTTTTATAGTGGCAAAAAGACTGGAGCGGCGCTTTTTCAGCACCTTCAGCTTTGGCTTCATATTCTCCATTGTGGCGGCTCCTTAGAAAACAGACCAACAAAAAAGCTCTACACCAAGTTGAGAGAGGAAGTCAGTGAACAATGATAACAATATTCCACAAGATCTCCATTTAAGCAGGATGTTGTCCTCTGAAAAAATCTGCCAACATGTTGAACTAAAGATAAGGAAAAAGCTGCTGTGCGTCTCTTAGCATGCAAGAAGATCAACTGCATGAGTTAGGGATTCAGCCTCCTCACTGATTCTCTAATCCTATTGCTGTTCTTTCTGTTCAAACGCAAGTTAAAAATACTGTTCACAAGGATTAGTGTTGTGATTTAAGGCTTTGAGTTCTGAGAGAGGAGGAAAGGCGGAGTGAGTGGTGTGGTGACAATATTGCATTGCTAACTAGGCTGTGAAGAGCTTTTGCAAAGGAAGTTCATACTAATTCTACACATAGATTTTATTGGGTAGCTCTAGCTATAGTCCATATGGACTTGCTCTGAAGAGTAAAAATAAGCTTGGGTTTGTATCTTAAATCCACAGACTCCAATATTTAGCATGCATTATTTCAGTTTTTCCTCTGAATTTTAAATGAAGTGCTTTTCCTCAAATCAGATCATTGATTTTCTTGGGAGAATAGGCTAATTAATTTGTCCAATTCAAAATAAAGTAAAGTAAAAAAAATTAAAGTCAAATTTTGATTATATAATACTTAACAAGGGATTGCAAATAATTATGATTTAGTTTACTGAATTGGCTAATGTAAAATCGGTTGCTGTAAACATGTGAGTGAGCCACAAAACAGGTATTTAACACAAACATGTTCAGATTTTATATGGGCCTAGCCTTATGTGTATTTAGCCTGTTGGATAAATAATGGTTATGGTCTATTTTCTTTGCAGATGGCCACTGAACCTAAGATATTAAAGGTATTTATAGTTTCAATATACAACAGAAAGCAAAGGACTATTATGTATAAAATAAATGTATGTTCATAATGGGGGTTAAACACACAGATATAATTAATTTGGTCTCTTATTCCACGTTATAAAATTAGTAAAATGGCCAAAAAAGAAAAAAAGATTGACACACGGTGAATAATGGTAGGGTCCTCGGCGCCCCCCGTGGAGGTTCATGTGAATAGTATCGCCCAATTTGCCGGAAAAGGAAACGACAAGCTAAAGCAAAAAATTGAATTGTATTTTAAAATTATGATAATAATAATGTTTTCAACTTTTCTACGCATGTTTCAGATGAATGTGGTTCAAATTGCATTACAGTTTAATTAAAATGGTCAAAATGTAATAAAATGAATTATTACAGTTGCACATATATGACTTCCGGGGACCACGTGACTTCCTTTCCGGTCTAACCTGACAACATGGACGCCAGCCGCGTGCAGCCGATCAAGCTCGCAAGAGTAAGAAAATATATAATATGGCAAAAATAATCACATTCGGACGGATAGACAGTTACAGTAACAACTAACGTCTCATACGGCGCCAAAAACTTGAAGTTAAATCCGACTTGTGTCTCCTGATTAGTAAACGGCTCTTCTTCTTCTCGCGCTTCCATCATGGAGGCCAGTCCACGCTGCTAACGTTAGCTAGTTCAACATGTTGTAGACTGCTGGTCCCTTTTATATTTCGGTTCACAACAAAAAAAAAGACAACGTTGACTTCAGGAATGTGCAGAACTAATCTATTTTATGTTTGGTTTTCAGGTCACTAAGGTGCTCGGAAGAACTGGTTCCCAGGGACAATGTACACAGGTATGCCAGAGACTAATATCTCACAGTTGGGTGTTTTTATTAAATATAGGTATTTTTATTCCCCTGTTTTGTATATCGGTAATTCGTCTACTCACATTTGACATTCACAGAAGTGCAGTATGTCCTGAAAGAAGCTGTAGCTTTAAATAAAGTCCGTCCGTGTTTTACTTGGCTGTAAAACACGTTTCCCCTCAAAGACAACATAGTTTTAAGGTTTAAAATTGAGCCCTAATGATGTGCTGAACCTCTGAATGTGGTAGCTTTTTTCCAGTGAAGCAGCATGTCAAGTAAATGTTTTAAATTGCTTCTCAGTCCCTCTGGGATTTCGGAGTTGGGTTTTTTCTTTTTTTTATTGACTATTGCAGCCCAAAATGCTTGAATGTTACGTTAAATTTGCAAGCAAAGGAAAATAATGCTTTAAAAAAACTACTACCAATAAGGAGTCATATGAAATCACTTCCTTAACTGTATTTGAGTTCCATTTATAAGCCTTTATTAAATAAACTTTCACCTCACCATTAGCACCAAATAAAATAAGTGAATAATGCCATTAAAATAAATCCATCAAACATAAAAATATAGAAAAGTGGTTGGTCAGTGAAGATTTCCATGTGGGCCACCAATATTAGGAGTACAAAAGTTTCCCTCCATTGTCGTGGAAAACATTTGGGAATTGTTTTGTACAGTCTATGGCAGTAAGTTTTATTGGCAAGTGAGATTTGTCCAACTTTCACGTGAATGCACGCCTGAATCCTTGCTAAATGCTTAGTTATAAGTGGTTTGATGTTTAGCCACAACTCACATAGTGGTTGTCACTAATGGATATTACTAATTCTGCCAATATAATGTAATTCATGTAAGACGTTACTTGTTAAATATTAATAGCTTGACCCGTGATTCATTTTGTTATTTTCGTGCAGGTCCGTGTTGAGTTCATGGACGACAGCAACCGCTCCATCATCAGGAACGTGAAGGGCCCAGTCAGAGAAGGAGATGTGCTGACACTTCTGGAGTCTGAAAGAGAAGCCAGGAGGCTGCGATAGGTGAGAGGACATAAGCCCAGCCATGTCTGTTAGCCCCGTCACTAATGAGTGGTTAACGGACGGGTTCACAAATTTTTTTCATGTCCAGTGTCATGTATTGACCATCTTAAAACAATAGTCAGGTGCCCATATGAACATAGAAACAGGTTTTGCTTGCTGTAATCATTCCTCCTGTTTATACTGCCGTTAGATGATCCCCTACAAATGTGCTAACAATGTAAGTGATGGACAAAATCCACAGTCCTCATTATGACCTGAAATGTATTTATAAGTTTATCAGAAGATAATATGGGGCTTCAGCTGTCTGAGTTTGTTCAATAGTTTGTATCCTCAACAGTCAGTTTAGTAAAAATAATTACAGCGAGTAAACATCAGTGTTTATTTGAGAACGTGACTATTGTTTTACAGAAAAGTTGTGAACTTGTAAGTTAGTTGGCATTACACTTTAGAGAATTCAATTTGAAGACATTGCTTAGGCCTCCAGTGATGTGTAATAGCCAATGGACACTCAGTGACCATAATTAACGTTAGCTATTATCATAGTTGTGTTGCATTTTATTAAAAGGTGTTTTTTAGTATTTTGCTCCCTGATGTATGCAAATGGGTGTCGACAAATCATCTTTGAAGTTACCAGAGTTGAATCAAAAGCTGTGTATACAAAATCTGAACAGGGCTTCCAAAAGGAGGATTATTGCAAGTCCTCTGAACTGCCTAGTTTTCTGACAAAGTTCATATTTGTCCTGTCACTGAGTGCATTTCATTCATCCCACTCCTGGCCCTCATCAGAATTAACCACCACTTTAAATGTCTAATGCTACAGATATTCACGGCTGAAAAACCTTGTAGACTGCATGTCAAAACATCCAAGTAATTGTATTATATTGATGGTCACCCTAAAACAAAAACGTTTGAAATGCAGTGAACACTTGTGATTCTGTCACGGAGGGTTCTGTGGTTCATTGTGCTGGATGTCAAGATTTAGGCACTGCTAGTTCTCACTGTTCGTGGCTCAATCTGGACTAATTTCCTCCTGGAACAGCAGTTGAACACAGAAGGCAGGCAGCTGGGATAAAAAAAAAAAAAAAAAACAGCAGTACCTCATCACAATAACCAGGACAGGTCAAGTCAATTTTATTTATGTAGCGCCAAATCACAACAGAAGTTATTAGGGCACTTTTTACAAAGAGCAGGTCTGGACTGCACTACAGAGAACCACTGTCTCTGATTGACAGTATTAAATCTGCTAATCTGAGACTCCGGGTCAGTGTGCTTCTATCTGCTGCTATCCTCTTCATACAGAAGGGATGAAGGAGACAGACTTTTAATTTTTGCTGGCTGAGTTGAATTGACTGATCTCTCTTGTCTCCACAGTGCCCACTGAAGCTGTGAGGTGCCAATCCATCGCTGTGGAGCAGAAGACACCATCAGTTTCACTTGCTGTGGCCTGCATCTCACTTGTTCAGATGTTTTGAAATAAAGTTGGTAATTAAGATGATATTGTGGAAGTCCTGTGTTTATTGTGCAGTTGTAAACAGGTTTTTTTCCTCATCATAATGATGACAGAGCAGTAGGCTGGCAACTAATTCAGTGCTGTATTATACTCAACAAAGCCTTCTGGCAATTTATTTGTTTTTGTGCACATATGTTAATGTACTTTAAATAGTTATTAGTTTGCAGGAAAATATGTATTAAACATTTCAGACATTAGCATTAGCAATGATCCTAAATATTCCAGATTTTATTGTCAAGTAACTGATGAGCAAAGTGCCAAATTTATGTGACATCAGTGTATAAAACTTAAAAATGAAACAAAAATCTATTATACAGTGTCTGAATCTAGAGGCTGTAGCAGTAAATAATGTTGAGTGCAATAATGTTGAATGCAGTTTAATGTATCTAGTTTTTCCACAAGCATTTTAAGAGAAAACAGCTTTCACTTAGTTGCCCTACGGAAACTAGAGAAGATTTATTTTAAGTGACCAAATGTCACAAGGCCAATTCAAATGAAGGTCATGGTCAAGCAGTACAGGAGCACCGTTGTGAGTGTATGTCAGATTAGTTTTATAATGCTTGTTGATTTATTTCATCTCAAATATGGCCCAATGTGGTTCAGTAGTTATTACAAATGGACTTACAAGACACCAAAATACAGTTGCAGTGTTGAAACATTTGTCAAACATAGACAAGAAAAAAATTTCTAACATTACATTGCAAACAAAGAACTTTGTCGTTTGTACCAAAGCTTTACAAATAAAATCAGCCACACAAAAGGTTCCCTCCCTGACATGCAGCTTTTTATAATCATTCATCCAGAAAAAATCATCAGAGATGACATTTTACTGAATAGTGCAGCCCTTAAATCATCATATAACGAGCAATAACACATAAAAGGGACTTCATATTCAGTCTCGCCTAAATCAATCAGTCTATATGCTGTTTATCTACATGTAGAGATTTTTAGGAGCAGGATCAGGTTGTGTAGTTCACATTCTGCCCAGCAGAGAGCAGCATCACTCAGCTGATAGTAGAATTTACATTCACCTCAGTGATGTCCTGCAGGTAAACAATCATTTTGCACAGTCTTGTCTTCAAACAGTTGTGCTGAGTTATTTCAACACCAGCAGCTTGTCTTAAAATAACTCATCACCCAAGAGCCATTTCACAAAATCATTTTCTTAATGTATTCTCAAAACTCTGTATAGAGGCAAAATCTTCTATTTTTAATTTTAATACACAAATATAAACATTTACATATCTATGTTATACATCTGATGAATTTAATATAGTTGGTTTTTTTTAACCAACTAATTGCAAAGCCAGAGACACACTCTCTACTCACATTTGTGGACAGTAAAGCTCCATTAAATGAAAGTCATAACTGCACCTCTCTGCATTTTAAAATATACCTCAAATGTAAAATGGCTGAAATATGAAACACCTTCTCTGGGATGGAGTTTGTAAATTAACACCCCACAGGGAGAAACAGAAATCATAATAAAAATGTTTTCTTCACATGTAGACATTTAAACATTTCAAGTGGCCGTGTTGTTTTTCTGCATGAAGGTATTTGGCTGAATTCCAGTTTGAGGTTCATGAGGGAGTCCAGTGGCTGTTTGAACAGGAAAGCAGGTCAGTTAGAGTTATGTGTTGTGCAGAGTCTCTCTCGCTGCTTATGGCCTTATATTTTCCATCTTACCTTGACCTACTTTACACAAAGCTTTGAATTGACCTGCTAATGTAGACGAGTGAATTTATTCTGGTTGTAAAATCAATAAATGATATGAGATATGTGCTTTAGCCAGACACAGTGCAGTGCTATGGCACGCTTCCTTGGTATTAACAGTGCTAGCAGGGATAGCAGTGGATAGCATTTTGTAGTTGTAAATAAGATGATCAATTATAACTTTGGAAAATACTATCGACTGTGTCATAAAGTGAGTGATTGTAAAGGTTTGATTTTCAGTTAGTAAACTCTCCTTGCTTTGGCTCGCAGACAGCAACACCAGCATCACACAACATGGCACATACAACTGTTATGAAAATGTATAAAATGTACAGTCAGTCAGTCAGTAGCACTACAGCGAAACACTTCCATATCAAAGCAGAACAGTAATTCAATCTTTTAATGTATGTTAGGTTTTTTACTTTTGGTTAGTTAATAACTGTGCACTTTAACTGTGGCTGGAACCAGGAGGGCATCAACAGGTAACACGAAACCAAAGTGGGAAACTGACACCAAGCCACAAATTAATTCTTGGCAGCTATTCATTAAAGTTAAAGTAAGACACGCAAGATCAACAACAACATGCTGGCACTTGACGCCTGAAATCAGAGAGTCAGAGACAGCAAGACAGAAAGGCAGCAAGGCCAGAGTGAGACAGAGACTTGCTTTACTTTTTAAAAATTTAAATCTTGTGATTTGACATCTTTAGCTCATGAATCCAGCCAGAAAGCCGCATTTATGTAACAGAAATCATGCCAGTGCACGATCAGAAAACAAATCTACAGATCTCACAGTCTGGATCTGATTGTTCACTAAGAAAGCTGGAAAGTTTACCAAAGACCTGCACCAGCATCACTATCTGACTGCCTTGTTGATCTAAAAGATAGAAAACAAAAGGAAAAGTAAGAGGGAACAATAGAAAGAGAGAACAAGCGAGGGAGAGGGGGATTCCAAGGTTGTTCAACAGACCTCACATTCAACATCAGCTCTGTGCTTGAAAACAACTGGGTGTCACCTTACCCCCCTGTCATCACCGTTCCGCACCTCTCCATCACGCCGCCTCACCCACTCATTCAGACGGGTGGCATGTGTTTACCATATCTCCATCTCCCCCGCTTCTCCCCCTCCCTCTGTCTCTCTGAAGCAGGATCATACCGGGTTAGAAACAAATTTACTCCAAGGCCACTCCCTGTTTGTCTGCCTGTCACCAAGGTCTAACTCAGCCAGGAGAAAAGCCCAGCAGTGTCACTGTGTGTCTGTGTGTCTGTGTGTCTGTGTGTCTGTGTGTCTGTCTGCAGGCAGGATCTGCAACATTATGCCAGACATGCAAAACATCAATAAGAACAAGGACGTTGTGCGTAGAGTTGTAGCTGCTATTATAATACTGTTGGTAGAAAATGTTATTTACTGCTTTCCAGATTTAGACCTAATCTAAATGTAGTACATCATCTCTTTGAATCTGTTTTGTCCCTGTTACTTTAATCATATTATACTGACTGGAAAACTTTTAGACTTTTTGAATTTGGACTGAATGATTTGAAAGACAGCAATAAACTGATAAATGATCAAATTTAACTTAAAACAGTTATTTTCTTTAAGTACAAGTAGTAAAACCTTGAGCCCTCGAGTGCTTTTTATGCATTCAAGTCACAGAGCCAAGCATCTGATTTAAAAAAAGAAATACTGTACAATGTTTGAAAAATCCAGACGGTCATTTAACAGCACTTGTTGTTGTTCTAAAGTATCTCCAGAATCCTCAAAGACTCATCTAACCATCTGAAAATGAAAAAAAAATTATCTTTTAAATCTGTTTCTCAAATTGTGACTGGAATTTAAAGAGCCCCTCCAGACATGTTTTAAGATGTATATAAAATACTCTATACTTTGAATAATAATTTGTGTCCAATATGGTTTTTCAACAAAAGAAGTTCAGTTATCTTGTTAAAACCTTTAAAATGACATCTACTCCTTCTACTCCAGAATCAATGAACATGCAAATATTTTTCATTTCAAAAGTTGACCTTTTGGACATAAAATGTCTCCTACTTCACTGTAAAGTCCATTCTCAGTGTTTGTGCACTGGAGGCTTCAAGTTTCCACATCACACGTGTGTAAGTTGCACACTGAGCCACAACTGGCTCCAAAATAGTTGTGATGTCACAAATCATGCTTAGAGGTACACGTGTTAAACTGAGATTTAAAGTGAACACAGAGAAACTCTCCTCCTTCAGCAGATGAATTTGAAAACAGTCTTCTAGTGTCAAACTCTGCAAATAAATCATTCTGCACAGTGAAGTTCAAACATCCAACTGAAACTAGTTTTTCATTCAGAGCAACCTTTTAGGTTTTACAACTAGAACCGGTTAAATATTCGATGCATTGCTCTGTGACTCGTTTGTAATGGTAAAACATGAGTAAAAATACAGATGTATTAACAACAAGACGTATTCATTATGCAGGAATATGCTACCTTTTAGTGTTATACTATGATGTATTATTTTATTGGATTGTTAATTCTAATGTATTAATGTGTAGGCAGCATTTTCCTGTTGCAGCTGTTGAAGGTGGAGCTACTTTTAACTACTTTATATACTGTTGGGTAGTTAAATCTGTAAGAATGCTTCGTATCTTAGTCATCATGTTTTGAATGTAGACATTTTATCTGTGAAGTAACTAGTAAGTACAGCTGTTAAATATATGCAAGTAAAAAGTATATTTCCCTCTAAAGTACAAGTACCTCAAAACTGTTCTTAAGTACTTCTTAGTTCTTACTTGAGTAAATGTACTGAGTTTGGCCTACTTTCCACCACAGAATGAGAGCTCTGACAAATATTAGAATTTACCTTTGACCATGGTTACTTTTTTTCTGTGACAAATGACTGGAGATCATCTTGTTTTGCGGGTGTAAGCGGGCTTGTTGGAATTGGATGAACTTGGCAGGGGGCTAAGGGCTTTGTTTCTCCCATGCTGGGGAACAGGATGTACAGCAGGGAGGTCATGAAGCCTCCAGAGGGAGAGAGGCCTCTGATTTATACACTCTGAACCCAGCTACGACCTGGGTCACGGACCTCAAATTTACAAATGGGGCCCATAGGACGCAGAGGGGATGCCAAGAAGACAATCACCCCAGAGGTAACTAGAAGACATCCCTGCCCCTCTCTTTCACTCGCCCCTGCTGGTTTCTCTGCCTCTCTTTCTCACAGTCTCTTTGCCCAGCCTGTTTGTACTTTTTTTTACCCTCTCTGTCCCCCTCCAATCCCTCTGATTGTTGAACTTTAGTACATCCTGCCTCTTTACAGATTATCCCAGTTTCTTGCCATTAATTGCCGAAGGTGCGGCTGGTTTAATTAGGCTCCAGGAGGACAAGCCAAGTTTTCACAGCTCTCAGCAATGAGGGGAGCTTTAGAAAGAAAGAGAAAAAAGGCTGAAATGAAAGATTAAAAACTTGGCTCTCTCTCTCTCATGTCTCACTCAAAACATGCTGATAATGTTTACCTGTTTGAAAAAAGCACAGGGCTTTAATTCACGACTGTCCAGGAAATAACAGTACATCAAATCCAGGATGCTCAAATAACACACACGACCTTGAAAGAGGAGCATTTGAGCATTTGAAACAAATAGCTTTGGATGTAGGCATATAAAGAATCCTTTATATATCTGTGAGAGCAAGAGCAACATACTGCGGTAAGAAAAAATAAATATAAGACCAGAAAGAGTAAAATCAAAAGAAGACAGCTTGAAGGGTGACAACGATAAACCAAACACAGCTTGGACAGTCTTGATTCACTTTTATGTAAGCAAAAGTGCAAAAGGGGGGACTTCATTGTGCGAAGGTCACAAAAACAAGCCAGCCATTTATTTTTTGAAGGCTCCATCCCCTGCGATGCATACAACTTGTTAAAATATCTTTTCTCACAATTCCCTGCACAACAATGTCATAGCACAAACAGCAGGTGCGCAGACAGACAGAAAGTGTGACTGGCTGAAACACAGGGTCAGATGCTGGGTTGTTGATAATGAAGCCTGTTGTGCAGGGATGGCGACGTAGAGGAGGAGTTAAGAAAGAGCTGTTTTGAAGCTCTGTAGCGCACCGTTTCTCGTAAACACTGTGAAAACAAAGCTTTGTGGACTCTGTCCCCCTCAGGTATTTTTCCGGAGGTAGAGGTGTTTGTGGCACTAAGGGCAAAACCGATACGACCAGGCATGTTTACATAAGATTGGTATTAATCTTCTCAGCTGACTTTCACCATGAAATTATTCCTTCAACATTGTGTTAGCGTGTCTATCTGTGCTGTTTATCTTCTGATAATAATGATGCACCACTAAAAATAAGTCACAGTTTGTGGAGAAACAGCGAGTCACTTGTTAACTGTAAATTTCAGAGTAGTTGAGAAACACTATATGTTCAGTAGGTCCCCTCAAGACTGCTTGTGGAATATTACATTACTGTTACACCCCTTATAGTGTCATTCAATGACATATGTGGCATATTAGTCAGCTTACTTCAACAACTCTAAACCTGCATGAGGAAATTATTATCTGGGTTAAAGGTTTTGTTGATGTTCCAGTTTGTTTGTTCTCTCTGCTAAAGAAAGGGACAGGTTGTGTCAGTTTTTAATACAAGCTCAAAATGAGATACAGCAGTCAATAACACGTGAAGATCTTGAAGAACACGCTGCAGGGTCGGATTTCAGGGGCGTCGCATTCCGGTTTATATTATGATCCTGGAAGAATCTGGCGCACCTATATTTTTGAAAATCAAAATACAGCAGTAAAACCCCGAGCTGTTGACACACCTAATGAGAAACCAGGGCACACAGCTGGGTCAATATTTAGCAGGAACAAACTTTAGTGGAATTCAACAAGTTAAAATCCAGGTTTGGGGGAAAAATATTGCCAAATCTTTACCTGACAGGTTACTCTGACCTTTCAGCTACAACATGAAAGTTTGCTTTGACCTGTCATTTATGCCATTGTTTAAATAATGTTGGGGAGACAAATCAGGGAAAGTGAGTGGAATGCTACTAACCCATCTGTTTTGCATTTTTAATCCTGGCACAAAAAGATCTTGGAAAAATGAAACAGCATCCATCATTTTATATTATCACCACATGAATATGGTAACATTTGGTAATTTGTGTTGGTTATATTTGACTGTTTTATACATTGAAAACTTTGATGCCATAATCTGTTGCTGGGCGCTGTGTTCTCTTTAAGGTTAGAGCAAATTGTGCCTATTGATATATTTCAATATACTTTAAGATCAGAATTAAAAAAAAATGGATAATATCACCATTTAAATACTGTTTTATATAAACAGGAGTCAATCATAAACCTCTCCTTTCTAAACATATATCACCAGGGTCTATAAGGCTCCAGAGTGAAATAACATAACATAAAATACCATTTTAGCAGGACTTAAACTGATGCACATGTTCAAGTAATAACTGCAATCACATGACTGCTTGTGGTATTTACATCCTGAGACTGCTGAGTCTCACAAAATAAAGATTCCTTCCCCACTTTAGAAAACTCCATAAAAACCTGTGGCCTCTGGTACTTGGAGAAAGACAGGAGAATACAATGCTGAAACCATTCAATTTCAATTACGATTCAGGATTTGAGATTAACATGGATCATTAGACGGTCAGAAGTGACGCATTCAGTGTGACATGATCATTCTTGAAGTCTGTAGGTGGATTTTACATTAAACGTCATGCTTGAATGAAAAAGAAAACTTCCTGTCAAAGTCTTGTTTCTACATGTTCTTGTCTGCTATAACAGTCTAAACCACAGCAACCAAACAAATGACAACACCCTTCACTAAAAGTAACACAAAGGAAAGGAACAGGGATACGGATAAAGGAAATGTTTAAACATTTTGGAAAATACACTTATTTGTCTTTTTTTTTTCTTTTTACCAAGACTTAGATGAGAGGATCGATACCACCGCCACAACTGTGCAGTAAATATGAAGCTACTGCCAGCAGCCAATTAGCTTAGCTTAGCATAAAGGCCAGAAACGCTTTGGTAAATCAGCCTACCAGCACCTCTAAAACTAACAAATAAACACACAAATAAAAGAATTTGTTTCTGAAAATGTCAAACAATTCTTTTAAATAGCAAAACTGAACCTAAGAAATAAGAATACTAATACAAACACTTTTGAGATATTGTACATGTCTCACTACAGGACTTCCAGGATGTGAGCGGTTTCCACACAAGTGTACTGTATATTGTTCTTTTAGCTAAAAAAAAAATAGACATAAGTAAGTAATTTCTGTTGGAATATCAGAACTAAAGAGTGCACAGCTGCTGTGGTACAGTTATAGGTCAGGACTCCTACTGTTTGGGAAGAACACTTTGTAACTCAAGCTTTCTTTCCTTTTTCTTCTCCAAACCACCAGCTGCTCAGCACTTGACAGTAAGAGGCTGTCTGCCGGTTACCACATCTTCCCCAAAAACAGGCCTCATTCACAATTAGATCCCTCTTCAGTTCAAGTGTCTCCTCCATGCTCTTGCTTCCACCTCCACTCCTATTGATTAAAAGTAGTGGGGTAATGAATTGATATCATTGTGATCAGTAACCTACACCCAGTGGCCTCAAGTGCCCCCCTCTCTCTGGTAAACACAGTATGCATGCTTGAATGTCTCAAAGGAGGCCAATTAGTTCATGGGAATCAACGCTTATAACTGGGGCAACAACCAAAGGGCTGATTTCTGGGATGAATGAGGAACAAAGCTGTGTTCTGTGAAACTCTGGGGAGACTAAACAGCTAAACAGCACGTCTGAGCCTGTGGGTCCAAGAAAAGTAAAAGATGTGTTCTGGAGAGCTCGTTTAGCACCCACAGCTGACCCATTTGAGCAGAATCCCCTGACAATGTAAATACGCATTTGAGTTATTTACAGCAACTGCATTTAGCATGGAATTCAAAGCTGACCTTGGTAACTTGTTTTTGTTGTATTTTGAGCAAAACAGTATATCACAGGAGGATTCCTCATTACATGCTTTTGATATTGTTAAGCCACACATAATTCAGTACTTCAGTGTATATATATTGATTAATATACTAATTTAAAATGTCTGAATCACACAAAACAAACAAACTACAACACCCTTCACACAAAACATGAACAGTTTGACATTTTAGGAAACACACTTATATTTAAGATCAATACAATTCTAATATGTGTATGGTAAATATGAA
The DNA here is from genome assembly GCF_963924715.1 of Thunnus thynnus. Lineage (NCBI taxonomy): Eukaryota > Metazoa > Chordata > Actinopteri > Scombriformes > Scombridae > Thunnus > Thunnus thynnus. Next base: position 11,777,757 of record NC_089528.1, read on the forward strand.
GCTACAGCCAGGTGATGGTCAGGTTATCTTAGCTTAGCTAGCTTTAAAAGACTGGAAACAAGGGGAAACAGCTAGCCTGGCTCTGTCTAAAGGTAACAAAATCCACCTTCTAGCACCTCTAAAGGTCACTAATTAACATGTTATATCTTATTGGTTTAATCTGTACAAAAACTGATGTGTGAACATGCTAAACTAGCTGTTCCGCCCGTTTCATATTTACTGTACAGACATGAAAAAGCTATCACTTCTACCCTCACTATGCAGCGAGCTAAACACACTTCCAATAAAGGTTTATAACAGTGGATTGATTTGAGGTTTTTACTGGAAGCAATTGTGAAACTGTGAAAACAGAATTGAACAACAAATTCAAGAACAGTGATCACAAATCAGAAAAAGATACCATTATCAATAAAGTATGGCAAAGTACTACGATGAGAAATGGCTCTATACATTACAGTTTTTGGCTGGACCAGCCATGGACCAGCTCTATAACCCTGAATGACCCATCGCTGACTGACTGACTGACTCACTGAGTGATGAAGTTACACGATTGGTCAAACGGCCGAGTGAGTTTCCCCATTCCCCATTTCCCCATTGGCCGTTACTCATTCAGAATGAATCGGCGCAAACAGTTTCTATTATGTCCTAAGGGGGCATTTACAGCAGAACCCCGAGCGCAGATCACTCTCAGCAGGACTGAGAGTGACATGTGACAACCAACTCCTTTGTTGGCATATACATGCATGGTGTGATATACAGATGGGTGACACATTAAAGGAAAAACTGGTGCAGATCTGAATGCTTGACCCCTACAGTGAGGGGGGCATTTTGCTGGATTTGTTTGGGTCCACTTGTCCCTTTAGAGGGAAGGGTCACTGCAAATCAATACAAAGTTGTTCTGATTGATCATCTTTATCCTCTTATGAAACATTGCTATCCTTATGGGAGTGGTCTATTCCAGGATGACAATGCCCCCATCCATAGGGCACGAGGGGTAACTGAATGGTTTGACGAGTATGAAAATGATGTGAATCATATGCTATGGCCTTCACAGTCACCAGATCTCAACCCAGTTGAACAGTTATGAGAGATTTTAGACTGACGTGTTAGACAGCGCTCTCCACCACCATCATCAAAACACCAAATGAGGGAATATCTTTTTGAAGAATGGTGTTAATCCCTCCAGTAGAGTTCAGAGACTGTAGAATCAAATCCAAGGCGCATTGAAGCTGTTCTGGCAACACATGGTGGCTCAATACTTTACTAAGACACTTTATGTTGGTTTTTTCCTTAAATTGTAACCTGTCTGTATTTAGTCCTTTCTTTCTTTTTAGATGGAAAAATGGGCAAGAATTTTGTGAGGGAAACAAACAAGGGCCAGAATCCACCAGATGTACTGCTCAGGGCAGTAAGAGAAGTAAAGCTGCACAACAAAACAGTCAGAAGCAATGCCAAGGACTTTCAGATTAACTATCAAACTCTGGCAAGATATTGGAGTGAAATAAGTCCATCAGAAGTTGCTGGAGATGGAATTTACCCATCCTTGCCAGTAGGGTATATCAAATATCATTTAGTTTTCAATGAAGAGCAGGAAAGTCAGCTGGCAGAATACATCATCACTGCTGACACTGACATTTATTTTGGCCTCTCTCCTGTTGAATTTTGCAAACTTGCATACACGTATGCAGTCCACAATAATGTCCCTGTCTGCAGTAAATGGGAATAGAAGGAGATAGCAGGGGCAGACTGGTTGTCTGACACCCATCACTCTCAATCAGGATCCTGGAGGCCACCAGCCTTGCACATTCCAGTGCCTTCAATAAGCACACTGTGGACCAGTTCTTCACCAACTTGGAGGAGGTGATGGCAAGACACCAGTCTGAGCCCCAGTCCATTCGGAATATGAATAAAACTGGTAATTACCGCTGTCCACAAACCAAACAAGGTGGTAACCAGGAGAGGCTACAAGCAGATGGGGTCTTTGACATCTGCCGAGAGGGGAACCCTGGTCACCCTCTCCTGTGCTGTCTCCACCACCAGGAACAGTGTTCCCCCCTTCTTTATTTTCCCCTGGGTCAACTTACATAACCATTTCCTAATTTCCGCCCCCACAGGAAGTGCAGGAGGGACAAATCTCAGTGGGTGGATGAAGGAGGAGCATTTTATGAGTTTCCTAAAACATTTTGTGGCACATACAAGGTGCGGCTGAGAAAGAGCATGCCCCCTGCTCCTTGACAACCACAGCTCCCACCTGTTGGTTGATAGGCTGAACTATGCCAAAGAGAATGGATTGTTCCCACCACCTGCAGCCCCTCGATCTGTCTGTCTATGGCCCATTGAAGAGGCACGATAACACTGCCTCATCTACCTCGTTGTTGAGTAATCCAGGAAAAACAATGACCATTCATGAAATACAAAAATTGTAGTTGCAGCCTTCCCTCTTGATGTAAACTTGATCAACATTCAGTCAGGCCTCAGGTTGAGTGGTATCCCCTCAACAGGGAGGTGTTGTCCAAGTCAGCATTTGCTCCTGCCTGTGTGACTGTGTGAATTTGTAGAGTAGATAAAAGATGACTGTCAGTATTTGCCTGGACACAGACAATACAATTCAGACAAACTGTGTCAGTAGGGGTTGCTACTAGCAACCAAATGTTCAATTGAAACCAACTGAAAACTGCTGCTGGTAGCAGAACATTGATCTTTTCATCTAACTCCCAGCAAGAGGGCGAATAAGTGTAGTTCCCAAAATGTCTATTCCTTTCAACGTCACTTCAGCCATTTCTCTGCCATCAGCTTCAACAGTGTCTTGCATGAGAAACAGATTCTGCGAGTCAAGTTGGTATTTTACATTGTTAAACTTTGTGTAACTGTGAATTTCCTGTCTGGAAGTGAAGTAAAATCAAGGCGGGAAGGTAAAATGACTCATATTTTCGGTGCAGTTTGTGACTCAGCTGCCCTTATTTTAAATTTCTGTTTCTCACTCCAGAGTCCTTCTTAAATGCAGTCACTGCTGAGTCTTAAGATCAAGTCTAATACTGTTTGCAATCTTATATGAGCAGTGTTTGTTTACTCTGTGAAAAGGGGCAGGGCCTAACCCAAAAATACTGTAAATCAGTGTAGATTTCCAGCACCATAAAGAACTGACAGCGTACACAGCTGCTTGGGTCAACCGCAGTCTATATGTATTTACATTTTCCAAATTGGGGTATGTGTACACTCTGTACTTTTCTGCTTCCTGCCAGCTGGGAGGCTCATTTAGCTCATGAGCAATGAAGCAACTAAGGGAAAAGCTTGGCGCGTCTGTGGAAGTGAGCATGTAGGCTGATATGGGTTCTTCATTAGCGGGAGCTTGTTCCTCACAACCAGTCTGAGAAGTAAAAGTAGCAAACAAATACAGAGGCGGTCAAGAAGAAGCAATAACAAAAACACATTCATTTGTATCATATAGCACATGCCTATGCATGTGTGAGCTGAACATGAGCTGTTAGGAATGTAAAAGGAGAAGACTGTGTGTGTGTGTGTGTGTGCGCACGCGCGCGCATGTGTGTGTGTGTAACTAAGCATGCAAGAAAGATACATGCACGAATCGGGTGTGTGTATGTGTTGATTAAAGTTTATGTGGTCAGCTGCACAACCAGGTCACTGGAGCATATGGATAGTAATTATGCATTCATCTTACATAACTTGTCTTATGTCACTAAGTTTTTGATCTGCAACATTTCTACAGCGCATGCAATCTTGATAGGATGTTACAAAAGGTAATTACAAGCAGATATTGGGAGTAACCGCCTATTAAGAAATCAAGCATTTTTGTGGAGACTCTTCGAGTCTGCAGACATTTCTCCAGAATGCAAAACGGGGAGACTTTCCATCCAAGGACAGCATGTCAGAGTCCTCACAGGAAATCTGTCATGTCCTCTTAGCCTGCTCTCCCTGCCCAGGCCTGCAGAGCTGTTTGTGCTGAACAAACCAGAGGTGAAACAAATCATACCTCATCTCTCAGGATTGCTGGAGGCTAAAGAATTTTTTTAAAAAGAACTACAGGTTTTCATTTGCTTCAATGCTATTTCACATTCAGTTTGCAGTTCCTGGGGCAACAATTGTAGAACATTCACCAGAGGGGCCCTGTTGGATAAATGGGCAGGGGTCAAAGCTGGATAAATAGGAATGCTATGCTCTCGCTTTGCACCACTGGGAGGCAGTAGTGTGTATTATCAGGTTGTGTTCTGTTCTCACCACAGAATGGGAATAGGCCTTTCAAAGAAGACATTTTCAGGCATTCACAGGTGTAAACACACTGTTATACACACTGTTTAGACGTATAGTTTCTGAGTTGGGACAAAGGTGAAATTGACCTACATAGATATGGTTGACCTGCAGAGATGTTTTCACTTAATCTACTTGTTGATTAGATCTCTATGCAGTACTGTGTGGGTGTGTACAGACTGCGCTTGATTGACATCTCCCACACTCGCCTGTTTGTCCTCATGTAATTCCCAGCATTGCTCGCCAAATGTCAACCTCAGCAGAGGTCTAATCAGACAGAAAACATGAGTTGGTGTTCATTTAAAGGGGACCTATGATGCTTTTGTGTTTTTCTGTTATTTATATACTGTTATGATGTCGGATATCTATGTTACACATGGTCAAAATTTCCAAACTTGAGGTTAACGTGTGTAGAAATGCTCACTGCAAGACAAAAGCATCAACCTGCTCTGAACTTTGTTTGTGGAGTTTTTTTGTATCTTCCTCATGAGCTGACGTCAAATTGTTGCGCATGCCTGTAAACAGCCATCTGTTCCATAGTCTTGGTTTCGTTGTTTGTTGGAAGTCGGAAGTCGGAAGTCGGCTGTGGCACAGCTTTCGGAAGCTAACCAATCAGAACGGAATGGGCTGATCAGGAGGGGGGAGGAGCTAAAATGGCCTGTTTTAGACAGAGGCTGAACTGAGGGGCTGCATAAAGAGCCAGTATAAGATAAATAAGGATTTTTCTGAAATGTGAATCATGCAAAGCTACTCCAGTGGAATCCCAGAATAAAAATATGAGTATGAGCTGGAAAATCCCTGAGGGTGTCACTTTCTGAGTTAATTGATCAACATGTTGTAGCAGGAAAAGCACAGGTGTGACTAATAACATTATTTAAGGCTGCATTTAATTTATTGTTAATGCTGACTCACTGACATTGTTGACTGGGACACTTCAAGGAACAGGAATCATTTACGTTCACAGTTACACCCGTGCTATGAAAGTCAAATTTTCAATCAATCAGACTTTGAAATGTACATCTAACATACTGTTAACACCTCATCACACACCCAACACACAAAAAAATACATGAGTTATAATTATGACACACCTACAAACCAGCACCCTTCCTGATATGTTTAATGAGAACGCATATCTCCCTGCAGCTCTTAATGACTTTTCCAGCAAATCCTGAGTTACCTTTCTGCTCAATCACAAGACAGTCATGAACTCCATTCAATTTTGAAACCTCAGTGGCTGTGCAGTCAGATAACTGGAAATGAGGAACATATGTACAGATGGTATAAATCTGAGAAGTGAGCTGGGAAGGTGACACAACCCAAGACATGGTTTACAGTATGTGTGTGAAATTGAGTACCCTATCTGATGATGGTTTTTGTTCCTCCTTATTGCTTTCAATTGTCAGTTTTCCCTTTCCAAATTGGTCAGAATCCTTATGCAAGATTATTTACTATATTCAAATGTATTTGAATATGTATTTCTGGCAAAGAGAAGTGGAAAAAAATCACATAAAATATTCCCAAATGGAAAAGATCACAGATCACTCTCTATCCATGGGAACCAGAGGTTTACTGCTCTAACAGGCTCTAGCACCTGTTTTTTTTCTTTCTCTTTCCTCCCTCTTTCCATCCCCTCGTACATGACTTAGTCTGGGGGCTGCACTGGGATTTACAGATGTGTTTGGAATCTGGGTAAAAGGTCAGCATGCCGGCTAAAATGGGAGCGGCCATTTTGGGAAATTAAATAAGCAGCTGTGGCGAGGTGTAGATCCGGTGGTGATCAGTAACATGCAGCCGGCCGGGAGGACGCAAAGGAGACAAATTCCAACAACCCTTGTTCGTTATCACAGACATTATTTATTTCATCCACTTGTTTAGTCTGTCCTAAAGTAAATATTATACTGTCTGCGGACAGACTAGTTGGCTATTGGACATTCTTATTTAAGCTGATTTTATTCTTCTCTTCACCATGATGAAATCCAGTGGTGGAAAGCAACTAATTATATTCACTCAAATACTGTAATTAAGTACAATGCTGAAGTACTTTTTTGCGAGAATTTCCAATTCATGCTACTTTACACTTTTACTCCACTACATTTTGAGACAGAAATATTGTACTTTATAATCTATTACAATTATTTAATAGCAGTTACTTTGCAGATGTTTAAGAAATTACATGCAAAACATGTGATCTGAAAAAATATAGTACATCAAACAATCCAACAGTATATTGATAATGATGAAATATTATTAATATTTTGCTCTACCTCAACCATGTACATTAAAACGTTGCTTCAAGGTTAATGCATCTGTAATAATAATCCAATATAACATAAAATGACTGAAAGAGACTATTCTGCATAATGAGTACCCTCCTTTTACTTTTAAGTACATTTAATAATAATAATATTTCAGTTCTTTTTCATGTACTGGAGTATGTTTACACTGTGGTATTACTACTTTTTTCTTAAATAAAAGATCAGAATACTTCTGACATACTGGTCTGAAACACATGACAATATAATGTTGGATTATTATGCAAGTCTGTTTGTGAGGTAATGATGGAAACTGACTCATCCCATCATTACAACGTGGTTACAGTATCAAGAAAAACCAGATTTCTCCCTGACAGTTCACATCATGTCAGCGTCAACCTCGCACCACAAAATCCAGATCTATCGCAGTTCTCCAAATTGACCTAAGGTCTTCATACATTGTACTTCACCAAGCTCTGAAACAACCAGCCTCTCAATGCATGAGATAGAATGAAAAAAAGAAGAAACAGAAATGAAGGCCTGCAGTTTCTCTTTCACATCCTTTTTTACATCCTTACGCTGCACTCACATCCCTGCCAAGTTCTGCAATGTCCCATAAGAATGCAACAAGGCACGTACGTTCTTTGCATGTAAGATCATGACGTTCGTGTACCAGACATTCATCAAGTTCAACTTTTGCATTTGTTGGCTCAAACCGGTCTCTATTCTATTTGGTTTCGTCCATTCAATGATAATCCTGCAGTACAGTAGTTAAAAGGATATGAATCAGCATCACAAACGATACACCAGTCTGGAGAAGATTACTTGAAGAAAACCTTATATTTAACTGGAACTGAGCAGTCGCTGGCCTTCCAAGTGGAAAACCCCTCCTGCCAAGGCTTTAACGAATATAACGCATGTTTGTTACATTCCAGACACATAAGTGAGGGCCCTGTAATTCCTTCGCACTGAGTTTCCCCTCTCAGCACTGTCATCAGTCTCCCAGTTACCTTTCACCTACTTAGTCTGGGCTGCAGACAGGAGAGGGTTAAACCAGTTCCTTCTTTGTGGTCTGGCCCCGCATCACGTATGGCCTGCGAGCTCCTCGGCAGAGGTTGTTAAAAAACCCTACGGCCTGTAATGTGGCCATTCTCTGTGCTGTGAACTTTCCCCTAATTCTCACAGTCAACCAGCCTCCCAGCAGCAGATCTTTGCCGAGGATCACCTCAGGCCAAATTGTACGAATTTTCCTGACATGCTCAACATTGTCTCTGACTTCATTTATTCCTCACCATATCCCAAGAAAGATTATAGGAAGTGCTGTTTGCACAACTGCAAATTTGTAATCATGATCTAATATCTGAATCAGTAGTATAAGAATATGATATAACAGTATAATAATGATAACAGGTATGCTACATTCAGTGGAATCAATTAAGGATTAGGGGAGTAACCATTTTTACTGCTTTAAGATTAAGTTGGCATTGTCTACAATACAGAATTCGTCTTGAATTTCTTTTTGTTTTGCTTTTGATTCATTAATTATCACTATTTTGTCTGAATTCTCTCTCTGTCTTGTTAGTAGTGTTTGCAGTAGTGTTATTTTTAGTAGTAGTAGATAATCTAATATGCTGTTTCCTTGATAACATAAATTTGAATTACACTACTTTACTAATTACTGCCTTTATCATACCCCTGAAACTAAAACTAATTATCTAAATAATCTCAGAAACATATATTTAGAGTCAGAAAATAGACTAATAGCAAGATCCATAGAACTGAATTTCATCAGTTTGTAACAATGAAATACATAAAGGACTCCACTTAATGACTGTGTGAATTAATGACATGAGGAACAGATTGAGATACTCTCCTCAGATGGTGATGACTCTGCTCTGTAAAAGCCTGGGCTTCATCTTTCATGCCATCAGTGTGGGTGGTCCACTTACAGCCCGTAATGGCATTTATCGCTTTCACTGTCATAATAGAGCTGAGTACATTTGCTTTTATACCTCAGTTTAAATCAGACCGATTTACAGTAAATGATGTCCCCTGATATTTTAAAATCCCTCATAAAAAGCGGCTGCACATGACAGGTTGTTTTCTTCACATCTTATTGTGATATTAAATGACCTCCTCAAACACATCTCCACTCTCTGTTCCATGACCTTTAATCAGGTTTCTGATATCATTATCAAATTCCTGTGATGTTGAAGGGATTAGCTCACGTAGTCAGAGTGACTATACAGATCATAGTAAGTGTTCATTTAACAATATATCTCAATTTGTGCTAGTAAAAGTTTGACATTTCCAGTATTTCACTGCAGGGGATATCAAATGTTTAGTTTCATCCTGTAGATAATGTAGTCCCTGTCTCCCACTGTGCTGAGATGAAAGACAATCTTTTTGTTATATCACATCCCTCCTCCGCCTCTGACATGAATAGTTAACAGAGAGAGAGGTGGAGGAGGGACAGAAACCTGAGAGTAACTGCACCCCTCCCTCTCCTCGGCTGGCCAATGGCAAGCAGCTTACAGCTCAGAGTTGAGGGCTGTTAAACTATATAACAGTTGTGCTGTAGGCTGTTCAGCCAGGAGCCTGAGCTCTCAAATCCAACTCAAGAAGACAGAGCGGGACGCTTCTGCAACCAGACAACACACCACTTAAAGAAAGATTTCAACAGTTAAGCAAGACTGCAGCAATGAAGACGACACTGGCAACTCTGACTCTGTGCCTGGTGGTGCTTATGGCTACAGGTTTCCCATTCGAGAGGAAAGGGGGATCGACCTCCGGCGGCAGTGCCAAGGAGAAGCGTGTACAGTACGCGGCATGGGATGACGTGAATGTCATTGCCCATGGGCTGCTGCAGCTGGGCCAGGGGCTGAAGGAGCATGTGGACAAAACCAAAGTCCAAATGAGGGACATTTCCACCAAGCTGAAGGTGTTCAATCGCACAGTGACCGAGCTGGGGAAGGAAAGCCAGAGGCTGCGAGTGGAGGGGGAGACCCTGAAGGCTCGAGCCCAGGGACTGGAGGACAGAGAGGGGCAGCTGCTGAATGTCACAGCCGGCCTGAGAGAGAAGGCAGAGGAGATGCAGCAGGAGAGGAGGACGATGAGTGAGAGGATGAGCCGGCTAGAGGAGAAGGTGGACAGCATGCTGCAGGGAGACGCAGTGCTGCCTGACTCGAATACTGGCAACAGTGCTGCCAAGAACAACAGTGATGCTCGCAACGTCCAGGTAAGAATGAAAGAGTTTCTGTCTTTGGGTTTTGATGGTAACTTGTTTGGGAAGGTATGAGCATGTTAAGATAAGAGCAGTGATACTGGACAGTGAGTTAGTTGGAGAGGATAATGAAAGTCATTCATTGCCCAAAGAGGTTTTCCACTGTATGGAACATATATACACATAATTCTTACACTTGTTACATCAAAATACAATTAAATACAATCAAGCCAGACAAACTTCTAAATGCTGCTGCACTGCAGTAGACGGTTAAAGGGACTCTTTGTTAGTGAATTTACAGTATATACGGACAGTTGGCTTTTATGATCAGGCCCTTTCTGTGAGCTCAAAGGCACTAAATCAAAAAGCACAGAGTGCAAGCAGTGGGTGGTGGATGTGAGTGGAGGGGGGTTGGTTAACAAGCCTGCATGGCGTGGAGGAAGAGCGTGCAGTACGTGCAGGGAAACACTAAAGGCTGCCAGACAAAGGGATATGCATGTATCAGCTGCAAGAATGTGCAGATCATTTTTAACAGCTGTCAAATTTTACAGCCTGGTTAGTGTTAGTCCATATAAAACAGTTGAAAGGGGCTTACATGAGCGCTGTTTTTTTTTTCTTGTGCACCTCTCCATTTACAAAGCAGTATGTGAACCTGAAAGGCTTTATAGTGGGATGGAAAATCCCGCGCTAAGAGGGAGTTATGTAACCATCCTACAGCTGGTTGGAAAGGAGAAGTCCTTGTCATTTAGGGGTGGAAATGTGTCTAGGATCTATGTCTCAGACTTTTCAGTGAAACCAAGCAGGTGGCCCATTTGTTGTGTAAATTCTGATGCTTCTTTAGTGATGTCTTCTAAAGCACTGCTGCGCCGTACTTTACGCACAGGCGCGGTGTGGAATAAAGTTGATAAAATGCTAAATGTGTGGTACCTTTGTGTTGTTTTTTTCTGTCAGCTGATGCTGGAGGCTCAAAACAGACGCATTGATGATCTGATGGAGCGGATCAGACTGCAGCAGGAGAAGCTTGACAAGCAAAATGTGCGCATCAGAACCCTGCAAAGTCAGGTGAGGAAGCGTTGCAATCACCCATACAGTTTGTAATCACACGCTCTGCATTTCCTTGTGATAATAATTTACTCTACCGTGTGTTTATTTTCTTAAACAAAATCTGCAATCTCATTTTTGATTCGAAACATTTTTTTTTCAGATCCAGCAGTCAAGACAGAGAGCATCCCTGCCGAGCAGCGACACTGACGGCTCTGTGCAAAGTCGCGACCCGGAGCAGCGCGACTCACCAGTCGGTAAGTAAAGCCAGAAAGCGTCCAAAATCTCCTTTGACAGCGTCTTAAGTCGACGGGACAAAATCAGACGCTAAATGTGGCGGGCCATCTGTTTAGTAAGGCCATAAAGAAGCTTAAATCACTAGCAATTAAAATCAAGGAATCTAATCAATTTGGGACACGCTTCTCTGCTCAGCGTGACTCCAGAAGTATCAACTGGTGGACTTTAGACATATGCTGCGCATCTTAACGACATTATTTTAACTAATATAGGATAGCATAACACAATGACATGAGTAATGAGGATTCGTTATTTAGAAATACATAAATTAGGCCTCCTGCTTTTCAAAACTAAAAACTATAAAATATACATCATTCATGTTTTATTATAGCCTTATTTCAATCACCACAGAGGAGACTCATCCATTGAGACAAATAGTAGAGAAAAGGGGAAATTAACATTGTCAGTTGAGTCAGTGCCCTTTATACTGTGGCTTACAGTAATTGTAACAGTCAGTAAATGATGCCCTCAGTCTGCAGCCATGCCAAGCAGCTGCTGTTCCCATCTGAACTGAATCATGACTGGACCAGCAGTCATAATGCCTGCTTTCATCCAGGCTGGATAAAGACCCACTGGGGAAGAGTCGAGACACACTTTCAGCTTTCTCAGCCCACCACTTTTTGGTCTTACTTTAGTAGCATTCAGGGATGCAAAACAAAAAAATCTTTACATATTGAACAAACAAAGCCTGTTTTTAAAAAATATTTTTTAAGAGTGTATGAGCAAGTTTCAGTAATAATATAAAAATCTGGGATAAATTGCAATAAATTTGAGCTCACACCTTATTTCTGATGGTCATGGATGAGAAGTAGGTGAAAGGTGAACATGGCTGAGGCAACAGTTGAGTTCAGTCAGCCAGTACAAATCACAATAACACCTCACAGCTCTGACATCAGCAGGATTTTAGGAATGAGTAAAACAGAAACAAGTTTCTCTGGCAAGGTTTCAACTGGGGGAAAGTTCGCTGGGCTCTGAGAGCGTTCAGTCCGGGTCACACAACAGGATTACTCACACAGATCATTTCTGTGGTGGTGCTGGTGGTAGTGGTGGTGGTGGTGGTGGTGGGGGTGGGAGGTGGGGGGTGGGGGGACCTGGAAAGAAGAGGGGAGGCTTTGTACAAATCCAGCATGCAGTGTTCCTCAGATTACTGTACTTGTGCCCGTGCAGAAAAAAAAGGAGGGAAAACGTGGAGGAAACAGGGAAAAGACGGTCTAAATTTATCTGTGAACTTTGTACAGATATCCTCCACTGTTTTGAAGACACTCGCCTCCTCCCTTCTTTTTTTTAAAGGACATCCCACCTTTGGTGTACAACAAACACTTGTACATCCCTCAAAAATGAGCAACCTTTCCCCTAGATCTGTCACGGAGTCAGACATCCCTCCTCCTCCTCCTCCTCCTCCTCCTCAGTCATCCTCTCCTCTCCTCCCCCATCCCTTCACACAAAACCCCCACCACCATCTCCTCCTTCTCTCCCATTGTAATGAATAAGAAGTGTGCCAAAGTTCAGGAGAACCCCTGACCCTGAGGCACACTACAGCCACGACTGGCCACCAAGAGTTCATGCCTCTAGAGTAAAAGTCATTCCAGACTAATGAGGTTTTGTTCTGTTTTGTTCCGCAGTCACCTGGCATGCTTCCACTGAAGCAATGAGCAGGAGCCAACAAAAAAGCACATTTTTTATAACATTTATTATTGCTTCTTGTGTGAAGATGCTAAACGGCCTCATGTGATGATATCATCCTTTTTTATGGATTATGGGAGGGATGCTATTAGTCTTGTGCCTTTTGAAGCACATGACAGCTCCAGTTGCCTCCTGCTTTGTATCGCTGCCTTCTCCAATGTCCCTTTACAGCAGCAGCCCCTATCCCCCCCTCACCACCCTTTGATCACTCCCCATGCATGCACCAGCCATGCACCAGCCATGCACCAGCCATGCACGCCTACGTCACCGACTGGCTGCTTTGCACGTGAGGGATGTGTGACAAGCCAAAGAGGTGGGGGGGAGGTGGATGAGACGAGGGGGAAAAGGGGGTTGAGGAATGTAAGGGTAGTAGTGTGTAACTCAATAGCCTGGAAGGCCAAGCAGCAGTAAAGAGGCAAGTCTGCTTGGGAACTGGGAGAAGGGTTATATTTATAATTGAGAGGGAAGCTCTCACTTGCTCCCTCCCTTGTTAAGACTAGGTCGAAGGCACTATCGGGGACACATTTATATCTCCAGACTTCCTGATAAGCTCACTTAGAATGATAGTGTTATTTGCAAACACTGTGCTCTCGTAGTGCAGGGAAACCTATCGCTGAGAGGTGAATGACCTACTTATGAAAACTGGGTAGAGTAAAAAAAAAAGTCCAGAATCACAAATGCCTCTTAAAAATAACTCACACGCCGATTTCTACAATTGCCTCAAAACAAGAAAGATGGAAGAAAATAGAGATTAAACAGCAGTTAAACTTCTTGATGTGGCTCCTGCAGAACAGGTGCACTTGGAATTAGCCAGCGAGCTTTCAGCCTCATTTTCACAAACAACTTTTGCCCAGTTTATCACAGTGACAGTGCAAAGTTCAAGGGGGGTTAAAGATGATGAAAAACACATCTGTTAAATGTGTCATGTATAAGTAGTATGGGTGGCAGTGTAGAGGAAAGGTGATAGCGCTGTTTGGATTGTGGGGCCTTGCAGTGATATGGAGCAGTTTGTCTCAACATTGTTGTGTTTTTTTTTTTCTTTTTGTTCTTCTTCTAGAAATGGCATCAGACTGTCATGAGCTGTTCCTGAGAGGAGAGACCACCAGCGGGGTCTACACCATCCAACCAATAAACGCAGAGCCCTTTAAAGTCTTCTGTGAGATGACAGCTGGTAAGCAGAGTCAATGTTTTTCACCAGCCTCATTTGCTTTAGCATATAATTGCTAACTACTCAGACATCAGGTCACCAACGTCAAACAAAGGAATAGTTCAAAGTTCTAAACTTCACAATAAGCTGCTGTTTTGGCTTTTTCTGATTAGTTCTTTTTCTCTCTTTCTGACCAGATGGTGGATGGACAGTGATCCAAAGGCGTCAGGACGGCTCAGTGAACTTTGACCAGCTATGGCAGGCCTACGAGAAAGGCTTTGGCAACCTGAATGGTAAGTGCTCTTTTCAGTCTCACTCTCGCTAACTCCAGCACTGGACTGGACAAGTGTTAGCTGGCCAGATTAGTGATTGTTCACACAACTTAACTGTGTCTATAACCACTGCATCAGGGAGCAGGAGCTGGCTTCCAAAAGCATCTTATCACTGATAAGCTTGAAATGGATTTACTTGCTTTGATTGATTTCACTGATTAAAATTCAGTTTGAGGATTAGTGGATACTTTTCTCACTGCTTCTTTTCCTCTTCTCATCTTCTCCAGGAGAGTTCTGGTTGGGTCTTGAAAAGATCCATTCCATTGCCAAAGTTGGCGGATACACCCTCAAAATCAAGTTCTCTGACTGGGGGGATGACTTTGCATCCGTCCACCTCCCCTTCCAACTTGGTGGACAGGAAACCAAATATTCACTGCAGATTGAGGAGACCGGCACTTTCAGCACTCTGGAGAGTTCTCTGGGGACTGATGCCACATCCGGCCTGCCATTCTCCACCCGCGACCAAGACAATGACCAGAAAAATGACACCAACTGTGCCAAGCACCTCTCCGGTAAATGCCTCTAGTGTTAGATCTCCAGAGACCAACGTGTTATAGAGCTCAAATATGGATTGATAAAAACTCAGCATCTAACCTGACATTATCCTTTGTCCTCGCAGGTGGCTGGTGGTTCAGTAACTGTGGTCGCTCCAACCTAAACGGAAGATACTTCCAGAGCCCTCCTCCCAAGCAGCGGCACCAGAGGAAGCAGGGCATCTTCTGGAAGACCTGGAGGGGCCGCTACTACCCCCTGAAGTCCAGCATGATGATGATTGCCCCCGCTGCAGTTGAGAACAAGTCATAAAGAATAAAGACAGACAGGATGAAACATTTAAGACAAAGAGAGGGGGAGAAAGAAGTAGATGTTGGACTATTCTTTCTTTTCTTGGTGCTTGGTTGATGAGGTAGAGGTTTCCATTCCCCTGGTTTTCTCCCTGCGAGGAAGACTTCATACCACAGCCAAGCCCAAAGGCTCAAAAATAGAAGCACAAAGAACTCACATCAAATGAGTTCCACGTTTCCACTGCTCTGTTCTCCGAGAGACGAGCAGTTTCCCTCCCTGCACCTAGAGCCACAGATGGAAGAAGAGACAGAAATAAAACGTGCATAAAATGTGCAGTGGAAATTTTTTTTACATGCTGTACCATTACAGTTATTTCCTTCTGTTGGCGTGAAGGAGGGGGCCCCTGGCAAGGACAGTGTCACAGAGCAAGTCCTGGCCTGTCTGCAGTGCTGTAAGCCACAAAGAATTCCCAGCAAGTCAAGACTCATCACCAGACATGTGGTGTCATCTGTGTATGTGGGCTGTTGTTGAGTTTGAATGTGGTTTTGTAGCAAGTAAACAGCATAGTCAGCACAAAAACTTTTTAAGAACTGTTCTTATTTGGTAAAAGATGGATGTAGGGAGTAAAACGCAGGCTGATTAAGCAAACCTTTTAAACTCAATGGTGCGGACCAAATGGTGACTTAATTAAAACAAAGTCGTTTTCCACATGAACATGATGAGATTAGTGTTCAAAAGCATTATGTAAAGTTATAAATCACTGTAAACTAGGATTACAATGTAGAAACTGTGTCAAGACTGAAAGCAGTTCTTTCTCAGAACTTCGTTGGGCACTGAAAACCATTCCAGCCTTTGTACAATATATTTTCTGCCTGCAATTTTGAATCAAATCAGCATATACTTCACTGACTTTATTTTTTCTGTGGAGATTTTAATGATTTTAAGTCATATTGACTTATTTTAAGAGGAGAGACATAATTTTGTAAATAGTGTATGAAGGAATGTCACCCGTGTTTTCAGAAATATAACTGTTACCCATTTGTTGTGTGTTATCTGTGTCCTTGTGACTTGAGAGTTTGTTATTGTAGATGTTCCCTTTTCTTATTTAAATGCTGTAAAGAATCAATATATATATTTCTGGTGCTGCCTGTTTGTAATTTATATTGTCTTTGTTGTGTTTACCAGATGTAAAATTGTTTTTTAAGAGAAAATAACCATTTTATGGCCATAAGAAGCCAATAAAATTGATTTAAACTAATATTGCCCTCTGTCTGTGTATTGTTGCCACTTAAAAAGTACAGTTTCAGACAAATACAGCTCAAGGTAGTAGACTAACATAACAGTCAACTGAAAACAGAAGAATTCACAAATATTTCAAAAATAATATATTGTGAGAAATAAACCACAACCAGAGTCAAGATAAGTGGATACGCCCATATGCAAACTGATTTTATTATACATTTTGTTATATCAAATGCAAGCAAATTAGCCTGAATGAAATATTTTGGATTTGTTTGCCATTGGTGGTAGAAAATGTTAATTTAGTTTAATTTATGGTTTAACTTAGAGGACATTTCAAATGATTAATTCTTCACATATTGTTCTTTTCCATGTCAAACAATCAAGGTTTCTACTTGATTCTCATTTATTACATCACTCCAAAATTTTGTGACATACAGTAGAATTTCTATATTTTTAAAATAATCCACTGGTGTAAACTGAGCTCATCACTAATCAATAAAACTTGTCTGGATGAGGAGATTTTCTTTGTTTTTTAAACCAACTGCAGGCCTAAACACACGCATACGGTTTAAACTATTTCATTAAGCCACATACACGTGGCAGATCTCTTGTATCTTAACCTCTAAGACTTTAGCAGCTTAGTCGTATTACCTGGAGGCAAACTTCAGTATCTTCTTGGTGTCACCTTTAATTTTTCAGAGCACCTCTCTCTGCGTCCTTGTCAGGCTTACTGTTAATGTGCTTCAACTGGTTCAGGATCAACCTCTGTAGCAGCCGATCTGATGACAGCTGCTCTGAAATGACCTCTACCATCAAAAGTGAAAGTCCATGCCTGGCTGTCCTACAGTTGGAGAGTTAACTGAGGGATGGCACTAGGTACCTGTAGAGGAACAGAGAGCATAGCAATTGACATGTTTGGTTCTTATTAAAATTACTCTGTGGAGCAGTCACAGTATTTCTTATGAATGCAAAACACATATCCCACATGTTTCTAATTTTATTAAGTGTGCATATTAGCTTTCTTGTCAAGAGTTAGATGAGAGGTTCAATACCACTCTTGAGTTTTGCACTGAGCATGTAGCTGGAGCTAGAAGCTGGTTAGCTTAGCTTAGCATAAAGAAATGGGTAAACAGCTAGTTTGGGTCTGTCAAAAGAAAACAAAATGCACTTAAGCTCACTAATTTACACTTCATTTATCACTTTTGTTAAGTCCATACAAAAACCCAAGAACATTTAGTTTTGTTTTGTTTTTTACGGGGGTGTGTTATTGCCAAGCTATTTTGTTGCTCCACCAAGACTAGAGTCAACTGTTCCCACCAAAGAAATAGTCCAGCACATAACACCTCCATAAAACCACACGTGGTCGTTTTTACACTTGTTTTTCTTTCACAGAACAAAGTAGTAAAAAAGATACGTTATAATGTGTGAATTACCAGTTAGAGGTGAGAGGTAGGCAGATTTTGTTAACTTCTTACAGAGCCAGACTAGCTTGTTTTCAGTGTTTATGCAGAGCTAAGCTACCTGGCTTCTGGCTGTGGGCTGATATTTGCCTTACAGACATGAGTGGTATCAATTTTCTCATCTAACTCTTGGCAGGAGAGCAAATAAGTATATTTTAAGGTGCCAGTTTCTCACAATCACCTGCTTACTGATGGTTCATGCTGAGAGGCTTAGCAGGATGCCCTAGGCTGAGGTGGTGTTAATAAATGAGGGCAGCAGATTTCCTCTTATCTAGCTCTCAGATCAAGGTTGGGCATCAGCCACCTACGAGTATCCCGTTATAAAAAGGTTACCATAGCAACTGTGCTCTCCATAAAAGAGGAGGGAGGAAGAACCAACAACCATCTGCTACTGCACTTGTGCAAGAAAGCCCTTGTTGTAGCAGTGGTGGAGGTTTGGTCAGGTGCAGCTCTCATGTGAATAGCAGGACTTGAGACTAGGGGCATAATTAAGGGTCAGAGTGGAATGTTAATACAGGTAAATTCACTTGAGATAAGTGCTTTAGAGAGTAAGATAGCCTGGTTGCATGAAACACATGCTGCAACTAACATACAGTACATGAGCTTTAACACATTGCATGAATAAGAAGACTGCAGTGGAAGACAGCATGTGATTGATTCATACATTTATTCATTATCATGTACAAATTGTATTCCGGTGGTACAAAGCTGTTGTAAGACTCCAGTGCTCACCCTCCTGTTGTCTTTATTGCAGTAAAAAAAGGAAATACCAGCATGATCAAGAGTCAAGAGGTACTTTGGCAAATATAAATTATGTGTTAAGAAGGCAAGCAGACATCTCGAGCAATGTAATGTAAGGGGAGAAAACGGCGTGAAAATATCAATGAGCAGCTTGTCAGCACTCATTTAAAAAAAAAAAAAGAATAAAAATCCATAAAAATATTTTATTTTTAAACAACACACACTTAAAACAAGAGTCTTCCTTTCTTCATCATCACACAAACTGCAAGGTACAGACTCACAGTATGTATGGATATTGCATTTCTGTGTGAGTGAGTGAGTGACAGTGTTCATGTATGAAATAAACTGTATTTTACATATGTAGTATATGAGCTCATGTCTGCCAATATGTGTATAGGTTCCATTTCATATCCGTGAACTGTAACCCCCGTTCTTACCACTGACTCAAGTGAATAAAACAGGTGGGGCCGGAGGGGTGAGGGGAGGAAACAACACGATAACGTTTGGCAAAAACCATCATGGTTGCAGCGATGAGGACGTGGGTGAGCGATGAGTCAATGTGACACAGCCTGCAAATATTTCTCCATATGTCCTTGTCTTTGTTCAGCTTTCAGGGTGAGACACCAAATCTCTGTGCTCGTAAACCATACCCCAGACTGTACACAGGGAGGGGGAGGGAGGAGGGGAGGGGGGGCATGGAGGAGACAGAGTAAGCACGCAAATAATAGAACAAGAGACAGAGAGTGAAAGAGGGAAGTATAGTAGAGAAGCGAGAGGACTAGTTCATAGGAGAGAGAGTGGCTTTGTGGCTGATAGTCTCTCGATGACAGGGTGAACAGTCAGACGGGGTTGGGGAGGTCAGGGAGAGTATAGATGGGCGGTGAGCTGGAAGGGTAAAGGAGGACAGAGGGGAAACTAGACGTCACTTCTCCCATTTTGTCTCATTTCAGAGGTATTGTTGTAGAAAGTGCAGCAGCATTATCTCGTAGTGCTCTCCAGACTCAGGGCAGCGAATACTGTGTCGCTCATTGGGATAGACCTAGAAAATGACAATAAAGCAACCAATAAACAGACCTGACTTATTTTAGTATTTAGTATTTTAGTAAAGTATTTTTAGTATTTCAGTACAAGTGCACTACATATTTGTATCTAGTAGAATCTGTTCGTGATCATATGAAAAAAAACACTCAAACTGCACATATACTAGGGATATTGTACATTTTTGGAAAGCAGACTCATACTTGAGACATTATTAGTAATTTACATTGAATTAGTAATTTACATTATTTACAAATAATGTTAACCTAGCATGTAGAGATTTCATATGGCAGCATCAGAAAGATATGTTAGTGGGCTGCATAAGGCTTGTGATGCTAACCTGAAGTTGGTAGGGCTTCCCAGCACGGATTATCTGTGACACTAGGAAATTGGTGTGGAAAAAGTGCACGTTCTCATCTAGAAATCCATGGAGAATCAGCAAACGGTTGGGCCTGGAACAACATGGATTACATGGTTTCAGTATGATACATTACCATATGACAGGCTTCAATATGCTATTAAGATATACAGTGAAATTCTTGAAATAACACATGTTAAACAGTGAAACACTCTCCAATCCTTCATGATTTAAAAAAGGAGTCTTCAGTGATCCAAAGAAATGTACAGAAAGGTGAAATACTGCAGCTCCAGAGCTTCAGCAACTCTAGTTTCAAGTCAGTATCCAAGAGCAGTGCTCCAACATGCCATTTGACGAGCCCTCAGGCTGTCCTCAGTCCCTAAAACACTGAGACTTGACTTAGCCTGCCACCTCAAATTTTGCATGTTCATTTGGCAGTGAAAAAATTGTATGTTCATAACTTAAAAGTACATCTAATGCCAGGATCAGACTACACAATATTTTTGTCTTTCACAATGGTCACCATGTCAGATTAGGCAATCATTGTGCCAGAAATTCTTGCCGTGTCTTGTCTGGGCGACCGGCAACACTACAAGTATGACCCTGACAAATCATTGCTCATGTCCTTGCGCAAGTGCATAGGTCAAGGAGGGTCAAGAAATAGTCAGTCACGGCTACAGAGACACTTGATGCTGTCAGTCTTATGTTCCGAAAAGAAAGAAAAAACAATTGTGGGCTTGTTCCTGGATGTCAAAAAGGGGACAGTATGGACTGTCTATCCTTCACAGAGAACTTGAGGTAACGATTGTGTTAACATGTAAAGAACATTACATAAAGCTACCAGGTACGCTGTATGTAAACAGAGGGTCTCGTGGAGGGAAAAATGATTGGGTTTTGTGAATTGTATACTCTGGTAAATGAAGATACAAATATTTGTTTTAATATCAGGTGGCTTCACAATCACTATAACTGAGTGTTCTCTGGTGCACATATGAAAACACCAACACAGGAAGTCAAAGCTGTCCAGCAGCTGGCTGTGTTGGTGTTTATGTCCGCCAGAGAGCACTCTGCCATCCTATTGGTCAACGTCAAGGAACACGGAGATGTCAAACTAGGCAGGAAAATACAAAAGATTCTGACATGCTAGACTTTTCATTGGGGTGTCACACGACTGTTCTTTGATTATGTCACACTACAAGGCCAATTCGTCATTCTTGACGTTCATAAATCGGCCCAAACGTTGGAAATTTTTCAGCGGCAACAAAACTGTGTCAAAATCGGGCTGAATTTGTGTGGTCTGATCCCAGCAAAAGACACACAGACATGCTTAGATATTCATAAAGCATTCCCTCCTGTTAAAGAGGTTCATAGTTTCATAAATTTGTGAGTCATACTTTAGGTCAGGCATGAGAATGATTAAAATTAAGTATTATTTAAAAAAAAAAAAGGTATAAGAACAAGATCTATACGTCCAAATAGTTTTGACACATACATGTCAGACTGAAGAATATGAGAGAAATAAGAAGTTCCCTGCAGCCATGATGAAATATCTATGCAGTTACACATGTACACATGCAGTATGGTTAAATTAGGTGCAATAATACAGGCACTATTGGCCACTCATATGTGTACTGACTCGCTAGGCAGCTTGTCCACGTGCAGCGCCACAGAGCCTTCCTCATAGCCCTGCTGGTTGTTCTCAGGCACATCCATGTAACGCTCTGTGTAGCCTGTGTCATAGGCCATCCACACAGTCACCGGGGCACCTGCAATAGCCAACTGACAGAGGCGCAATGTGGTCAGATGGAGAAGAAATGAAGACCAAAAAATGCTATTATATTGTGGAAATTAGTCATTTTGCGTAGACAGTAACTCAACAAATATGGTACAGAAAGGAAGTAGTTTAATTTTTTTTTAGTGTGTTCCTGAAAAATGTTGAAATGTTTCAATAATTCTACAGCATATTCTGATATTATGGCTCAGTTGGATATACATTAGGTGGAAAAAAGCATGGGCACAAAATTAAATTTCAATTCCTCTACAGTGATGTATCCACAGATATCCATACTGACTGAAGGCTGTTAGCACTGTAGCATTGTCCAACACAGACACCATGTGGATGTAAGTGGCAACTACACCACAAGCTCAGATTTAAGACAGTATACTTCAGGAATTAAGCAATTCATGCTGTTTAAAGTGTTCTACATGGTGATACAAGATACAAACTGTAGTATGCTTCCCTGTTTCTGGCTAAATGAGAGAACGCTAACTGATAGAAAGTGAGTTTAAGGATAAAAACAGGGCTGAAGGACGAAAAGGCCTCCTAACCTTGAAGACGTTGGGCCGCTGGATGAGGCCCATGAGAGAGAGGAAGCCGCCGTAGGACCAGCCATGGATGGCGACACGGCTCAGGTCCACAAAGTTAAACTTCTCTGCTACATACTGAAGCCCCTCCACCTGGTCTTCAATCTCCACCTGACCCTGAGTAGACAAAGGCACATCAGAGTGTTATTTAAACTGATACTTGTGCAACCTTTTTCCTATTTCCCCTCTAGTTTGTTATCTAACTCCTACTTTACCATTTTGTTTTTAAGTGCTCCTTCAAATTCAAGGCCCCTCTGACAGGAACCCCTCCCATCAATGACGACCACAGCGTAGCCCAGAGAGGCCAGTGTGTTCAGGCGGAGGTACTTCATCCCCTTGAAGGAGTTGTTAACCAGCTGAACCTGGAAACACATACATACACAAAATGTTCTTCTAAATGCTTAACCTAGGACAAAAGGATAGCAGTCACAATGAGATCTCATTTGACGAGATACCACATGATTACATCAAATACCAAGCAAAGACAGGATATAGCCACTAACCTGTGGGCCTCCATACACGAAGAGAACTGTCGGGTGTTTCCTGCCCGGCTGCAGGTTGTGTGGCTTGTAAACCATCCCATAAAGCTGGAAGCCCGACTTCCCTGGAAAGTCAAAAATCTCAGGCGGACTGTAATCTCCCGGGCAACCTGGAAGACACATTAACACATGGTCATTAGTTTAGCGCAGGGTAAAACTGTCAGAGTTACAGGGTCGACTCCTAGTGGAAATCATATTACAAGTGCAGCAGATTGCATTTAGTGTATGAAAAACATCTAAAAAAATGGATAAAAACATGTTAGTGTTACACATAAATACCACACATCCCAATAAGTCTTGTGAAAAGGAACTGGGGAATATTGTCGTTCGACAACACATGACAGTAAGGAATTGCTCTCTCACTCGTGGTTGAATCATAAGCGACAATCAACTCTGACACAAAGCGTTCAAGATGACGTAGATGGTTGAGCACCACATTATCTGATTGCTGTCAGGATTGTCTGGAGGACGCCATTGTAGATCGAACCGACTGTCCTTGATCTAATCAAAACCAGACCTCAACTTTCCCCTACAGACTTAGCTCTATTGATTGTTCCAAAAATAAAGCCACAGATAGGTTGGACAACCTTCACACTTGGCCAGATTGCTCACTAAAAAATACTCACTGAGCCAAATTACGTACATATTTGCCAATGCAACAAAGATATTTTAATCGAGATCTGGCACAGGGTTTGAGTTTTAGACGCTGCTCTGACTCCTCAAGTGCCACATGACTGCAAAATATGTCAAACAGAAATTTGTTTGTTTGTTGTCTACATAGTTACATGTGCAGGATACTATCTGTCTATAAACACTACCGATAGGTCAAGATGTTTTTCTGTGTCTTTGTAAGGAAAAGAACTATATGGGGGTTAACATCAAATCCCATTTACCTGGTGATTCCATCATGCTGGCCCAGAACTCTGGTACCATGTGTAGTGTGTCACCTTCTGAACTGGTCAGTTTGTAGACATGAACACAGGGAGGCGTACTCACATTACTGTAGTGGCTGACAAAAAAGTCAAAGTTCTGCAGAGAGAGAGAGAGAGGGGAAAGAGAGGGAGACAAAAATGTCAAGGAAGGCACAGAAAAGCTGAGAGAAGATATGGAATGCTGAAACATCCTACACAGATCTGTGTAAGAATGCTCAACATGAGCTACTGTCAGCGTAGAGCGTATTTAACAGCCGGAGAACATTTATCTTTTATGCTGCAGACTATCCAGTCAATCCCCAGCTTTGACAGCTTTCCTCAGGTTTTGAAGGTGTCTTAACTTTCATCATTCTTAAACCTGCAGTACGGAACTTTTACATATAAATTAAGTCCTAAATTCAAGCCCTTGCCAAATGAATTCACATAATGCTGATCAAACCAATCACTACATGATAAATCTCTCTGTATTTCACAGTATACCAGAGTTTTTAATCAGTTGTCCGGTATGCAGAGCATGCTCACTACAGACTTCCACTGGTCAAGCCGACTAACTTCCGGTTAGTTCTCTGCTAACTTAAATGGGAATAAAATTATAATAACCATTTTCGCATGAAGCTTCAGGTGCTAACAGCGGCTAACAGCAAAACTGACCTGCTGGAGGAAATCTCTCCATCTGTGACTGGCTCTATGACGTAGAGGGGTTACTAGCATGACCTCTCTCCTACCATATGAAACTAGAGCACTCATACTCATAGTTACTATTTGTACACCAAGTAGTTTTACAAACTTTCATCAGAGACAACTGGGATTCACATCGTATAATCCACTGTTATGGTGAATGGGGCCATTTAAGGTCAACGTTAGCGCTAAAGGAGTTCTTTTAAACCCAGCTGAAGCGTCCGTTGACGGGTAGAGCTGCCAGTGGCTTCGGCTTCAGCTCCAGCTGTGCAGCTGGGAGGTCTCCAATTAAAGGGAGAGCATTCACGGTGTGAGAGGCTACTGCTCCAAAGGTGATGGCCACAATGAAACCGCTTTTCAGCAGAGAAGTTCAAAATGATAACAATGTTAACAATGATTGGTGATGGATTTCATGTTAACTAGTCATTGAAGTTACATTTTTCCTGAAACAAGCCCACATTTACCTACAAAATATGTGCCGAATTAAACAGCTGCTTTTAACTTTACTTTATTTTTAAAATATCATCCATGTTGCTTGCCTTACAACTTTATTTTTCAAGTTTTACCTGACTAACAGAGCAGCTATGAGAGAAGCCAGGCTTGGTTAGTCTGACCACATCTCCGGGTGAGTCATAGCTGACCACGTAGAGGTGATGCTCCAGAGGAGTGTCTCTGGTTCCCTGGAAGTACACCAACTTGGCTGCCTCATTCACCCAGATCTAGCGAGAGAGAGAGAGAGAGAGAGGTAAAATGGGCCAGTGAGAGAAAAATGGAAGGAGAATGAGAAGACAATAGCAGTAAGGCAAGCAAAACAACATTAGATAGAAAGAAAAATATTTTAAGGAAACAGCAGCAACTTCCCAGAATAAACTGCAACTTGCAATATATGCAGATATAGATTTCTTAGTGTTGCTGCTTTTCTCTTCCTACAGGAGTTTGTAATGCCAAGAATTCTTATCCTGGGAAAAAAAACTGTTTCTGACTGCACTATAGTTACCTGCATATCATTTACAGGTATAAGTGTTTATATGCAATACTGATGGACTTCGTCTAACCTTGGAACCATGTCTTGCCAGCACTTCCCACTCTCCACTGGTCAATGTAACCTCCTCCTTGATTGCACATTTGAAGTCTCCTGGAAAAAGCAGATAACAGAATCAACATGCTCCTTGACATACCAAAAACTCTGACGTAAACCCTGACAGTTGAGTCCAGATGAGATAAAATACTATTCACTTTTAAAAAAAGACATACATAGACATTTACTAGTCACTTACCCTCTATGTGCTGGTAATCCTCTGTCCAGTGGTAGCAGCCCGGTTGTAACAGGGAAGTGATTTTATACAGATGGCTGAAACCTGTTTTCGACTCATTTACCCAAATGAAACTAAACTCATCTTCTGTTGTTTGAATAAAGGGATAGAATATATCATGAACCTGTAGAAAGAGAAGAACAGTTAGTTGATCTGCAGAAACCTTCATGCACCATCAGTGATCTACTCATTAACCCTCTCTAGTTAAAACTAGGACTGTATCAGCTTTATAATGCCATTTCTGATCGCGGTGTGCTGGTTTGAGTGTTTTACAAAACTCTATCACAAAGGTAAATATGACAACAAAATGACAAATTCAAAATATGAATATGAATAAATATAATAACTTTGAGCCAAACCAAAAGCCAACTGAGAGGCTAATCTTCGTGTGCCAGGTGAAAGGACCTACATTAATCCAGACATCGGTGGTCTCCTCATAGATTATGTACGGCTGCATGTTGCTGGGCACGGCCTCCAGACTGGCCTGCCTCTGAGCTGGGTCATCTGTGACAGAGATGAAGAGGGCTGGAGGCAGCAGGACCAGCTGTAGTTTCCTCTGACTTCGGTCCAGCAGCACTGCCCAGCCACTAGGGGGACACAGAGCAGACAAAACTTTAAAAGAAGAAGCAAAAAAAAAAGAAAAACATCTAATCTTGCCCAGCAACATAACATTTTCCTTCAAATGCTACAGAGAACAGCATGTATGTTTGCGCATTTCCCCCAAAAAATCTCACAATAACACAAAATCCAAATAGCAGATTTGTTTATTTTGAAGATGGTGACATCATCTTACTATTTGCCATCACTCGTCCATCCTACTCTGGCGATGTATTCCGTCCCTGGAAACAAGGAGGTGAAGGGGACGACCAATTCTTTATCTTGTGTGCTCACGATCTGTAGACACGTATGAACACACACATTAGAAACGCCTGATGACGACATGGGAGATGAAAGGAAAACAAGCCAAGAGTGAAAGACTCACTCTTCCTTGATGGTCTGTCTTGATCTCTGCAAGTTTAAGGGTAGCTTGTGGATTTTTGCTACCTATAAATTAAAAAAAAAAGAGAAAATGTGAAGTTATATAAATAGCAAATAAAAACAATTCACTGCTCCAAGCATGTGTGTGTATAAAATATGGCTGCAATCACCTGTGCGGGGATATCTGTATGCGTCTGCTTTCCGCTCCTCCAGTGCTGGAGATGGAACGTGGATAATCTCTACTTCCGTTTCATCCACCTCTTCATACAGCAGGTACACTGTTTTACCTCCATCAGGGTCTGACAAGCGGAGGAAAATAATGAATTTAAGAAGTTTATACAGAAAATAGTGTATGTACATTCAAAAAGCATATCTAATGCTACAGTTGCTGACCTTCCACTGCTGAGGGACTCCACCAGTAGCCAGTAAAACGGTCAAACTCCTCCTGGATGACAAATGTTGCTACACCTGCAGACTTGGGGTCCTCCTTAACATTATCCACACCTGGAAGAAAATTTAAAAAGATAAAGGATTACATTCATGTAATGTTAATTGGTATAACAGTAAAAAAGCAAACTATAAAATACTATGCAGTTACAGTATGTTAAAGGCTAGTAAATACATATCATGTAAACATGTCATTGTACGGCCTTTTGTCAACTATTCAAATAATTAAATAAAACCCAAAACCTTCTCACCTTTGTGACAGTAAGTGAGTCTCCTTTCCTCGCCAGTCTTAATGTTGGCTATCCACAGGTCGTTATTGTTGATAAAGGCGAAGAAGTCAGGGTCTCCAGGGCAGATCTTGGGGTCCATGCGGGTCCCTGAGCACTGGGTCTTGATCTCCACTGGCTTTACAGGAGCAGACTGCTAAAACCAACAGACGCAATATTAGCCAAAGGCAAAGAAAGAAGTACACTTGAAAGCAAAGATAAAGGATCTTTTTAAATTCAGAACGTTTCATAGATATGAGAAGGTACACTGAGCACAGTGAAGTGCACCTTGCTCCATCAGGAGGCTTTCTTAAAAGATTTCTGCAAGCTGACGACAGACACAAACAGACGTGGCACTTGACAACAAATCAATACAATTAACAATATTTTCAATAAAATGAACAGTGCACCTCGTATAATGCTTCAAAAGTGCAAAAAAGTTTTTTTCTAATAATCACCAACTCCTCAATCTCATACCTCCAACCTAACTTGTGTGTAAAGACATGGCCTGCAGACAAATGCTAAACTTCAAGATGTTTTTAAATGTCCTAGCTGTTCAATAGGTGTGAAATCAATAACATTATAATGTACAAGTGATCCAATTGTTTGTAGGGTGGGAAACACCATGACATAGGAATTTAACAACTTTATGTATCAAAGTATCAAAGTTACAAAAGACACAAACATCAATGCAAAGGCACCCTGAAGATGCAGCCTTCTCAAATAATAAAGGTAACTTAAACAATCTTGATCAGGATCCCAGATTCAAACCAACCACATCATCAAAGAGGAGGATCACCAAATGTCACAAACACCAATTTAACAAAACAGTTGCTACATAAACTATAGGTCCAAAGATTCTCACATAACTGAATTGGTGCCTCCGTGACTCTCTTATAGCTAAGATTTCTAGCAGAGATGCAATTTATATCCGAAGCTAATGCATGAAAATCACACAACTTGATATATAGACTTCTCCCCATAATATCTTGCAATGCATGGTAAGCATGGTGTCAGATCTGTAGTAGTACTGTAATAATATACATGTGATACCAAAACATTTTGATTAATTCTAGGCAACAGTATTAAAATTATAAATACAAAAAAGTACATCCATTTTGCTATGAGAATGCAACATACAGATAATTGCAGACACCATTATGAATAAGTACACACTGGCTTAACTGACTCACAGCAACAGCACAGCCCTACCTAGCAGATGCTTAGTAACACCCTTCCTCTTTTTGGATTGTTGTCAAGTACTTCATCAGTCCCAGCACAGGCTACACAGCGGCATTGTGGAATTCTGACTTTACAGACTTGTACCTTTCTCTAAATGACATCTGTCCAGAGTGAGAATTCCAAATTGAAGAAAAAACAGCAGTATACTCACGATGAAGCCATTGTTGCCTCCATCCTGACAGTAAAAGAGACTATTGCTGGCCTGGAAGAGGAACAGGCCTGTCTGAGCATGGTAGTCGTAAGAGGTGATACCAAATGCCCCGAGACGTTTACGCTCTCTCAGCAGCTCCTCTTCTCGAGAGTAGGCCCCCTGGTGCGGCGTAGCCTTAGAGAAACGACAGATGTACAACATTAGTAGAAATTGAAAATAATTAATATACAAGTTATCTGTGCAAATAATTGTTGGTTTACTAATATATACAGTATCATTACTGAGAAATATCAGATGTGACACATTCAACTGACCCATCCCCTCCCAGATCAAAAAACTACATAATGATTGTTCAGTCAAGGCATTCCTCTCATAGTTTCTGACATGGTTGCTCAATCTTTCAAGTTTCAGAGCATATTTCAAGTTTCAGAGCATATTTCAGATCCTTAAAATAACTGTAATGTCACTCCCTCAGGGACTCCTTATCTTAAAATGAAACCAGCTTGAAAGTGAAACTAAAGAAAAGGCTGCAATCTATCAAAAATTCTTACAGGGGATTTTTCAAAAACATCTAAAATACACATTGCCTTGTGCTGTTTGGCATTGGCACTGCACGAGCAGGAAGAAGGGGAATTCACCTGGAAGTGATCCAGCATCTGTTTCCATGACAACACTAAGAGGGCCTCCTTCCGGATCTTCTTGGGGATTTCAGAGTAGAGTAACGAGTTCTCTCTGCTTCCGTAAGGCATTCCTGGTACACACACAGAAAAGAAACAAAAGGCAACTTCAACGACAGCAAAAACAAGAAAAGGAGAAATTTCACACAGTGATTTGTTTTAATGTCATGAGGCGATCATATTCTGCTGCCTCGAGCGGGAAAACAAGGCTGAGGTCAAGTGAAAAGAGTACAAGAGAGTAGTATATAACTAATACAAATCACACGCTACCATGCAACACTGTAAACTGACAAGTGGCTTACCAAGGTAGTATAACCGATGAGAGTGGGGACCATTCTCATCCTTCTTCTGCACAAACTGGAAGTCATGGGGAGCCTT
The DNA here is from genome assembly GCF_963924715.1 of Thunnus thynnus. Lineage (NCBI taxonomy): Eukaryota > Metazoa > Chordata > Actinopteri > Scombriformes > Scombridae > Thunnus > Thunnus thynnus. The sequence continues at coordinate 11,807,588 of NC_089528.1, forward strand.
GTTGGCGATCATGCCTGAGTACTTTCTGCTACAATGGATGATGTCACGGAGGCCCTCCCAAGAGTGTTTCTCCACAAAGAACTGAGATGGGACATCCTCCATCTCCACTACTTCTGTACTGTCCGAAAGGCCGTCCACAGCCGTCATGCTCACTGTCACACAGCTGGATGTTGACATTAGAAATAACAGATAAGCAGTGCAAAAAATACAAAAAAAACTAGGCACAACTTCAGTTCTACTTCCTTTAAATGCATCAATTTAAACAACTTCCAAAGCATCAAAGCAGTGATAAGAGAAATAACATGAACCCTAGGTGTCATACTGTACCTTTTCCAGATACCTTCTTTATTGTCACAAAGTTTGACCTTCTTGACTCTATGCATTCACCGGTCAACACGCCTCACTCCGATTCTGCAACCTATGGACAAAGTACAGTACCAAGATCATTCAAAATTCCTACATTGTGTTAACAAACAGAGCTACACATATTGATAATAAACATGGTGAGGGGACAGCAATTGCTCATAATGACAGCAAAGTAAGGACAGTTTCCTTTCTTGAAGACATTCCTGACTTAGGGATAGTGCAGTTTAAAAAAAGAAATCTGTTACAGCAGTCTTAAGACCACAACAAAAATGATCAAAATGTGCCTCAAACAGAAGGGGGAAACATAAATCATTTATGAGGACTTTATACAGTATGTTGTCTCAGAAATATGAAGCCATAGATCTTAAAAATGCACAAAAGTGACAATTCATGGCTTATGACTTCTGTATGTCTCCAGCTCTGTTACAGGTGAAGTACAGGGTTTAAGGGAATACCACACATTCCTTACTTTATAATCTGTGTTGGGTGAGGGATTAGTATGACTCAAAGAGCAGTGGGAAAAATGGGATACTCTTAACAACTTAAGTGCCTTTTTCTTACGTTAGTGTAAGGAAGTTGTGGCAGGCTGGTCTGACACTGTGGTGGGCCACCTTAAATCTGTGTATAAGAAACACTGAGCTCAGAAACAAAAATACACACCAACTAGTACCTTCAGTTAAACCTCAGGTCACAAGTGCCATAAAGAGTCAACTTAACAATCACTAGTATCATATGTTAAGCTGTCAACTCGTACCTACAGCGGAGATCTATATGAAGAGTGGACTAAGGGAAGTGTATTTATGAATGGAGATTAGCGAAAATGTATATTAGCCCGTACAAGAGGAAATGCATCTATACTACTGTCTGAACCCATCTAAACATTAAACTTTAACTTAACGAGGCCCTTGTGTTGTTCTGTAAAATGTGTTATAATAGATAAGAATTACACTGCCCCTTTGCAGACATGGAAAGGCCCAATTTGGCTCAGCCGGTTACTTGATAGCCTTCAGCAGGCTAACTTTAAGGGTGGGGAACAAGTCGGGTGAAATAGTAAAACAACGGTAACTTACCGTTAATGTGAACAATTAACGTTAGCTTGCCTAGAATACATCTTTGTTCTCGGGTTTCAACTCATCCACACTGAGAAGAACACCGGTAAATGCATTTCACACTGTTAACATGTAAAATGGTACAACGGCTAGTTACATTTGGCACTGAATGACGAACCCCAAAGTTGTTAGAAAATGACAGCTATTAAACAGTGTCGATGTTGAAATATATCTATATATAGCATAGCTAAATTCTGAAATCACAGCTCTCTTCTGTCATTTTCGATCTGAAGCTAACCTGCTAAGCTAACGCTAGCTGCCGTTACCCGAGCTCAAAGCTAGCGGTTGCTGATTTTGTGTAAAGAAAAAAAACGTCCCTACGACACAAACCGAAATTAAGGGAAATACTTACCAATCTGGCCACTGTTTCTTTTACCAAGTTCTGGACTTTATTAGCTTGGTGTCAGTAAACAGATTTCGCAGCTGCTAAAGGTTGTATCCATGGCCCAGACTGGCCACACACACACACACACACACAATATAGCTTGCTTTCACACCGGAAAGAAGAGGAACCTTTGCCCCGGCGGGTGCACACACACGGTACTCTTTCAGGGTCGCACTGCCGCTCGGAGGAGGCATCGGTGCAGCGTAGCGCGGTGTTTCCTCATCTCCCAGAAACTGACTCTTGTATTTTTAATTATCTTTCTGCTCTGATTTCTGGTAAACATGTCTAAGTTCAGACAATGTCAGCAAAAAAGCTGCAGTTTAGTAACTTAACGATCTCCAAAGCCACCACATATATGAACTGTTTCAGCCTGTACTATACTTGGGTTTTCCTCTTTTTTTGTAAAATGGGACTTCCCTATTTTAAGTCTTAGTAGATTAATCATGCAGTCAGAAATAAACAATCACATATGTTGAATGTACTTATTCAGGTTTTCCAATATTAATCACAACCAACAGAGCAAACATTCTGTACATTCTTTCACAATTATCTTGAAGCCAGCCACTGTTAATCACGGTCAAACACTCAACTTTGTATGAAAACACCCTGTACAAACATTTTCATTTTGAGGCAGTATGCTAAAGAAAGCAAAGCAGACAAGTTTTGTGGAGCACCCAATTGTCTTTATTTATACAAAGTATACAGCCATTCTACTTCAGAGGGATGAAACGGGAAGAGTGTGTGGCTCCGATACCAGGGCGACCGTGCTTGACTGGCTTGTAGGTGATGGAGAACTCGCCCAAGTAGTGACCGCACATCTCAGGCTGTGGGGAGGACAAACAGCTTTGTTAGTAACAAGATAAATGCCACAAGATAAATACTTAGAGCAGCATGTACAGAACAGTAAGTTGTACAATTGGACTCAATTTTATTCAGACTTAAGAAAAAAAAAAAAAAGTAAAAATTCACAGTGATACATCACAAGCAGTTGCACAGCATAAAATCAAGCCTCAAGAGTAGTACACAGTAATGTAATAACTGCTAATCATAACCTGAGGTCTAGGATAAATTCAAAGTGTACACTTAACACAGCTCTTAGTTTTTAAATCAACACCATCACTTTGTAACATCCTGCTTTAAATCAATGAATTTGATGTTGCCAGAGGTATATTTTATGGTCCTTCATGTTTTGAATATTACAATTCTTTAGTTGTGATTTCAGGCTGGTTTACATGGTGGAGGAAGGGGATAACAAAGTAGGTATAAATGGGTAAATTTGCAGCATAATGGGTCATACAAGGTGCATGCTAAAGAATGAAATAACAGCAGTAACTTGAAATTTTTTAAGAGTTATATCAACTCAAATTTCACAAAAATGTCAGGTCTGTAGCTGTGCATCAATGAGACTGTATCTAATTTATTACTTTCAAATGCAAATGAGTTTATCTTACCATCTACAGTCATGTACAGCCACCATTCAATTGTGGTTGTGTGTGTACAAAGAAACAATAATTCTAAATTTAGAATATATTACTTGGGTCTTTCAAATGGTCAATTATCCATTTCAAGTCCGAAAGCAACCTTACACATCAAATTTTCCCTAAACCATATGCGTAAAGCTCTGACATTAATAGGAAACGTCTCCTGTTACAGGCCACAGATACAGGAAATTATTACGAATGGCTTCAAAGTGAGTGTGACTGCAAGCATTGTAGCTTTGATTAACTTCTACCTGGACACAAGCTTTGTATGCACAGTCTACTGTTATCCTGAGCTTAGTATGGTGGGGGGGAGGGGGATTGTTTTGTTTTTTTAAAAACACATGCATGCCTCACTATCAGATCACCCATCATGTAATTTTTTTGGGACTCAAGTGACATTCGTTCTCAGGAAGGTGACCAAAGTAATGGATATGGTTGTCTGAGAAAGCTGAGCATTTCAAAATGTACACATACGTTCTTCCTCCCTCCTGACCACTAGCAGCTCACCTTGATTTCAACCTGGTTGAAAGTCTTGCCGTTGTACACTCCAACCATAGACCCAACCATCTCAGGCAGGATGACCATGTCCCTCAGGTGGGTCTTCACCACCTCTGGTTTCTCCATGGGGGGAGCTTCTTTCTTTGCCTTGCGCAGGCGCTTCAGGAGGGACTGCTGCTTGCGGCGCAGGCCACGGTTCAGCCTCCTCCTCTGGCGGGCACAGTAGAGCTGCATCAGCTGCTCACTACAGAGAGAGACAGGACAATGACGTCAACAAAGTTCTTGGCGATCTTTGGCATTAACATTTGTTTCATGTGTTGCAAATCATCAGCACACCATAGTGGCAGTTTGGGTTGCAACTATTATTTTCATTATCAATTAATCTGTCAACTATTTTATCGATTAACTCATCTTACTGGTCTATAAAATGCCAGAAAATGGTGAAAAATTCAGATCACTTCTTCCCAAGGCGCAACCTCTAAAGATACCAGAAAATATTTGAGAATGACTGAAAACATTGATTGATTAAATGTCTTGTTTCTGTGTAATTGTTGTAGCTCTAGTGGCAGTTATTGATTGGCATTTAAATGCTCTGTGAGCAACTTTTACACTTCCAGCTACACTGAAATGGAAAACATAGGGAATTAAGATATAGTGACATGACTATAAAAAGGTGCAATCACACTATCATCATCTCCAGATGGCTCTAAATCAGTTAAAACTATCAGATTACTAACTGATCACTCTGCTCAATGTTTATCATCTACATTGGGACTGTGACAAAACCTACCTTTTCAATATCTTTGGACAGAGAGCTGATGCAGACACATTTCATCAATTTAGATTGGAGACAATTTTATAGCCAGATGTAGTTAGTAAAAAGGCCATTCCTGACTTATGCAGAAATAATCTTCACCATCTCACCTACAGAATGTGACATAAAGGCTTCACTACTAGGGGTTTAAAAGTATATGTATTCACCCTGAACTGTTTGGTACCGGATGTTTGGTTCTTAACTTTCCTCAGTTCAGTATATTCTGTGACCTGTCAACACAGTTTAACAATCCACAAACTCCAACACGTAGAACCATAATCTAGAGCGCAAGTTCCACCAAGAACATTTTAACAGCGCATCACATAGGTGTAGCATTTTTATAGATGTATACTCGCCGGCTTAGCAAAGTTGCCTTTGTTACCCATGCTTATGTAGTGTTGCTGTCGTCGGAACAACAAACAAGATCCAAGCAGGACGATCCACCCATGACACTGACTGAGTACAAACAATATTACTAAAATACGCAGTCTTATCCCAGTATTTACACAATACCATGTCTCCCCATCCCTTCCCTGTCTGTGGCAGTCGCCTTCAAGTGAGGCCATTCGGAACAGCTATAAATATTTGGTTTCCGATGTGGTCGAAATCAAGTCATAAGAACCAATTCTGAGCATAAGTCTTCATAAACAGAAGGGATGTTTTCTTTTTCTACTGTAGCATAACTAAACTATTTCAGTAATAGTTTTGATCGACGAGCTATTAGATTTTCACATTTTCCTCAAAGGACCAAATTATTTTCTTCCTGTATTTTCCCGCTGTACCGAAATCATACCGAACCACAACCCCAAAACCAAGGTACATACCAAACCGTGACTTGTGTACAGTTACACCCCTGAGCTTTACTTAAATGTCAAACATGAGTTGAATACAGGTAAACCTAAAAGGTTTTAAATGAGGGAAAATTAAGCTTTACATTCATGTTTAGAAGATATATATGTGCAGTGAGTGTGAGTATGTGCTATAGTGCAACTACAGTGTCAGTCGGTGTAAGTTTTTCATTTTGATGACTCCAGCTGACCAACGGCAGTGTCTCACTTACTAGGACATGTCCAGGAGCTGGTCCAGGTCCACACCCCTGTAGGTGAACTTCCTGAAGGTACGCTTCTTCTTGATCTCTGTATCCGCCTGAAACACAAGACATCATCACCGGTTAGCATTTAGCTTCCAATTAGCTTTCACACCACAGCTCATATGTTTACACCACAAATGAGTTTAATGTATACGTTTGGCATCTACAGAGTAGTTATTTAGTCCTCGCATGGGGACAACACAAAGAAGACACTGTTTCTTGAAGTTTGAACACCGAGCTGACGTTAGCTTAGCACAGTCGGCCATCGCTCCGGCTACTACAGAGCCAATAAAGATGACTTTATCTGACATTCTACGCAAAGATTTACTACAATTAAGTTGGTAAAAGTATGTAACGATCGGATGATGGAGTCAGGTATCATAAAATGTCCCTGTAGAGTTCAGATGCATGTAGATTATGTTTTCAGACGCTTCACGATCAGGTTGGACACCTACCATCTTGCCTGAGGTTCAGGGGAAAAGAACGGGCAGAAGTCTCGCTGGGCCTGATATCGCGCGATTTCAGATCAAACATCCGGCGGTGTCTTCCGGTAGTAGTTCCCTTTGTGAACAGCAGGTGGTGCAGTTTGTGTTCAGTGTCAAGTTTCCTACCAACGTGTCCCATTTTTATTATCGTTTCTAACTGCACATTAAACTGTGGCACAGAGTTCTACACATCAGGAGGAGGAAAAAAAAGCAGTTATAGAGAAAAACAGTATGTTGTGGATGGTCTGAATGTTTAGTATTTGAAAGACATGTAGCTTACCAACTCATGACAGGATCAGAGGTGGAAAGTAAACTTCAGTGTTTCCATTTTGTGAGACACCAGCATATTTGATATATATATATATGTGTGTGTGTGTGTGTATATATATATATATATATATATATATATATATATATATATATATATATATAAAGCCAAAATAAAGTATCTTAGTAAGGTGTTGGGCCACCACAAGCTACCAGAACAGTTTCAATGCGCCTTGTCATTGATTCTACAAGTCGCTGAACTCTACTGGAGGGATGAACATCATCCTTTTTATGATGGTGGTGGAGAGCACTGTCAAACATGTCAGTCCAAAATCTCCCATAGGTGTTCAACTGGGTTGAGATCTGGTGACTGTGAAGGCCATAGCATATGATTCACATCATTTTTATACTCATCAAACCATTCAGTTACCCCTCATGCCCTGTGACTTGGGGCATTGTCATGCTTAAAGAGACCACTCCCATCAGGATAGAAATGTTTCATCATTGGATAAAGGCGATCACTCAAAACTACTTTGTACTGATTTGCAGTGACTCTTCCCTCTAAGGGGACAAGTGGACCCAAACCATGCCAGCAAAATGGCCCCCAAAGTAGAACAGAATCACCAGATCCCCTCAGTGTAGGGGTCAAACATTCAGACATTTAATGTGTCAAACGTCTGTAGATAGATAGATACTTTATTAATCCCAAAGGGAAATTAAAATGTTACAGCTGCCAACAATGAGGTAAAAAAAAGGTAAAAGAAACAAATGCAATTAAAGGCAAAATTATTTGCATTTGTTCCTTTTACCTCATTGTTTTTTTTACCTCATTATTGGCTGCTGTTTATTCTTAGTGTATAGTGGTCAGAGGTCAAAAGTCCCAAATTATTTTGAACGCTTTCAGGACCAATGATGATAAGAACTTCTGTCTTCCTCTTTTAATTTTATTTTGATTTTTTTTTTTTTGTTACATCCATGTAGGTTTTGAAACACATGGTTACAATTTGAAAGTTGGACTTTCATTTGTGATTAGGTTTTTCCAGAACTGCGACTGTTACTTAAGGTTTGGAATATTTTACTTTTTGATTTAAAGGACTGATCCTCTGCAACAACCACCCTGAAGTGCCCTTCAGCTGTCAACCAGACTCAACGTCTTTTCAACCTGTTGCTGGTAGGAGTTGGCTTTTCTTTTTAAACACAACTATAAAAAAAGTTAAGTCAAAGAATTGTTGGCTAATGAAAATATAGGAACTTAAAAAGAGTCAGTTTCAATCCTCAAAAACAGAATATTTTCTCACTTCCTCTGTTCGAATTTACCCTTTCAGATAGTTTTGGTTTTATTTACCCAGATATCTATCTGCCTCCAGCCCAATGCAAGGGTGAAAGGCAAGATGAAATATGTTTTTATCTGTATCTTCTTTATCAACTTCACTGTAGACATGAAGGTCTAAAATCTGATTGTAGAGATTATTTGAATTAGTTTTCTTTTATTTGATTTGCTGCATTCTTGATCTGATTTATACTAATTCATGCATGTGGAGTGGGCACAGTTGTATGCAGACTTTTCTTTTGTGTTGCTGTAGAATTTTTAAAATGTAAAAATCCCAATTCACCCCCAATTTTCAACAGAATTCTCAAAACCTGGACAGTAAAACCAAAACTATCTGCATGGCTTGATAAACTGGAGGGTAAGTGTGTACATTTAAAAAATATCTTTTTAAAACAATACAGACTGTCTGTTATTGTAAGGACTTATCATACAGTAGTGCACAGTAATGTAGAAACAGTGCAACTTGTGTACTGTACTAAGAGCTGGTGTTTCATAACCCTTCCTGTTTTGTTCATCATCTCTGACCAACTGGTTTGTTATCATTTTTAAGCAATGATAAATATGCTTCCAGGCACCTGAACAATGCTACACTACTGCAGATTATAATAAACATTACACTAATACATATACAAACAACACCAGATAATGAATACACATCTTTATTACACCGTATTCACAAAAACATACTTCTCAAGTCAATTATTTTTCCACTGGCATAAAGATTATTCCAGAAGAAAAAAAAAGTATAGTTCAATACGAAATGAGTCAAGGTAGAAAAAACAGCCCCCATTCAAATCACAAATATGCATAAATAAAAAAAAAAAATCTTAAATGATCAAATATAATCATAAGATTGGTTTGCATATCAACCAATATTGAAGAATGATTCACTTAAACATTATTCAATGACAAAAAAATCCAGTATTCTTGCTTGGAATGTTCAAAACTTCACTTGAGTATTTTTTATCCACTTCCCCTACTGTCTTTAATCCAAAGAAAACAAGTTTAACTCCAGTTGGACTGGTTATGCAAACAAAGGAAATATTTCTTCCATTTAAAAAAAAAAAAAAAAAAAAAAAAAAAAAAAAAAATGAGTGAGGAGAGAGACAGAATAGAAAAGCTAAGACTGGTTTGTTCTAACATATCCATTTTGTTCCCTCATCTGTCTGAAAACTCTTTACTATATGTGAATGACAAATACTGAAGATACTGAAGAAGTAAAAAACACAAACAGATGTACATTCTCATTCACAGGAGTTAAATTGATGTTGTTTATACAGATGATTCAGCTATAACATACATACAAGCATGGGCTTCTTTTTTTTTTAAAGTCAAAATAACATGCGTTTTCTAAAAAACTCCCTAAAGTTTCACTTTTACTCTCATGTTCCCATTACAAAAACTTAGGGATCTCCCTTAACACAACTAATGAGTCAGCAAAAACCACTGGAAAAAATAGTGGGGATTTGGCACATTACAAAAATCCCTGGGATATAAAACTAGCTAAGCCAAAGGACTGGCTTTTGTGGTCACTTTAAATATTAAAAAAAAAAAAAAAAAAATCACAGAAAAACAGTTCATCATGATATGTGTTACAATGGTTTTGCACAAAAAAGGGGTAAGAAAACATTTTCATACAATACTAACAGGATATGACCCAAAAAAGGTACAACATCCTAATGGATATAAAAAATACACCGCCTGCCTTGACATGGTGTTGCAGGACATGCTTCCTTGACACAATCTCTCTCTCCCCCTCTCAGCTCCCTTCTTCCCCTTAGTAATCTGTCCCATCTTCTTGGTACACCTGCTCCTCTTCCTGGTAACCTTGGTAACCCTCGTCTTGGTAATCTGGGATGTAGTCGCGGACTCCGCCTGCCCCGTTTTGCTCATCTGGGACTTCTCCAGCTTTAGGACAGTACTTAGCGTCGTAGATCTGCCGTCCCAGGCCGAAGTTCTGGCCGCTCTGGTTTGCTCCCTGGCTGTATCCCATCTGCAGGGACATGGTGGTGTTGTCACACTTGTCCGTGCCCAGCTTCTGGTCGTAGATGGCACGCCTTGTTCCTGGAGCAGTCATCCCAGCCTGTGGGAGACACAGACAGAGGAATAAGACGGCTAGAAAACACATTCAGCTTTACTTTTTCTTAAGTGCAATTATGTTGCAAACAGATCCAGTGTCAGCTTTCCCTCGTTGGAGAAAATCCAGGGTTTTACAGCTTTCGACAAGACTAAACAAGACACCTGCTCACAGCAGTCGAATTACGGGGAATAACTGATGCTAAATACCCTGAGGCTCATTTCCACTGCAATCCTATAATAATGAATTCATAACAAGCAAGGAATGTGTTCCAGTACCTGGCTCGCCCCCTTGTTGGTTCCCATTTGCAGACTGATGGTTGTGTTGTCCATGGGGGGCTGGATTTGAACTTTGGGGTCATATAAGTGCCTCCTGGTGCCATATGCATTCATACCTGCCTGACTGGCACACTTGTTGGTCCCCATCTAAAGAGAAAAAGCACAAAAAATAAAAAATAAATAAAAATCTACAATTAATTGTCATACGAGACTTACAAAAAACAAACATTTACTTTAAAACAACTTAAACAGAAGCTGAATGTTCCCTAATGTTGTAATTATGCAAGTTAAGTAAGTAATATTCACAAAGTTTTGACACCAAGAAAACATCCTTTAACATTTCAGTGAGCTGTCTGCTATGGCTACATTCAAATGAAGCTTGTGACAGCAAGTTATTTTCTCTTCCTCTCTGTTTCGGTAGCCTTCGTATCTACTTGACATCTTTCTTGGCAACGGAACCAATAACAAAACAGAGAAGCTTAAGAGGAAGAGAACAATGAGCAGCTCTTACACAGAAGTATGCTCTGCTTGACATGATCATGACAATCTCTGGTTTCGCAATAGTTTCACCACATGCGGTATAGAGAGCTCAGCTTTCCAAGCATGTGAGGTGCCTCTCCTCTGTCAGATTCAGCCAAAAATATCAAATTCATAAGCTGTGTCTGGTTTTGTGGGATTTTGTTTTACAGTCAGATACTTTTTTCCCCCTTCATCTGAGTGAAGATATGACAACCTGGGATTTCTTTGTCCTGTCACAATGGATTACATTATCTTCCACAGCCCTGAGTATCACTGTCGGACCTGTGCCAAAATAAACTGCAGTCGTGTTTAAATAAAGGCTGTTTGCTATTTTGAAATGACAACTAACCGAGAAATGGTTGGAGACACCTTGGCCAGCAAGATTTAAATCTGACAGGTGAGGAGATTTTAGGCTGAAGTGTACACAAGGCTCAGTTTTCTGTGGTTTGAGCAGAGTTTCAGATGTAACACCCTTCACATTCTTTATATTTTTTGGGGTATTTTACGAGGAGAGAGAGACACACAGGGAACAATATGCACCAAAGGTCCGCTGGCAGGATCGAACCGCCGACATTTTAAACCGTGCTGTTCAGCCAGCGCCCTCAAGACCGTCTGTACTGTACCTGTAGGCCAATGACGCACTGTCCAGCCTTCATCTTCTCCTCATCAAACATCCTCTCCTGCTTGTCTGCGTACTTCACCCCAATGTCCACCCGGGAATGGCAGCCCTTGGTCTTAGCCTGGAGAAAATATAGTGTAGAAGGTCGTCATGGTGGAGATCCAAAAATCCAAACATTCATAACAGTAACTGCGGTTCACTAAGCACTGTAGCCTGAGGGAACACACATCAGATATAACTAAAGTGTTGACATACTGAGATGTAACAATAGTATAAGATATAATCTGTTTATGATAGTTTGAGACTCACCATGCTAGCAAGTGCGAGCAGCGTTGTCTGGACCTGTGTCATGTTGCCATTCTCAAACAGGTCGTTGGCTTCAAAGATATCATGAGGCTTCAGTCCGTACGTTGTGGTGGCTTTGATGAAGTTGGTCAGGTTCTCCAGCTAAAAACCACACCAATATAAACGGTTTAGACAAGATCAACACTGTTTGTACAGGATTTAAAATGAATGAGGTGTGATCATTTCTCTGTACGCATTTCATCTTAAATGTTCCTATTAACAAAAAGCAGTCATATATCTGTAAAAAAAAAACATGTGTCAATCTCAAATCTCAAACAGGGCACTAAGTTTACTGTGACTGGTTACACCTCAGTAAAGAAACCAGTTTAAGACGCTGCTATAAGCAGTGGCTGTAAAAGCAAGCAAATGCAAGTATAACCATGACCTCGCATGATTCAATGTACCAACATCCCAATTGGTAGAAAATGATCAAAGCACAACATGACAGCACAAGGAGCTATTTGGTAACAACGTACAAAAGCACGTCTCTGATTGCATGAACCATCATCACTGGTGTCAATGAACCAGTGCTACAAAAATAAATAAAGTGACATCATCTCTATGCGGTTAACATGATCTCACCGCACCCTCAATTAGCTGAAAAACATGAGCAATCAACTAACTCACCTGATGCCAGTTCAGCGCTGACTTGTTGATCTTTTTCACAGAGCCTGGCTGAAGCTTGTTGATAAGACTGAGAATGAAAGGAGGAAAATGTTTCAAATTTCCAAACAATTGTACGTATTAAAAACAGATGATCAAGGCTCTCATGCCACAGCGGAATGGGAATTTTTTTAATCTCTACTTACTCGCACAGGATTACTCCATTCTTCAGGCCTTTCTGGAAGTCAGGGCCGATGGAGGTGCCGGTGATGTCCTCAATCCAGATCCTCAGCTCCTCTTCCTTTTGAGGGTCGTACTTCTGTGCGATCTGTTCGGGCAGAGTGATCAAAGGTCACGTGTGTTCCACCAGCAGCGATAATGGCCGGTAGGATATTTTTTTAGTAAATGAATTCACTTATTCACAGACTGTCACAAACCACCCACACAAACCACTAAAGAGCCTTTATGAGAAGAAGAAAACTCAAGACACACCACCAATAACCGAGCCGCATCTGTAATGACAGAACTGCGGATAATTATACATCACAAAACCAGTCTGTCCTCAAAAGTTTATTTTGACTGCATGCAATCATGTTTCACGGTCACCCTTATTTTTCACTTTGCCTCGACATAGTTTGCTCTGTGTACTCAGAGTTTTTTGTCTTTTTCAGCCCTCATAAATAAGAAGGTGACACTGACATGACCAAACACAAACACACAAGTTTGTGCAGTTATCCCTGTTAAGACATTGCATTGACTTCCATTTATCATGGATAGCCTAACCATAACCTTTGAAATGATGTTTTGCCTCATTAGGACTGGGTTTTGGTCCCCATGAGGTCTAAAGGTCCCGACAAAGTCGATGTTTATACCGGAAAAGGTCCCAAAGAGGTAACAAAAACGCACACTCACACACACACGGATATCCTGTTTTGTAAACTGCTAAATTCTCCCCTGAAGCGCAGGAAGGCAGTGGCTGACAAGAGGAGGGTGTGTTTGAAGGGGCTTAACATGGCACAAAGATTGACTTTCAGTTCTGGTTGTCACTACTGAGGTGCTACTTAGATTTATAAGCGTTTCTCTATTGATGACAGAGGTGTGAGGAATTCTAAAAGGAGGCCATTCAGGAAGAGCTTTATGACTACACAAACAACAGTTCAGTTAAATGTGTGACTGGCTGGAAAGCAGAAATGAAAGGACAAAAAAAAAAAAAAAAAATTCATTGACTTGAACTGAAACAGGTATACATTTCTTCTCTCTTCTAAAAGGATAAAAGTGTTGAATGAGCTCCGTGCAAACTCACAACCAACTAACAATCTCTCTCTGTCCAGAGGCCAGTGAGAAACTGAACCTACTATATACATAAAAGTTGGCTGCACTGGGCTCACAGCTGGTTGTGCTCTTAAGGAATGTCTGTCTTCTAATTACATTTCCTTCATTCAGTTATCCCCATATTAAAAACAACACTGGGCTATTTTAATTGCCCACAAAGAGTCTTACAGATGTAATTTACAGAGACAAGCTGAACACAAGGAATTTACCCCACAGTGCTCGAATAAAAGAGCTGAATGAAGCAGCGAGGGTATGCAACTGTGCGTGTCGATCCGATGAATGAATACGGAGAGTGGTGACATTCAAAAAAAAAAAAAAAAGTTGCATATGGCATATGCAGCCAGCTTAATAAGCAAAAGCAAAGGTGGTGTGGGTGGGCAGGGGGGGGGGGGGGGGGGGGGGGGGTGTTGTAAATCCTTAAATGCTTCACATTTCACGGTAGAGGCTACGTCACTGATGGCAGGAAATACCACTGACTCAAGTCAGCATCTCTTTAGCCCTCCCTTCAAGGCCATCACTGCCAACAGACAGAGGAAATCTACATGTTTTCTTTACGTCCGGCACATGTTGTTCTGTGGAGGTTTGGGGAGGGGACGTGACCCTTTCTCTCCCATACAAGGGCACAGCCAAGGAATGCAGATAAAAAAATAAATAAATCAGCTGAAGGTGAAGGAGGTAAAGAAACTCTAGTTGGTGTGTGTGTGAAGGCAGAAGAAGCAAAACCAAAGATCTCTGCAACTTAAACCACATTTACCACTTTTGGGTGTGAGAAAATACAACAGAGTTAAAAGAAGGCATGTTTTTGACAAAGTTAAGACAGCCTTACTGGTAATACATGAATGCACAGTGAGTTATTACACAGAAACAACAGTTTATCCCTTAACTTCAAAAAAAGGGAACAATTCCCAAGGTTATGCAGCTCAGTGTGATACACAATAACGTGGTTAGGAAAAATAATCTCCAGCATCAGGCCTGGTATTTTAAGTGGATCCGGGTGTGCAGAGATCTTTGCAGGTCTACATTAACAGGGTGCTTTCCTCATCAAGGCCGCACACACACACTGAAGTTACACACTACCGAAGAGGTTGGGGTCATTTTTGGGGACTCGTCTTGGTTTGTGTGACTTCAGTCAAACATGGTGATTTATTTCAACAGAATGAAAACTGGAAAAACTTTCCTTCCTGCATCGATCCGACATGATTTAGGCGAATAAAAAGTTGAACTATGAGAAACAGCACGATACCTTACCGCAAGGGGGGGCTTGCTATTCCGCACAAGCAATAAAAAAAAGATTCAGGGAAGGGCAATAACGAGGATGGATGGCATCCAAGCCAGGGACTAATAGGTGAATTACATTATCTGCTAATGCGGGTCACAACGCCGGGCAACAAGATGCACAGGGGACAGAGTACAGCTGGAAACGGGGATCACACTTTTGCCACAACGACATACTTCTTTGCCAGGAGGGACAACGCCCATAGTCTTTTTTAAGTGAGTCTCCTGCGTGTGTACAGGGAGAAATATACTGATATCTATTGTGCTTGTCAAGAGCTACAACTTGCAGATGAATATATACTTTGCAAAGTCAATATACTCAAAATTAAGTTTCGTTAAAGTTGGAGTCTTTATCTTTTAAAAAAAAATCTCATTAAATCTCTGCACACTATCTTCTCATTTACTTGACTATCTTGTGAACCTGAGCACGCACTTCAAAATGGAGGCCAGGTGACTCCTATACATAAGCACGATGACTGGATGAAGTTTGATACAACTTTCTGTAATTAATACGTAAAAGTAAGTGTACGCACCTTGTTTTTGACCTCCGCAGACAGTCCGTATGCAGGACCTTTGTTAAAGCTCGCCATTGTCAGAGAGTTGAGATGTTTCTGTCTGAGTGGAAAAAAAGACACCTACTTGAGAATAAAAACTGCGCTAAATTATCTTGGACTTTCTCTTCCAATGAAACCTCGGAGTGAACTAAATACTTCCTTTCTCTTTTACGGCCGCCAATTAGAGCGCTCCCACGGTTTCTACCAAAGATGGTGGATTCAAGAGTCAAGATAGTTCACCACTGTGGTTCACCTGAGTATGTATGGATGTTGGTTGTTGATGTTAAGTCAACTCAGTTCAGTTCAGAGGGGCTTTATTGGCATGAAGGTTTCAAGGACAATGTTGCCAAAACATCAGTTTGTCCAAATATTTGGACAGTAATGTGAGCATTAAGACAACATTAAGATTAATATCCCTCATCCATATTCAACCCAGGACAGAACCTGTTAGCTTTTGGGTGCATGAAATAGCTCCATGTGCATTTGATAAGTGTATCTCAAAGTGGGGTCTGGGGACCCCCAGGGGTCCTTGAGGGGATTCCAGGGGGTCCCCAGCAAAAAGGGGTATCATTTCTTTACACTGTAATTCCATCCATAAGTAACACAATGACAGAATGTATGACTGTTCTGGTCATGAGTTTCATACACTTTCTACAATAAAACATCTAAAAGCAGAAATCTTATCAGATGGGAACCCTGGGACACAATTGGGTGAGCAGGTAATTGAATAAATAAAATATGACAAATCATTCCAAAAAGTTGAGTGCAACACACATTGCATTATTCATAATACGCACACTGGACACATTATGCAGACATGAGAAGTCAGTGTGTAGTGGCTGGGATTTGTCGATCCAGGAACAAATGTCATCAAATTGCTGCTTTTCTCTGGAGCTGGAGCACGTTGACACTGGGAAGTAGGACAGTGGTTTATCCTAACAAGTTGACACAGAAAAACACACCATTACATGAGTCAGGTCACCACCAATACAGTGGCTGTGAACCACAATTTCCCCAGTTTAAGTCTGGCCAAGGACCTTCTTATCATGTTGTCTCCCATCTCTCTCTCCTCTCATCTCTCTCTACAGCTGCTTCACCAATTAAGATATTGGGGGAAAAAAACTTGGGAGCAGTTGTGTTGTTCTATAGAAATCCTCTTTTTGGTTTCTGGTTAAAATTGAGGGGATTTACAACCTCTGTATTTCTAAAAATCCTAGCTACAGCCCAGTACACTGGTTGCTAATTTTTAAAATGTGAAGACGCATTTTCACAGCATGTAGGTTACATGAGCTGCTTTTTGAAGCACCTGATTGAGCCACTTTTCATAATTAGCCCAATCTACTTAGCTTCATTGATTTATAATATTAATATATGTTTATTGTGCATGTGTCTAATTAAACGTACTTTGCCAGGCTCTTAATGTAGCCCCATTCATAGAGATTTGTTAAAGAGCTTTCACTTCACCTTAAAAACATCCGATATTAAGTTACTGTAGATACTGGGTGAGCTATGAGCTTAAAATATATACAAAGATAATAGTGGAAGGCACAACAGATGTCATAAAGAGTTATATAGACTATATTACAGACTATAAACCTGCACTCAGAATAACAGACTTGATAAGAAACCATTCATTCATTCCTACTATAAACTTTTACGAGTTCCAGCGACTACGGAAGTGCGCAGACAGGAGTCCTCTTGGTTATCCTGTGTACTCTTTGGTCATATGCTTCGTTAATCGATCCTAGGCTCCACCTTTCCCCTTCCCTTCCTTAGGTCGCGATTGATATCAAAAACTCCTTATATGGAAGGAAACTTCCCAAATTCCTGAATGGTGGGAGTGATCCACAGGTCCCACCCTGCATACCAGACGCGCAGCGGACCAGACAGATTGTCGCACTTTCTTGAGTCACTGTTGAGAAAAAAAAAAAGTTTAGAGGAACTAAACTAAGCACAATGAGCTACTGAGCTGACGTAATGTCGGAGCTATGGACTGTAGATAACAAATAGCCTACAACTTCTCGCATGCCAGGAGTTGTAAAGCTTATCAGAGTAACGTGTCTACAGATGAACAACCGGGCTGCTCCCATCTTTATAAATCAATGACATAATTTATAACAGTAAGTAACAATCGCAAAGAAGCGTTTACTTTCTTTTCTCTCACACTGGAGCAAGAAGTCCAACTCTAACTCTTATGTTGCCATCCTGGAATTAAAAAGCAATCACTTTCAAATAGAAAACCATCATTATATTTAAATACGGGGTCCTGTGCCAGGGCTGCATCTTTAAAAAAAAAAAAAAAAAGTAACACCAGTGTTAAAATGTTACAGACTTGGAGCAACAGTCTCACTATCACTGTCTCTTTTGTAACAGAATAATGATAACATGATTCTATGACAATGTAACTTTATTGATTGTTCATCCTAACATGAACATCTGGAGAAATAACCACAAATCATATAGCTGATAGATAGCTGTGGTTTTTGGGTGCCCCTTAAAGTAACGCCAATGTATATTTTCTAAAAGGAGGCCTTTTCACTGTGGCACATACTCGGTTGTTTTTCCAGACCAGCCCTAATCTCATTATGGACGACAGTGCTACTAGTCAAGATGGGAGCCATTGGCTATTGACACTAAGGACACTGAAATGGCCCTAACAGGCATTTGTTTCACCTAGTCTGGTTCCATGGTTGCATTTAGTGAATTCTTACACACCTGAATAAAAGTGATTTGTATTGCTGGGTGCTAAAGTCATGAGTATGTTTGATGTTGGGGAGCTTCTGTTTGAGGGGTTTGAAGCTGAAAACCAGTTACCTGAGGGCACTAAAATTATATACTAAAAGCTGCTCTAATCTGAAGACATTTCATGAAATGATCTACAAAGCAGTGTCAGAAAGCATTTTTTTGTTGCTGTTGTAACTACGTGCTAGCGAGAGCGTAATGTTGTCTTATCAACCAATCAACACATCAGCAGATTTTGATGAATTGCACAACCTCAAGCTGACAGTGTGTTTTTGGCTTAGTTGGGAACCAAACAAGACAAGACTGGAGAGGAATAATGATATCAGCCCAGGTGTCTCTCCTTAAGTCTCTGATGGGGTGTCTGGTCAAAAACAGCTGTATTTCTGAGCGTAGGTGTAGTGAGTACATCATACAGGTGTGCAGAGGACTGATTCAGAGTCTCAGAGTAAATGCACCCGAGGGAACAACAGTTACTCATCCTGAGATCTGTAATGAGGTGACATCAGCTCACTGAGTCAGAGCAGGGAGTGACGTAGTTAGGATCAAACCTTTAGACTAATGATGCTAATAAAGGTGTCACTTTTAAATACACAAGGCCATATTTTACTGTCACACGTAGGTGTCCACAGACGGAAAACAATCTAAATGTTTGGTAGGATTGTTTTATTTAAAAATATGGGGCCTGATATCATTTATGGAAATAGAAAAAGGACAAGCCTGATCAAACAATTCCCACTGAACTGCAATTACTCTTAACATCTCAAGCTTACATAACACACTGATGCAGACAAAGGAGGCAAATGGACAATGTGCACCCCCATATGGATGAACTGGGTAAGTACAACAAATTACGGCATAATGCAACTTAGTACAGTGAAGCTCAAAATAAAAAGGCAGAAGTGTACAAAGCTCAGACCGACCCGTTTAGTTTCAACAGGGCAAAAACCTTCAAGGATGTTCACAATTGTTAAACACGATGTGTCATAAATTCACGGAACTCTAAAAGACGCACAAGTCAGTCGACTGAGCTGAAGAATTAGATCATTTTATTTTTCAAACAATTGAGAGATGTTAAACACTGAACAAATAAAGATGCCCCAGTCAAAACTCCAGAAAACAGATTCTTATCAACCAGTTGTAGCACTTTCCTTTATTGCCAGCTGTGTTGTTGTTGTTGTGCAGTTTCTCATTGTCTGCAGCGTCACCCTCACTAAATCAGTGTGTACAAAAAAAGTAACAGAAATGGTGCATATACCAGCGTCATACTGATCGTGGGATTTGGAGTTCTCGCACATAAAGCCGGCTCCAAGGACAGGCGTGTTTTATGCGGAAGCAAATCCAGATTTACCGTTTACCAAGGCACATTGGTAGGGATGAATGACTGAAAGAATGAATGAGTAGAGAGGCTGCGGCAGAAGCCAATCTTAACAGGTCATGTGAGAAAACGTGGTAGTGACTGGTGAGTATAAAGGGAAATCGAAATCAAGTATTAATTGTTTGTCACATGGAAAATGGCAATAATCAGATGCACACTGCTTTCTCTCTCCCTTTTTTTTGTTGTACTTAAAAAATGGAAGCAAACAAAATGCTGCTAAATATTTTTCAAAACCATCAAATGCAGCTGCAAGAACTTGAATTGTGTCTGAAACTGAACAAACTATATGGGCACATAACTGTAACATTGTGGGAACATCAGTCACTATTCACACTTTAATCAAGTCAGGGATGAAATGACCAACAAGTTGTCAACTTACAAACAAGTGCAAAGAGGTCTCAATCCTGTACATTCACTAAGGCTGTTTAACTTGTAGAAAAATCTCGAAGGAATTCCAAAAGGCAAAAAGGATCTAAAGGAATGGAGACAGAGTGAATTCCAGCATTCAAACATTTCCTTGTTTTTGTCTCGAAAATGCAATTATTGATCAGCACCACCTAATTTGACATTCTTTCATATTTTAGGCTTGAGAGAGAACTAGTGGGTGGCGAGAGGTTCTCAAATTTTCAATTAGCACCACACTACTTTGATGGAACAATTGGAAACCAAATATTTAATCCAGAATAAATTTCTTCTTGAGTTGAGATGGCATGGACATGGGAGCTGTGTGATGAGACGGAGAGAGCGAAAGGGTGTGAAGGGTGGAGTATGGAATGTTGATGACCGAATGGACTGGCCGATCTTAAAGAAAGACCACGCAAAAAACATTTGTATGCCCCCCCTTTTACACTATAGATCAGGCCGGCGACATTGTGATGCGGAAAAGAGAAAAGAAAAGGAGATCTATATGTTTTTGAACATCTGGTTTTGATGAATGTCCCATAAATGAACTGGTCAAAATAAATAGATGTATACATGATAAGAAATTTATAATTTACTCTTTATATCTCACATAAAGCTTCTTGTAACTGCCAAATATGCTCCAGTATTTCACACTCTGGACATGTTCAGCTCTACCTGTGCTAGATGAACTCTATCGACACCTTTCTGGGCACCAACATGGCGGCCTGGACAGGACAGCTAAACCCCAGCCTTCCCTCAAATTCAACCCTAGATTGTAATTCCTCATTAGAAACTAAAAGGTAAAAAAATACGGACAGTATTATCAAGTGAGCCTGAAATAGTGGTACAATTCAGAACATTGAAAATTCACATCGAAACATTGTTTCTGGTTGCCATGGATAATTCTGTCCTCTTTTTTTTGTCTTCTGTTAGTAGCAGCACTCTGCAACTAGGGCCTCGTCATTCCTGTGGCTTTCAGTTTGAAAAATAAAACAGAAACAGCCCTTGGTATCACAAACTCAACTATTCTTTTAATCTTTACTCTTTTTATACCAAAATCTCAATAGATTATCACAGAAAGAGGAAGAGGCATGGGGGGGCAGGGGGGGAGTTTAGCAGGCCTGGCTTTTGCCAAACTCACAGTGGACAAACAAAATCACAAAGTATCTTTGTCTCTGTGGGGAGACGAACACAGGAGTGGAAAAGGACAGCAACCTTCCCAAACCCGTCAGTCTAGGCAAACATATGGCAGGATGTTCAATTTGCTTTCATCCCCGTGAGGGTCCAATGATATGCACTCTGTCCAATCAAACCAGGTGCCCTTGGTGTCATAACAACCGTTCACCCCCGGCCAGTGCTGTGTATGTATCCTGTCCAGGTCCTCATCCGTCACCTCTCGGCTGACGCCCGGTAAATCCCCTACTAAGTTGTCCGTCTGCAGAACGTGCGTCTTCCTCGACTCCTTGGTTTCCTGTTCTTCCCTTTTCAGATACTGGGACATGAAAAAGTGTGCACTAGGGGCCTGGACCCCCGAGGAGGTGAGCACATTGCTCTGAAGGTTCAAGTAGGACTGGATGATTTCATTTCTGGACAGCTCCTTCCAGTTCGTCTGGTGAAAAGGGTTAGGGCTGGGACCTGGAGCTGTGGCCGTGGCCGTGGCCGTAGCCGTGGCCGTAGCCGAGGCCGTGGCCGTAGCCGAGGCCGTGGCCATGGCAGCGGCAGCGGGCTGTTGTACAGTGCTTTCAGTTCTCTGCCTAGACTCAGCAGGGTCAGGAGTGGGGGCTTCCTCTGTTTGAGAAGGTTCTTTATGTACCAGGGGTTTTATCTGACCTGTGACAGGGTCAAATGTTAGTCTGCGTTCTTTTAACCGTACTGGTTTAGTCGTGTCCTCTATTTTCTGGCCATCTAAGTTGACAGAGTAGTCTCTAGACCTGTACTTCCTCCGTTTATGCTCTGAGTTGGGGATTGTTGCCCCGTCTGTGTCATCAGACACAGCCATGGCTACCTCAGGTGTCGGCCTGTGTAGTTCTGAGTTGTGTTGGGGGTGAGAGGGTGAGGGGGAGACTGATGGGGATTCCAGTGTTGCAGATATGTCTTGTGGTGGGCAATGAGAAGGGACATCTGACGAACTGGCCCAGTGCATTGAAGACCTATGAGAAGAGTGTGGCAGCTTGTCAGCGTAAGATGCTTGAGCTGGGGAGGATACAGACTGGGACAAAGGAAGGGGAGAATTTCTAGGGGATGGGCTTGGGATAGATGTTCCTTTCGGTGTGTATGCCGCAGAGCGCTTGGTCACGGTGTCTTGCTTCGTGCTCCTTGGACTGGTAGTGAGGCCACGGGGACTTTTGGCTTGATAATACCCGCCTCCTCCTCCTCCATCATCCATTCTGGCCTGCTGCATCACAGCAACCTTGATTAAAGAGGAAGTGCTAGGTAGTTTGGCCACTCCAGGGGAGCTGGGGCGAGGCTTGACAGCGTTTACTGGAATTCTGTTGATTTTATCATTGTCAAGGTGCTCTATGCGAGATCTGTCAGGGGACGGGACGACCTCCTGGTCAGGCAGGGTATCAGGGCTTCCTGCAATCCCATTGGTGGGTGGTGGTGAAACAGAGTTATCATATGACATCTTGGAGATTTTTTCTGGTAAGTGCACTCCACTGTCTCTGTTCTCTGCTCGGCGCTTGCGACTGCTTGATTTCTCAGCTTTTGGTGAGTATGTGTTGTGAACATCATTTCTGGTTTTGACTTCAGGGACCCCCTTCCCTGACACAGCGATGTCAGGTGGAGGGGCTTCTGTTCTGCAGGGATGAGAACTGCCATTGGTAGACCCAGGGACACTCGCAGCCACAGCAGGCCCAGGCTCAATCAGCTTTTGCCAGTTTCGTAAGAGTTTCTTAGCACGCTTGGCAAGGTCTTCATCCTTGGTCTTCTTTCGTACATCATTGATCAGTTTTCCTAGTCGAGTTTCCTAATGAATAATGTGTGTGAGAGTTAGAGAGAAATCAAGCAACCCAATTTCTACATGAAAAAGTAGTTCACAGAGAGTCAATTGTCTTACCTCAAGTGCTTCTTTGGTGATAGGATACTTTTCGAGACCGGAAATAACCTCTAATACGACCACCATATTGCATATCTGCAGGGGGGGGACAAACACAAACATTTTGTATTATTTCACCTGCTCTCTCAATGCAAAAAACGGTACTTGTCCAAAACCACAATTCACAGAGTTTGGCAGTAGAAGACATAGTTAAATAAGAATTTTAATCACAATATAGTCACACTAAGGAAAATAATACAAGTGGGTAACACAGACACGACTACTAACTGTCATAAATGAATGTGATATATAGAAAAACTCCAGTATTTGGACGAATAGAAAACCACTGAATCGTGTCTGCAACGTGTAGAGTGTGGGGGCAAGTTAGCTTACGACGAGCTAGGAAACATTAGCTTGTCTCTCTGCTACAGAGCGACGTTGAAAAGTAAAGATGGCAAAGTGTCAGCTCAAAAATCCTTCATCATTGCATGCGCTAAAACAAACGTGTGGCATTTGAGCAAAAACGGGCATTAAAATTAACTAATTTTAATTTACACTAGTTTATTATCATGTCGACAAAGTCCACCAGTGTCCAAGTGTCGACAGAGTTACCTGTGGTAGCTGATTTGGCTGCCGCTAGCGTTTAACTAACTTGAGAGGGAAGGGTCTGACTATTTCCTAAAACGTAGCTACAGCTATCCAAGCTACGAGTTAGCTAACTACCTCCCACACTTCGTTAACAAGGGACTGTTGACGTGAAACGCTCCACAGCGAAGCTCTGACCATTCCATAAAACATAAAGATGGTATTATAGTTAAATACGTATTCTCAGGGAGCGTGTTTGTTATGTTTATTACATAAAGTTACCGTTAAATACGGTGTAACGGCTAGGCTAGCAGCTAGCATGCTACATAAACCAGCTAACGCCAGTTTGCTGTCTAACCAACCTAAGGCTGCTGCTAAGTTAGCTTTGCGAGCTGTCACCTCCACAGATTCATCGTCTCCCCTTTCTTTCGCAGACATTTACCTGCTATATGGGTGCTGACCCAAAACGTAAAGCATTTTTTAACACATTAAACTGGTAACTGTCGGGATATAGAGCCTGGTTGAGTTTACCGGAGGGCAGGTAAACAAGCTAAAGCTAGCCAGCTAGCCTCACTCACATTGCTCTGACTGTCCACGGCCCGCAGCAGCCGGTCCTTCATCTGCTGCGGGGTTGCCGGGGCCGTTGTCATCGCCTGTTCGGTGCGATCCGGAGGATGGAGGGAGGAATCCTCCAAAATGAAAACCGGGTGACAATGGTGACTCAAAAGCCGCTGTGGTGACTCGTCAGGCGTCCGTACAGCATATTTCTGCGTGTCTCCTGTAAGGTAGACGGCTCAGTTTATCTCACATGGAGCATGAAGTGTGTGTGTGTATGTGCGCTGTGTTGGCCGTTAGCTGCTGCCTGCTCGGCGCTGTGGTAACTCACTACCAGCTGCTGGATCTCTCCACGGCCTCCTGCTGCATGATGGGATACGATGTAGTTTGACGTCTGCACGTAAAACCAAGTAAACATCCCTCTGACGGTGTTTCGGTTTAACGAGTGACCGTGTTAACTGGGGACGTTTGGCAGCGGTTGCTCGTAGTAACGGCAGTTTAAATCAAAATCTCTTAAATCGAATGTTCTATACAGTATATATTCGTCTGGTCCTTTTTGTCTTACATCATGTAAATTAAACGGTATCACCAACAAAAAGTTACTTTTTTGAGGGGGAAAATATAGATTAGCTGAGCATGACACTAGTATATTTAATTGGTTGAATATGGGTCACTTTCCCCTTTTCCACATTTGTAAGTATATTTATTGTAAAAAAGTATAAAAGATAAAGGCCTTTGATTGATGATACACAACATGCAAATATTTTCCAAAGTGGCTGTACAAAAAAAGACAGCAACATTTCTCAAATTCTAAGAAATACATTTTTAAGATGTATATAAAATACTCTACATAATAATTTGTTTCTGGTATGATTTTGCCACAAAAAAGTGGCATTAAAGTGGCATCTCTTGCTTCTCCCTCATTAAAAAAAAGTTTTCCTGCTGGACACAAGATGTTTCCTACTTCACTGTAAAGTTATTCTCAATGTTTGCGCACGTGTGTAAGTTGTGTGTGTAAGATGAATATTGGACCAGAATTGGCTCCAAACTATTTGTGATTTTACAAATCTTGCTCATAGGTCCGCCCCTTACAACTGGATTTTCAATGAGCATAGAGAAACTTTCCCCCTTCAGCAGATGAATGTGAAAACAGCCTTCTAGTGTCAAACTCTGCACATACATCATTCTGCTCAGTGAAGGTCAAACATCCAACTGTAGGAACAAGAAGAAAAACATATTTTTGAGTGGAGGGGGACTTTAAAGAAATTCTGGAGATCTCATAACAAAATTTTCACCAACAAATGAACTCATGAAATCATAAACTGTACACAACAATTTGAGTAACTTTTTGATTGAGAATGACGATAGGTTATAAAATCCCAAGATTGGCTTTAGGTTTGTTTCCCACATTGTAAGAATCACTGAGAGGTGACTGAATAGATAGAAATAGATAATAGACACAGATGAGTATTATTCAAAATTGATTAAAATAAATCCAGAGGCTGCTCTGTTTGTTGTTTTTTTTCAACAGCTGTCGCCACCACGACAACCACAACACATTCTGCTGAGAATCACCAGTTAACAACCGAAATACCGTCCACCTGCACTGCTGGAGGTTCAGTTATTGTAAAATATAGGCTAAATGTTGACCCTCTTTTTCCTTCTGTCACAACGCACATGAAATGACAACTCATCTTTTTTTGGGACTGTCTGACTGACTTTTTTGGTATAACCTTAATCTTTTTTAAAAAAACAGAAAATTAGATGCTCAACTCAAACTCAAAATTGAATTTATTTGTTAGTTTTTGCTGATGAAATGTCTGTCAAGAAAATGTACAGTATAAAACTTATTTCTTTATCACCAAAATTCCATATACATGCCAGCAAATTTGACAAAATGACAAGTTATAATTAATGTACTCAGTTTTTGCCTTTTGCAACATTTTGTCAGTTTCAGACCTCCATTGTACCAAACAACGTTAGGCATTTTTACTTGATAACAACTTACATAATTAGCAGATTATCAAAATTGTTAATTCATTATGTGTCAGTCAACTAATGATTAATTGACTAAATTCAGCTACTGTCAAAAGGAATATAAAACATCAAACCACATGCCAAACTTACATGAAACATAAAAAATAAAAAAGATCTTGCCAGTTAGATCCACCAGTCTTTATTTTTACTCTTCGTAGAGGAAAGAGTCACATCAAAATCCGTCCATTTTTAAATGAAATTAGCTATTTCTTACTTTTCTTTCATTATTGCATCACTTACCACACACCTACACACACACAAAAATCTCTCACTGGTTGTACAGCTCTATTACATTTACTACATGAACAGCGGTCATTTTCAAGGCAGATATTCAAATAAATGTTTAATATGAATGTGTTTCTAACAATTTGTAAATTATTATGAACAAACATTGATGACTTTACTTTATATTACAGCATTCCACCAGCAGATGGAGTCCTGCATTTTCTGAAAAGGATGAAAGTCAAACAGCAGAACCTGTTCCTGAAACATGAAGCAACATGCAGGATGCTGCACCAGTAAGCCAGACTGGTTGATTGAAACACTTCAGCCATTTGAGGGCATCAGTGATGGTGAAGCTGAACCTCAAGGATAGTGAACAGGCTGGAACGGATCTTTGTGGATGCATTAAATTAGTATTAGGAAAGCAAAACAGGGAGATATACTTTAGTGTTGCAATAGAATACAATGAGTTGAGGTTGTGGGTGAATGAGGTGGGAGAAAGTTCATACTTTTACTACATGCAAAATATCCAGTCAACCCTTTAAAAGTTAGTGTGGACAGAGTGAGAGAGGGAAGGGCAAACACTGGACGTGAGGCTGCAGAGTGGGTGAGAAAGTTGACTCTGATACCAGTTACTGGGGCTGTAATCGCAGTACAACTAATGCTCCATTTCACTGTGTTCAAGTGCTGTTTGTAGTCCACCTAATGACAAAACAAGATTACAATATCTCCGCTTATTCAGATATATTTATTTTCATTTCATTTACAAATAATAATGCAAAGATACAAAGACAGAAGCCTTCACACGAGAAAAATACATCAGGTACAGTTCAAACAGAAGCATATCTTATCTTTAGTATAGCACACATTTACAGCCAACTTGGGTTCTTTTGGTCCGATTTGACAGTTAGAATAGAAAACACACAAATTGAAGAACAAAGTCTTGAACCAGTCATTTTTAAAGGGTTAGCTCAAAAAAGTACCAACTCACCAAGCTGTGCTGCAGAATGCTAGATTTTGCATATTCTATGAGCGTATGTTTCCTGTTGCTGTGAGTGCACTCTAGTAACACAGTGCACTCCTTCACGGCAGTAAAATGCATGTGCAGTGTTTGGAGTAGTATCACTGTACTCAAAAACAAAATACATTATATAACAATTTAGCTGCCATTGTATGAGGCTTGAACCAGCAGGACTGTCCTCAAAATGCACACAAAGGATTCATAGATGTGGGTAGCCCACTGAGTGACCATCCGTGACTATCACTCTTCCTGATTCAGCTTCCTGATTCACTTTGTTTTTACATGTTGTGTCACAAAGTCAGTCTACACATATCGCCTGACTTTACAGTATTTATTTTTGCTATTTCTTACATTATTTCTTACTGTATGTCTATTGTTATTTCTCAGACAAGATGTGTATTGTAATATTCACTACAAAATAGTGTTTGACAGCAGGTTTATAAAACATAGGCAGAACTGAGTAATTTAAAGCACAAATGTTATGGTATTTTCTGAGATATCGTGGAATTCAGTATCATGCAAAAAAAAAAAACAAAAGAGATTTCCCAGGTACGGAGCAGGATATATCAGTCACATCTCATTAAATTATGCTGCTAGAATTTCAGCAATTATGTTCACTGTAAACAATTCATCGATAAGTTCAAATATTTTTATGAATAATAATTTGTATCCCAATAAAATAATTTGATAGAGAAGAAAAAAAGGAGAGGATGTGTTTAGAGGGACAGGTTGAAACGTCTCAGTATTCTCATGCATGTATGGCTGCTTTGAGCTTTGGCTTTTTGATTCACCTGTTGATTTAACACTGAAAGAAAGAAGATTTGCTGTAAAACTAAATCAAATAAAATCTCAATAGTACCTGTTGTCTTCTGATGGCATGCAGCTGCTCACAGCAAGAGCAGGAAGGGGAATTTATAGAGAATTAAATAAAAAAGTGCTTTCAGGGCCTTGAAATGCAGAGAGATGAAGTACAAAGAAAATCTAATCATTCATACAACTTTAAAACCTCATTAAATAGAATATATCATTTCATGGTTGTAATATTGACATTATTATCATAGCATTTAAATTGCATGACTGATTCACTGTTAAATCTGGTAGTTGAACAGCAAACACACTGTGAGTGGTTCATATGTAGTCTTGTAGAGTATTTGAGTCTTGTAGAGTATTTGAAACATTTTGTGGAGAGAAAAACAAACATTGCTCTGTTGTAAACTCTTGTCTGTGTAAACACTGGTGTAATACCAATGGATACCTGAACATTGATGCATAACAGGCCACACATCAGTCAGAGCTACTGTATCTACATGAGCACAAAAAAAGTTTGGGAGAAATACCAAAAACCGAAAGATGGACCTACAAAGATGTCAGGCTCACGATAAAGTCTGAGGTCCAGCAGAGAATTTTCGAGCCACGATGACATATTGCAGCACAGTATTTCTCAGTGCATTTTCTCACTTTGACATCATATTACATAAAGCACGAAAAACACTGTTCCTACCATACAGCAATATACAAAGCTAGTCTATAGATTTACCATGACATAATACAGCTCTGTGGGTGTTGCACAGAAAATAAGCACATACTGTATATTGCAGTGTAAAACATAGTACCGAACAAACAGCTTCTACATGTGCATAAAAAGGCTGATTACCATATTTCTGATGCTGTCAGGCTTCACTTACTGTAGCAGTTACATAGCCTACACATGACGCTGAATTAAAAAGAGACAAAAGACAGTTTTACCAAACAAGAAAAACAAAAACACTTAGACGAACAAAGCTCACCCTGCCCTTCAAAAGAAATAAAACCAAAAAGGGCAAATCATGTCAAGAGATTCATGCAATCACAAAAGTATTAAAATAGAAAAAAAAACCAAGCAAAACAAACCAAAAACACTGCATCATAATTGAGAAACATGATGCATCCAAAACATTAAAGTGGTGAAAAAAGGGGGGAAAAAAACATCTTCAAGCTCAACTGACTCGATCACATTTGTTAGAACATTTTTGATTTACATTGTGTGAGAATAATGGTGAAATGTGCTGAAACAGGAGGACCTTGACATACATCAACAAACATACTGTTGCAGAGACAGAAAAGTGTTTTTCATAGTGTGGAATATTGATGGAAAATGGTGATATAGTGTCTTAGAAAATAAACTATTTCTTCTCCTTTTATGGGCATTTTAATAATTATTATTCCTGCACTGAACTACAACATGGATGCCATAAAATACTTCCTGTCTGGCACAATATCGTGATAATATGCCTGCAGATTTCAATTGTACTCATCTGAGAAATTGCACTATACATGAAATTTTAAAAACTATTTTAATAATACATTTTTAGTTGGCTAGTTAGTGATTAATTACAATGTTTTTCCAGTTCATTTATTTACTCAAACTGCTATCACTAGCGAAAAGAGCTGTGACACCGTGCAAATCAGTTATAGAGAACTCTGATCAGCCCAAAATACAAATGTCGACTAGTTTCCCAAATTTAAGGAACAACTGACAGCTAAAATACTCATTTATTAAGTAAAAACGTGGCTCTTTTAAATAGACTGTATGTGTATGACTTTTCAAAAATAACTATAATTCAATTTAGATTTTTTTCCCTCCATATTTCTTTCTTTTTTTTTTTGTTTTTGTTTTTTTTTTTTTTTACAAGAAGGCATGTTTGATCAAAGACAGGGCAAACAGGTCCAGTGCACATAACAGTCACATGGGGTTTGGTATATAAATTCTCATAAATAAATGTTTTAAATAAATGCATAAAGTGCATATGGGATATGGATATGGGACTTCACAGGGGATTTTTTTTAAAGAGCAAATGCAAGAAGCCATATAAATGCAAAACCAAAGAAAGACCGAAGAGACACGGAGCAAATTGATAACGGGCACAAATAACACCAGCATGATGAAGAAACAGCGGTATTCAGTGTCACTGTAGTGCCAAGGAAACAGACAAAGTCATCTATAAAATGTAAAACAATATTCAGTAACGGGTGAAGATATTTGGTCCTACAGTACATGAAAGGCTAGATATGAGAGAGGCAATGAGGATGACAAGATGGCAACAACACAACTGTACAGATGTGACCTAAATACATTCTCATTGCATCAACAATGCTGTTCTAGTATAGAGGCAGTTCAATTGTCTGGAAAAATATATATATTTCAACTACACTGAGGTCACATCTTTGGGAGTAATCAAGGAGAGATTCAGTTTCTACTCTATGACACGCTCACTGAGCCTTTTTTTAGTCTACACCTTACTAGTTTTGAAATAAAAATGTTTCAAAAGTATCAAAAGAAATATAACATGGCACCATCATTGTGCATTCTATAAGAACTGTGCACATTGGCTTTCTCTATAGAAGGGTTCATTTTTATCAGTTTTATTTTACAGTCTTAAATCAATCGCTGTAGTTTTGCATAGATACCATTACGCAAAATCTAATCACATTCTGTACATGTAAAATAGAAAACAAAACAAACCTGTAAACATCTATTTCATAACAAATAACTCATTTATCCATTTAGATTTGACTGATAAATGAATATGAAAAATGACACGGTAGTGAAAATGGATGAACAACAGGTGGATAAAGATCAGCACACCTTTAAAGTACAACTACAGTAATGCAACTGTGAATGATGTTGGCCAAACCGCCTGTAAAACAGTAAAAATGATTCAGCCATTAAAGTATTTTTTTTTTCTCACTTACATAATAGTCATCTTTGCATGAAAAACCAAAATGTCAAGCTATTAAGGCAAAACAAGTATGCACAGTGATTTGTGATTTCATGCATAACCGCTTTTTACTATGGTGAAATCAAACTTCAGCATTTCCTAAAAATAACTTAAGAGGAAATTTGGGATAAAATCAAACCAGGTGTGACTTTGGCTTCTACAACAAATCAAACAGGGATTGGCGCTTGAACAACCAGCTTGGCACAGAGGGAGGTTAAAACTTCACAAACCAAACCAAGAGGTGTTTCCTCTGAGTCATCAAGCTACGTGACGGGTGTGTGGTGTACTGTGGTTTGTTTAGGGTTTGCTCTGCAGATAGAGTTTTATCAATCATTGATAGAGAATAAGAGATCAGGCTCCTTACGCCCCCATGATATTTTTGTCAAGTTTCCACAAAGCAATATTCATAAAAACTAGGCATCTATAATAAATCAAAAATGGATGTGTCATTAGCAAAAAGAAGTGTACAGGATTCATACCGTAACTCAAATGTCATAAGTCATAAACCATCTTCCGGTTCTGAAGAGAAGGGAGGCTGGCAACAGTCAATGCGTTTTCCTGCAATGATGTTTCTTTAAAAAAGCTCTCTTGTGGGGTTTTGATTGTGCCGATTGGTGTCGAACTGACAGCTCTGCCCAGACGGGGCCTCGACCGACGCGCTCCAGAAATCTGCTCCCCGCCCAGGGCAGCGGCGTTCGCGAACCTGTGCATGAGCATGTAGAGCCGTTAGAGCCGGTCGAGGCGAAACGCGTCCTCTGTGGCTGGGTCAGCAAGGACCATGTCTGGGTCATTGAGCATGTGCAGGCCGTCGAGCGTCAGTGGGTCGATTTTCAGATCGTCCAGTGGGAACTGGGAGTCGACATCAAAGCTGACGTCTGTGGACAGGGAGCCAGTCAGGTCCTTGGGCAGGCTGGGGGGAGATTCTCCACTCACTGAACAGACGCAAAGAGAAAGAATTAGCAGTTAAAGACATTAGCAAGAATTATAAGGTAGATATCCATCTTTCTGAAGTCTTTAAGGAGAAGGACGTCTTCCGTTTCTAGCTCAAATTAGAGAACGAATCAAGGACATGAAGAAAAAAAAAACGTTGAGGAGTCTGGGTTATGATTGGATAATAACTTAGGAAGCCTGACATCTTAATATCTTAATTACACATTTCAGTAAGAGGCAGTTAACGACAGACACAGCTAATTTTCAGACAGAATGGAAAACTCAGCGGGGGTGTAAAATCCTGTTGAATACTATTTTAATAGGTTAATCCCGGGATCAGCAAAGGCACCGGCTATAATTTTGAGCGGCATTTTTTGTCAGTTACCGTCACTACATTATACATTTGGCATTTCCCTACATATATATAGTTTTAATTAGGTGGCCCTCCCATCTGGATTTGCCCCTACCAAAGTGATTTTTTATCCTTTCAAACTCTGCTTAAGGAGATAGTTGATTGATAAAGTAAACGCACAGTTCTATAGAGTTGGACTTGAACGTCCTCAGTTGGAGATATGCTCATGAATGCAGCCCTGTTTTGCAGCCAACAGTCAGCTGTCAGTTGAATTTGTCACCAGAACTCATGCTGTCACAGTCATTTAGTTACTGCCATCCAATATGTGAGTGACAGATTAAAAACAATGCAGGGCGATTTAAAGCCAGTTTAGTGGGTATACCACTACAATCTGACACATTATAACAGCCCTGCAATGAATCATATCTTTGTAAAGCGTATAATGTTTATGTTATGTTTTCACAGTGTTAGAAAAACTGTCACTATATCGAAACATGTAAACAAATATGAAGCTTCATTCTAGTTTGGGATACTTCACAAAAGTATTGGATTGTGTAATACAACACAAGCAGCAGCGTGTCACAGTTCTTTTGATAAACAAGCCACTTGCTGTGGGACTTAAGTGAGGCACCTGTGAGAATGATGTTGGGGATGTTGCCATGGCTACTGTAGCCCAGCTGCTGCGAGTCCTGAAGGTTGCAGTGGCCACCAGTCAAACCCATCATTAGTGCCTGGGAGTAGTTGAGGGTGGACGTCTGGTTGTACAGGCTGTCGGAGCTGATGGGGGTTTCAATCATGTTGAACTGCTCCAACTGGCAATAACAACAGAAAGAAACATTTTCTGCTGCTGTTGTATCTACACAACATATACTCGCTCTAAAGCAAGAACAGGTTGAAAGCAGAATTAAATATGGATGTTCAGGTTTTTGTCAGACACAAACGGAGCCTGTACCTGTTGAGAGAGAGCGCTGGCCTGAATGGACGGGAGCTGCTGGTCGTAGAAGTCTGCAAACACGCTGCCCAGTATGGAGTTATGCTGCAATAACAAACAAGTCAAATTTGTTTATTTAGACTCAGATAAAAACCTCCTGATGCGATTGTGAATATTCTTCATCCAAGCTGCAGAAGATATACGTTTAACATAAATATGTGGAATATGAAAAGGAGACAGTAAAAGCAGCAACAACAACAGAAGGACAGCAAACTGATTAAAATCAACTCACAACATCTGGAAATGTAAACCTCTGGAGTTTGCTAATTCATAGTCAGCTTGCCTACACCGAGGCTCAGAGCGTTCTGTATCAGTATTATACAATCTTTGTGCATTTATTACAGAGAGGAGAAAGACTGCTGTGCACTCATTAACTCAAACATTAACATAGCTCACATGTGTACTGACAGAATAAGGAGCAGCACAGAGAAGAAGCACTAAATAATCGTGTAATAAATAATAAATGCTAAACTACAAGAAGCTTACAGCATTACAGTACTCTCTGTGATATACATATGTAGCGGGCACTCGCTATCACAAGAAATTATGCATTAATTTTTTATACTGTGAGTTACTTACAGATACAGTACCAGTCAAAAGTTTGGACATCAGTTCTCATTCAAGTGAATAGGAAAGTGTGTCCAAACCTTTGACTGGTACTGTAGATACCCAAGTGCTACCTTGAATTCTCCAGAATACTCAAAAACCAGCATTGAGAATGACTAAAAACCTGTTAAAAAGATTTTGTGTGCAATCAGTTGCTAAAATGTATTTACATGTATAGGAACTATTCCAAACTATATATCATAATCTCAAAATACTGTTGGATAGAAATGTACCAAATGTCAAAAATCAGGATGGGGACGCTTACTTTCAAAAGGCAGCTCTTTGCGAATGAGCTTCCTCTGCTGCCTTCTGGCCTTGGTGTTTTAATTAACACCATCCAAATGGAATAAAATTCACATGAAATGAAGGGAATCATTGAAAATATAATCCCCTTTGAGACTTTATTCTCCCTCCACTGAGTCATCCAGTGCAAGCTCTTGAAGATTCCCATTTGAATGTCCTCATTGAACCAGCAACAGAAATTCTCCTGTTTCATCGTGGCCTCTTAATGTATAAGTAATTGGATCATATTCTCAGCCCGTGCTCCTCCTAGTACGAAACCAAATTATCTGTGTGTGCTGCAGATGTCCCCACAGGGCAGAGCAGGATAATAGAACACGGCCTGTCAGTTGTGGTTTAGCCTGGGGATAACCTCAGGACGATGAGTGAGCCACTTCAGCACAGGAGAGAACTGAGATGGGGAAGCAAACAGCAGGACAAACGTGTTTGAATGCACACACGGCTTAAACCATCGCTGTCACTGTTCAAATGTATCTTTCTCAGCGTCTCAAACACACAAAGTCGCACTTATTAGTTAGTAGAAGCAAATGCTTATTTAAAATGAGTCTTTGGTTGAGTAAAGGCTATAAATATCTAATACTGCACATAATGTACATTTACTGTAAATGCGTAGGCTTATTCAAGGTTTTATAAAAACATATTAGCAGGTTTTAAAGAAGTGAATGATTTACAATACAGCCTGTTAACAAGAGTTTTAAATCTCAAATACTAATACTGAGCCTAACACAGATTAACAACCCTGATCCATGTTTACCTTGGGTGTGTTTAGTTTATCTTAAAGCACCACCCTGCAAGCGAGGCTCAGTTTGTTAGAGATCCAACCATGAGAATGCTCCTCGAAAACACTTCGTGAGGGGAGGGGATTACCATCTCCTGTCATGTTCTCTCAAATCACTATGCTTGTGCAAAACCACAATAAACACAGAGATCTGATAAACATAAAAGAAAAAAAACTCCAGTACAGTGTCTAATTTAGCAAGACTGGGGAGGAAAATATAGGAGATGCAATGCAAATACCACAAAAGCAGCAGAGTAGGAAGGTCAAGGACACAGCTACATCACAACACATAAATGACACTGAGTGTGTAAAGAGACTGGTGGTCAGATCTGGGCAAAGTAGAAACTACAACTGACTTCTTGTGTGAATTAACATGTAAATGACTTGACAAAGCTAGATTTCCTAGAATACTTGTTTAAAATGTTTAGTTTAACTTCCTTTTATCATGCCAGAGCATGAAAAGCACAGGTGTAATTAAATTAATTAAGGTGTTGTGTATTAGGAAACTTCAGGTGAAAAGAAACGTCATGTAATTAAGCTGTGAAAAAGGTCTAATGTCTTGCATGTTGATATCAGAAAAAGGTCCTCTTCTTATTATGAGTTTTGCCCCTTCCCTCTTACATAAATAACTACATAAAAAGAGCAAGTAACTAAGTAAATAACTATTTAGCTAACTTTAAAAGGGAAAAAGTCTGCTTTAATTTGATTCATATTGTTCAAGTGCTCAAAATAAACTGACATACTTTACAATTTATTGTGGAACTGCAGTGCAGAGTCCAAAACAAATTTCCCCATGAGGACAATTAAAGTATATCTTGATCTTTTTGCCCAGATCTGCTAATGTCGACACAAGAAAGCAGCTGTAGGGGGGGGGCAGCCACAGAGTCCTACTCGGCAACGATTACCACAGAACTACGATGCAAAGGGACGTTGACGTTTATACAGAGTGAGCCAGCGACTCATTGGTTCACACGCCCTTACTTGAGGCGAGCCGCCAGGTGAGAAGCCTTGATTGGAGACAGGGGAGGTTGGAGACTGATTGGCAGAGGATCCAACCCTACTGCGGTACTGTTGGAGGGGGGAGGCCTGATACAAGAGGATATGTGAGTTATTCACATTGGAGGAGGTTCTTCGCTGGCGTTGTGGTGTGTTTGCTATGTGTAAATGTGAATATGGAGTTCTGTTAGATGTATGCCGAGGATAGTAGAATGAAGGAAAGTGAACACTATATGTCACATCAATACTTGAAGAATACTGAAAAGGCTATTGTGGAAACAGTGAAAACTACAGAAGATTAATTAGAAGAAATAAAAATATTGCCTGTAATCCAAGCCAAGAAACTGAACATCTCTTTTGTTCTGTTCTGTCTTATTTTTTCTGTTTTCTCATCCTGTAGTCAAATAGGGCTGCAGCTAACCATTATTTCCGTTATCTATTAATATGACCATTATTTTCTCAAATAACTGTTTATTCTAGAAAACGTAAGATAATAGTGAAAAATGTCCCACAGCCCAAGGTGACGTCTTCAAATGTCTTGTTTTGTCCGACCAACAGTCAAAAACCCAAAGATTTTTGGTGTACAATTATATAAAACAGAGAAAAGCAGGAAATCTTTGCATTTGAGAAGCTGGAAGCAGCTAAGGTTTGGCATTTCTGCTTACAAAATGACTAAAATGATTAACTGATTATCAAAATAGTTGCCAACAAATTTTCTGTGGATCAATCGTTGCAGCTGTAAAACAAAGAATATTTGCACAAACCAGCAAAAACAAAGACAATATTCTCATGAAATTCAATTCTGATCACAAAATCAACTTGACTTGCCGTAAGCAATACACCCCCATAACTGTGGAGAGAAAAATATGAGAGGTACTATTCTAGTAAATATAACGAGACTGGTAAACTCTTATCACTCAAAAGCCAACAGGAGTTCAAACCTCTACATTCTTAATCTATTGATAGATAAGCTATCAAAACATTGGTAGCATGAGATAGAGAAGTGATAAAGCAGTCCAAGGTCTCTGAATACTGATGTAAACTGCAATGATAATTGTTGTGTTAGACCTGCTCCCGAAACAGAGAGAAAATTGTCATAATCGTGCTGTAACTATATCACAGCTAAAATGTACATCTTAGAAATGGAGGCAAACACATCCAAAATCATCTCTGAACACAAAGCAACACATTATATAAGCTAGAAAACTCTAGATGAGTCTGTTTATTCGTGGTTAAATTAACAACATGTTAGGTCTAAGCTGCAGTCCTTCTGTGTCTCTTCACAATGTTTCAATTGACCCCACACTGTAAAGTCTATAACCGAGATGAAGAGAATGTAGGCCACTTCATTTCTGCAGTAATCCAAACACATTCCCACTGCAACAGAAGTAGAGCAGCGAGAGCCAAGATCTGAAGGACGTGGCGGTGCCTTGCAGAAGTATTTAGATTCCTTGATGTTTTGCACATTTTGTTGTGCCTCTATTTCATACATTAATTCGTTTTTTTTAGTGTAAGTTCTGTGCAAAGCATGCCAATAAAAAACTAAATTCTCGGACTGTAAAGATTTGTGTTTACATATAAATTTTAACAGACGGACACGTAGAGTTTTGTTTTCTTTTTGATGTAAATGATGTAACGTTTTACACAATCAATGTGATCTAGAGCAACTTATCACGGGGTCTGAATACTTAAACAAGGTGAATCACTAATATCAACACATTAATAGCGTTTGAAAACTGCTGTCATAATACAACACTGTGTGATATGTTTCCTCTGCTCACCGTGTTCATGTCGATGGTCATGTTGGCTTGAGAGGAGGTCTGGTTGTCTGACGTGGAGCAGGAGTTCACGGAGGACGGCAGCTGGACCAGGCCTGTTTGCTGGAAATTTAAGAGTGATAAATAAAGATTCAGCCATCAAGTGGCAGTTTATAGTTATAACTGGCTATACTGGCTTATCACAGACACACTACATTAGGATCTGCCTGTGTTTGATTCGCAGGACGTAAATGGCTGCATTTGCATTATACTGTATGTTTATGTCAAAACAAATATCATTATTAATTTTTTAACTGTCAAATATTGAGAACGGTATCAAAAAAACGTAACTTTAATCAGAATAAGACATCATAGAGCCCTTATATTTTACTCATGACCAAGTCAATGAATCATAGTCATATTATTCATTTATGAACTGCTACTACTGTACATCAGAGAAAATCTCCATCAAAGGTTTTAGTTGAGGATGTGAAGTGTTGATCAGAGGACAGAGAAGAGAGTCCACAGTGCTGAGGCATGTCGATCAATTTGGTTGATACATTTTAATAAAAAAAATTCTTAATTCCACAAATGTTTAAGGATTCTTCAGACCTGTGGGAACCCTGCACTTTATGAAATCTTTGTGGGAGAGACTGTACACACCTCTCAACCAGAAAGTGAGGTGACAGACAACATTACACAGGTCTGTAGGCTGCTGGTAATTTGAGACTTATTTTCAGCACAATTGTTAATTAGGGAAAAATCTGATTAGGAAAATTATTCTAACGGAAAGAGTGGTGGAAGGTCAGGACGCATCATCTTCATTCACAGCAATGAGACTTGGTGTTATCTCAGATGTTAATTTATCCACAATCTGCCCAGATCTGGATGCTGCTCTAATTAGTTTAAATAATAGGAAACTGATTTTCATAAGTTTTACTGTAGAAGGTTTTATTATGGTAGGTAAATATGACCTGAAAAAACTGGATGCCAGCAGCAAACCCCTCAGAAACGGAGCTGTGCGGAGTGGATTTTGGCAGTCACAACTGCAGGTTGGGATTACTGTATTTGAGTTGGTGGAGTTTGTTGATTATGATACACATCTTGGAAATAAGCCTTGCATAAAGAGCCTACATGTGGGTAAATACAATCCCTTCAGCATTAACCTTTTTGCAAAGAAGAAGATTTGTTTGAGAGATTTGAGTTGGATTTTATTTGACATGGACTTACTAAAGATTATTTTATGCATCAAAAGGGCAATAAGTGCATTCTTCCCGTGTGACTTTTCTTATAAATATTGCACAAACTGGACAAAAGAGCAAACTCATGCATGAAGAATTAGTTGAACTTGCATTACAAGAATTAAGAATTAAGGAACTGATGAATGAGAAAGCAGAAAGCAAACACTGATATCGGTTTACAAAAACTGAAAAAAGCAAAAAGTCTGTAAAGGACAAGACAGCCACTTCCACCCACAGAGGTTACCAATCTTGTAATACTCTCTGTAAGTTTAGTGTTTTCATGTGTTTAATGAACAAAGCCAAACCTGTGATTCAGATTTCAAAAACCATCACTTACTTAGTGTATAATTCCTGATATTCCTCTATTCTCAAATGCAAGTCTATCTCAGCTGATTATGCTTTTGTGTAACTGTTAGTTTTCATAGATAGAGTGCTGGTAAGAAACTCACCTGCTGGCTCTGGTGGGTCTGGGACGACGGCTGCTGGTTGAAGAAGGCATACTGGGACAGCTGCTGCTCGAGGTTCATGGCGTTGATGGCCGCCTGGAAGGAAACACAGCAAAAGACAAAACATGAAGTTCTACTGTTTTATCAAATATCATTATTTGTGGGCTACTCAGATGACTGATTCGTGCATAAAACTTGTGAAAAAATCATTAAAATCTAATATTTTACACCAACATAATGAAAACAAAAAACTATCTTTGGTATTTTAAACACCACACACATAACCTCTTAACCATAACATGACAAAAAAGTCCATCTGAACCACTGGGAATTGTCCAAAATAAGTGAATAATCAATTATGTTTAGCATTATAGATTTTCTAGGGGAAGGGGTCAGGACGGAGAGCTCTGCTGTACCTGAGAGAGAGTGAGAGGTGGAGATGTCGGGGAGAGCTGCAGGTTCTGGTGCTGGTGGGAATCTCCTGTGTTCAGGATGAGAGGAACCATGTTGTCCTGCCCAGGCTCCATTTCCATGGTTACTGTGGGCTGAGAGGTGTTCACTCCTACCCAGCACACAAGAATGGCATAATGAAGGAGTTTTAACAGCACATAGAGTCTGAAATCAGCACCAAAACTTGGTAAATGTTGAAATGAAAAATCACTGACACATTGCAAATGTTTCCATGTTAAATATGAAAACACGACTGTCCGTCGCGTTACCTTGTGTGTTCGCCAGTGTGCTGTTGGAGGAGCTGAACGAGGCGGCTGCAGCATCATCTGAGTCCAGCGGG
Organism: Thunnus thynnus; assembly: GCF_963924715.1. NCBI lineage: Eukaryota > Metazoa > Chordata > Actinopteri > Scombriformes > Scombridae > Thunnus > Thunnus thynnus. Next base: position 11,847,936 of record NC_089528.1, read on the forward strand.
GTGGGCAGTGGAGGAGGGAACTGGATGTTGGTCAGGTCAGGCAGTGAACCGCCAGTGTTGTGGGCAGCTGGTTTTAGTGAAGTGGTCAACTGCTGGTCCGGAGACGGGAATATGCTGCCGAAAACAGACGTGCGCAGTGAACTTGACAGCGATGACAAGATTAATACACTGGAAAATGTCAGCGATGAGATGAAGGAGCAGAAACATAAACACTGGATAGCTTATGCAGATTACTGAGCAATGCTTAAAAATGTTTTACATTACAATCAACTCAGAAATATTTGGCTTGCATTTGGTTAGTGGGACTCTACTGCTTCTGGCTACACACTCATTACTTTGGCAGTCGAGTGAGTAAATGGAAGTGATGCTTAATTATAGTCAGATGGCTTCAATTTAAAGCCATGTTTTATTCATGTTTCTTCGGATGTGTGTAAATATGCACTCATTTGAAGCAGACTGTAACACAGTTTTTACTTCCACTGACATCCAACGTTATAAAGGTGCAGCTAGAGCTAAAACATTCTCATCATCATTTCATTATGTTAATCAGACTTCAGAAAATGTATCCTTAGACCAGCTCTGAAGAGAAGAAACAGTACAATACTCACTGGATTCCTGGAACTTTGCAGGGCTTGGACCTTGAAATGTTCTGAAGGGGAAAATATAATTAATAGCTAGAGTATTGTGGAGACCACAGATAAAAAACACATAGAAACATGTATGTGAGTTTAAATGTTACACCTTTTTGCAGTCCCAGTTCTGTTCTTGCCCATCTTCATCAACGTCCTGTTTAATTGCTTCAGATCCTGGTACAGTTAGCAGGAGAACTGGAGAGATGGAGAAAAAAAATATGTCCTCAGTCTCTTGGGTCTACAGATGTCCAGCCTGTATGAGCGTATAATAATCACAGCCCACATGTCCTCATTTATTATGATCAAGGGATATTTAAACAGAGAATAACACACAGAGAAGAGAAGGAAGGAAGATAATGGAAGGAAGAAAGAAAAAAAGACTAAAAGTGTGACAGGAAAGTAAAAGATACGATTTATACTGAATGTGAATGAGGGACAAAATGAAAAAAATGTCTCCAAGGAGATTCATACAAAATGAGTCAAAGCGCTTCTGATATTAAAATAGTCTGCCTCACGCTGCCATTAGCGCTAAAATTCATCGGACACTTGAATGCACCCCGTCTTCTCAGCAGTAATTTTCCTCCTCTGCCTTCAAAGCCACATTGAAACCCTTTCATCATACACTGGAGGGCACTCGACTGAACCGTCAAGAGAAAAGCAGCAAAATAACACACAAATAAACAAGCTTACAACAAAAAACCCCCAACCACCATCACCAACTGCTGCAGATCATTTCAAAAACACCTGAATGGTCTGGTCTGGTTAAGAATGGACTCATTTGAAGCAGAGCGATGTATGGTGGCTCAATAAAAAATAGAAGTTTGAATTAAAAAATGACTCTTTGGGATCATTTGTACCTCGTTTTGGCTGGAGCTCCTGTGATCCTCCAGTGAAGGAGGCCTGCTGGGGAGGAGTTAGTGTGCTCTGGTGCAGTGCTGAGTCAGAGTTTGTCCTGCAGCACAAGAATGTGCACAATCACACAGTGCAATTTACAGTAAAATAAAAGAAACCAAATACTGTATGTTTAGAAGCAGAGAAAACACATGTCATTCAATTGCTAGAAAAAAACTGTTCTACAGCAGCTACAAACCCTTTTATACAAAATCATCTGGGCATAAACCCCAATTATCAACACAATTTAGCCATTGTGACTGATTTTCAAGCTCACCAAGAGTTTACACTGGTCTACAAAAACCACACAATTGGCACATCATGTTGTGTAAGAGTTTTAGATCATATCTCTTTGTGACCAAACTGAGCCTATGACTAAGTAAAGCAGTCACAATTATATCAAATATGTTGTGACTTTTAAAGCAAGAGTATAGTACAATCTGATCCTTTGTGGTGGCTTATGATAAAAAAATGTAAATGCAGCATGTTTGTCTATAACAATCTACAGTAAAAGTAAGTCATTAAATGTGTGATGTTGCAATATGTTTTCATAGTTGTCTTGTATTGCTGATTTGACAGGGCAGTGTGGTACAAGTCATAATTCTGAGGCTATGTGAAGGATTTATTATGATCATTATAAAAAGAGTAAACAGTAACACATACAGTCATGCAGAGACAGACAGTGTTTTATCGTTTGAGGCTGTCATACCTCCTCCAGCTGGTATCAGGTGGCGGTGACAGATATACTGAGCCATATGGACAGCTGTCAATGTGAGATCGCGAGTTAAGAAAATACAGCTGGCAGACTCAGTGCATTCATTCCTGTGAATTCTTTTAACCAAAGAAGCTATAATAAAAAGCATTCTGCTGATGGTACCTCAAATAAAACCAGCATGTGATTAAAGTGAGGAATAATGAGCAGTGAGCTTCATGTCACGGTTTGATATTTGTCAGGGCTGGCTCATTGTACATGCTGCTTATTACAGACCTTCCGACCAAACACATTCATGGTTTGACTTTAATCACACACTGATGTAACTTACTAGCATGCACAAAACAAGTTGAGTAATTCTGACTCCAGTTACCCAAATAAACCTATGTATGAAAAACACAGGAAGGGTGTTACTGTTGAACTGCAACATATTCAAATGTGTTTACGAGTGCGGACCAAATATTCAGTCACATTTGAGTATAACACAATGCAAATCACTACCAACACAAACTACAGGGGTGCTTTCAGAAAATATTAACACACTCAAGACAATTTTCAGACAATCATTAGTAATCAAACTAAGGAATTATTTGTTCATTTCAAGTTAAAATATCTACATCACATAGCAATAATACAGTCGTTAAAGCAAAAAAAAAAAAAATCAATATCTGTCACAATATTGCAATAGCCAAAATCCCATAAATATGTAGTATCATATCACAATTTGTATACTAATATTGATCGGTCACCTATCTCTACTGCAGAATGACAAGATTAAAGCCCCCGCAGGTGTTTTTGCCTGATTAGTCTTCTCAAGTCTGAGTGTGATTACATTTCCTTCACTTTTGTTAGTTTTGGTGCCTATTAGTAGATTGAGCCTGGTGACATCATGTTATTCCCAGCATAACTCCACTCACAAAGGTCTAATCAACCAGATTTATTTAAAACACCTGTGTGGATGTAAAGTGGACACCTTTCTACCTAAAAGACCTTCAAATAGCCCACTGACTACTCATAAATGAATATTCAACAAAGCCATGTAGTATGCTTTAAAATGAGATTCAGACCTCTGAAAATGATGATATATGGGAAATTGAATAAGACATCACCTCACAAACAGTGATCAGACTCAGCATATGTAACAAAAGTAACAGACAGCTTTAAAGGATATCTGGCGCCCATGTTTGTCAATAGACAGGGGCTTTCGGTGGGGTGATGTGATGCGGTTCCGGTCTCGGTAGACCCTGTCCACCAACCCGTGGTGTCGTGTCGATCTGTTGGTGTCCAATCCTGAAGTCTAACAATAGGAAAAAAGGAAAAGAATGAAATCACCTGATCAAGTTGTGAACATTTCCTTCCATTTCCAAGCTAATACTTTTGATCGACGGTTTTCCCATTGAGTCCCCAATATAATAATAACGACAATAATAATGATAATAATAATAATAATGATGATGATGATGATGATAATAATAATAATAATAATAATAATAATAATAATAATAATAATAATAATAATAATAATAATAATAATAATAATAAAATTGGTTTAATTATACAGCACCTTTCATACATAAAATGCAGCTCAAAGTGCTTTACAGGAGAAAATAAAATCAAAGACACAGGTAATAAAAACAAGACATGAGGGGCAATTCTATATATAAAAAGAGCAATAAAAAAGAGCAATTAAAGAATAAAAAAACAATTTAAAAAAGCATAAAACAGGTATAAAGGTATAAAAGAAGTATCAAATTAAAACAGAGATGTTAAAAAAATAAAACTAATTAAAAGCAAGATCATAAATGTAGGGTAAAATAAAAGTTGCTTGTCTAATTTGTGGTGGGAGTATGTTCCAACCTTTGGTACATAAAAACCACAAAGCTGTTTCACAATACTTTTTGTAGTTCATTTTTGGAACATTTAGCAAGCCTGCACTACATGACCCGAGGGGTTTGGAACATACTCGGATAAGCAATCAGAAATGTATGAAGGTGCTGAACCATTACAAGCCTATGAAAAGGTAAAACAAGTTTAAAATCAATCCTCAGATATACAGGCAGCCAGTGTAATGATGCTAAAACTGGGGTAATGTGATCTCTTTTCCTTGTTCTTATTAAAACCCTGGCTGCCGAATTCTGCACAAGCTGCAGCCTATCAATGTTTTTTTTCAGTAATCCTGAATAAAGTGCATTACAATAATCCGGGCGAGAAAATACAAAAGCATGAGTCATCTTTTTGTCATCTTCCAGTGTAAGGTAGGGTGATAAAAGGTCATCTTTGTAACACTGTGAATTAAAATTTAACTCAGAATCAACAATAACACCAAGGTTTTTTACTTCCGACTTGCTCTGTGGTGCCAGACTTCCAAGATTGCTAAAACTTGTACCAATTACGAGAATTTCTGTTTTGTCTTCATTTAATTTAACAAAATTATTGCTCATCCACTGTTCCATGCTGGAGAGGCAATTTATAATAAGATTTAATGCATGAGAGTCATCTAGAACTGCAATTAAATACAACTGAGTGTCATCAGCATAACAATCATAATTCACATCATGATCACCAATAATTTCACAAAGTGGTAGCATATGTAAACAAAATCATGGAGGACCAAGAACTGAACCCTGCAGAATACCAAAAAGGCTATCATGCTTTACAGAGACAGGGTCGCCAAGACTAACAAAATATCTTCTGCTAATGAGGTATGTGTTAAACCAATTTAGAACTGTACCTTTTTTGACCAATCCAATTTTCAAGTCTGTCTAGACAAATCTTGTGATCTACTGTGTTGAATGCAGAAGTATCAGAATAGATATTTTTTTGCTTTCTGCGCTCACTCTAAGATCATTAGTTATTTTTACCAGTGTCGTTTTGGTTTCTGTGTCCCCTTCTAAAGACAATTATGCCTAAGAAACTAACAATGTTGAACTTTTCCTTATCCCAACTTACACTGTCCTTGGCCCACAGATAGAAGCCTGTTTTCTGACCTCTCAGATAAAATGTGATACCTGTACTGTATGTACAGTAGAGTGGGGAAAAAGTTGATGTTGCTCAGGGCAAAAATGCCTATGAAAGATTGGAAAATGCCAATAAAATTAAAAATGAGGGTCTGAAAAGTGCCCACGATAATAAGGATGTTGGTTGTGTTGTGTTTTTTAATAGTCTGTATAGAGTTGTATCGTACAGATTTTTAATACATTCTTTTCAAGCTATTCATGTCATTAAATTACATAAACGCCTTATTTTTTTTGCAAAATTCAAAGCCTCTACACACCCACACAGGTGCTTTCATTTATTTTGCCTGATTAGACTTCTTCTCAGGACAGTGTGGGTGTGTACAGCCAGTGCTTGTGCCTGTTAGGGTGGGACAAATTAGACCTTTCTTATTCTTATTGGTATACAGAGTTTGGTGACCTCATGTAACTAACAAGCGGCGCTCCCACCCAACTTCAACCTGAGCAGAGGTCTAATTAGCCATAAATTGACTGCACACCTGTGTAGGAGTGCTGGGCATTCAACTTGGTTTAAGTGTTTGCCTGTCTTCACATGCATGTCTTGGCGATGCATCATATACAGTACAATTGTATTTTCTAGGATGTAAATGGAAAGCATTAATACAGATCCGCTAGACAAAGCTTTTCTCCACCAGTTCACTGCAGCACTGGACAAACATTTCTGCGAACATGGAACAGCTCTTCTCTCTCATATATACAGACAGTAGACAATATTGCCATCACACAGAAGGACAATATAAAACCGAGAAACATAAATATAGTAAAACCGTGAAAGCTAGTGTTGTTTCCAGCAATTATTTACTGTTATTCTGATATGAACATATAGCTCTGTAGAGGAGAGTGAGCAACATACTGTAATGTAAAAAAAATAATACAGTTAATGTAGATTGTGCCTTTTTATATTTATTCTCTCTTCTACTTATTCTAAACAAAGCACTCTTGTTACTCACATAAATATGTAGTGACACATAAGTATGTCACTTCCTGTGTAGCAGATGATTTAGCCCAGTTTAATAAAGCAAATGTAAACATTTTAAGCTGAATCAGTATTACAGGATATTATTCAGCCACAGAGATGTACATAAGGAATACTTATTTATATGAAACAGCTGTGGATGTTTACAGAAAAACACATCTTGGCACAAACTAAATGTTAATTTGGGAACATTATAATCTTGACGAAGGTTAGACTGTTGTATTAGACAGCATTAGTTTCAGCTAGATATACCTAATAAACTGGCAACCAAATGTATCAATACTATCACAAAGACTTTATAGTGAAGAAGAAGAAGAAGAAGAAGAAGGCATAAATAATCTCTCACCTGAAAAGACACATCAACAGTACTGTTTCCAATCTGATTGACGTTTGGCAAAGATCCTCCATAGTACTGGCCACGGTTCTGTCCCAGCTGCAAATACTGAGTCTTCTGCAACTGTAACTGGAAGCAGAACAACACAAGGTAAGACAGGTGGATAGTGTGCGCACTTTACGTAAGACATAAATATGATAATTTCATGTTCCAGAGGAAAAAAACAACTCTGTGTTATTTAAAAGATTGATATCCTCAGTTTACTATTGTCAACATGGCAGAACAGTGTGAATTTAATAACTTTTACATGTGACGAGATGATAAGAAACTTTAGTTGGAAGAACAGAACTTCAGAGAGAGATCGATATCGCTTCCAAAAGCAAGCTCCCTAAACTCCCTCCTGACAGTGTTTATTTCCAAACAGCCTCCAGTTCCATTTCCCATTAGAGTGACCATAACCGGTCAATTAAATTTTCTCATGCAAGCCCACTGCTCACTGTTGGCAGGGCAGAAAATCTAATAATAACAATTACTAAGCCTGCATCGCTGTTGTAGTTTGATAAGCCTCCAACCTGAGAGTTTATTTCTTTAAATATGTTCTCTTTTAACAAAGGATCGCAAATACTGTCACATCTCTGGATCAGGAAGAGACCAATCCCAATCCTTTCAACCGCAGCAAGACAGGTGCAGAAAAGCCGAGACAGAGAGAGAAAGAGAGGCAGAGAGAGGCTGAAGGAGAGACGGATGGGGACGGGGTGAAAAGAGTGAAACTCTAAACCTGAGGCCTGCTTCACACAGGTCTAACTTTGACTCAGATGAGAGCTTCCTACCACTTGTATTTGCATTAATGCAAATAAAATTCACAAGAAATGAACCCGAGGACCTCCGTCAGGGTGAAAAAAATATGTTTTCTGACTAACCTGTGTAGACATGTACTGCAAAAAAAACCACATTGTACTGCTGACAGAATTTATTCATCAATTGGTTTGTAGGAGATTAATAAAATAAATAACAATTTTACCATTGTATTGATCCAAACTTCTCCTAAGGCTTCATAAACAGGCCTTTTTCACATCAGACATTTTGATGTATCATAGTAGAAACAGCACAGGTGTTACTAACATTAACAACGGACTCTGTTCCATCTAAATGTGCCAGTAAACCAAGACCGTGAGCCAGCACGTACAACACCAGGACCCTGAAACTGAATCAGCTAAATGGAATTCAGTCATCATTAATTTTATTATTTACATGTGTTTTCCCACAGTGACATGTAAAAACTTCTTTCCTGAAAAATGCCCATAGAAAGACTTGGTTTCTTGGTTGTATTTTGGCTGTTGCTCAGACTAAATTTGCTTTAGTTTTTAAAACTGAATATAATAACTTGTAATCAGCATTTGTCTCTTATTCCTGACACAGAGACTAAATAAAACACAGATTCATTGAAAAAATAGCTTTGATTGCTATAATGAAAATAATCCAATAGCATCTCCATAACAGCAGGAGTATAGTCTGATAGTTAGTTGTTTTCTTCCACATGCACATTCCTTTTCTGCATGTTGACAGGTACAGAAAACAACAATGTTTCCTGTGTGTAGCTTTGGTTGAAGTCTGTCTGCCCATCATGTATCCACTCAGCAGCAGTCACTACTGAAGCCCAGCCTCCATAGGATTTATTTTGGAGGCCTGTGCTGTATGTGGCTTAAATTCCACATAATCTGCTGGCCTTCATCTTTGGTGTTTGGATGTCAATCATGTTGCACAGGCCTGAGGACCTGTCAGACAAGTTTACTTAACCACGGCGCGCACACACCTCACCATAGAGCCACTCCTGCCATAATTATTCTGAATTAAAGATAAATGTCTGATTTAATGGGTAACGTCGTTTTGTCTAATCAACCCTTCTCTGAGCGCACGAGACGAGGAAAAAAAAAATCATAGCTGCATTTGGGCGCGCGCTGTCAAATACGCATGCACGCCCCTTTGCTTCCACTTGCGTGGGACAGAAATTGAAATAACTTTTTTCGGACGAGGGTCCCTGACATCCATCTGTACATTACAGGACAGTTACCTCCTGCCAGCTCTGGTCGTTGTGGTCCGCAGGAGAGAAAAGGCTACAGCTGGCAGGAAGCGTCGTTTGTTATTGTTTACCTATCTGCTCTGGCTGCGTGCAGCCGCCGCGCTACAAATGCATATTTGACAGCTCGCAGTGAAAACAAACGCAGAAGAGGTGGCGCGGGAGGGGGGGAAAAAAAGCAGAAACCGGTTTCATTACCCTCGCTGCCCGGGTAATGCTGAGGTCTTTCATCACTTCTTCAAATGCCGCCGTCTCCTCCGCCTGCTTTTGGTTATGTAAAGCGATTTTCTCGCTGAATTTCCGCGGATTGTTCGAAGTCGCCATGTTTCGCTCTTCTGCTCCGTTTTCCTTCAGTGGTCAGTGTCAAGTCACACAGAGTGAGGACACGCTACTTCCGGTTAGAGGTACAACAAAACGATGGATGCATTATAAGAGCGCTCATAATACATCCATGTACAAAACACGAGTGTAATTTAAAGACCCAGTGTATAGGATTTAGTGGCACCTAGCTGTTAGGTTGCAGATTGCAACCAACTGAAGACCCCTCCCCTTCCAAGCATGTAGGAGAACCTAAGGTGGCCACGAAACTCATGAAAAACGCAAAAGGCCCTCTCTAAAGCCACTGTTTGGTTTGTCCGTTCTAGGCTACTGTAGAAACATGGCAGCCTCCATAGAGGAGGACCATGGATGTATTATAAGAGCTGGATAGGGCTCCGCTCCTCAGCCTTGCAGCCTGTCTTTTGCAGTGGCCACTCACAGTATTGCAGTGAAAAATCCCCCTGTGGCCCACAAAGCATTTCCCCCATAGTCCACCATTGTAAAAGAGTTGATTGTTGACAGGACACCTCGAACTGCAAACAAGTTCAATTATGACTCTTTCTATTATGGATTTTTGATCCATGGAGGTTTTGTATTTGTAAACCTTTCCTCAAGCCAAGAAAAGCTATTTAAAAATATTATCACAATATAAAGTCTATGGGCTGAGTGGGAACTCGTAGGTGGGGCCGGCAGAAGAAACACTACTGTGCATATTCAGTGGGCCGCATACCCCCGGAAGTAAACCTGGAAGCTAGAAACCTTTTGGGCGTATGCATCACGTGAGCAATTCTTACTGGACTGAATGGGTGCCATTTTCGGTTCAGTACCCAGCTCTTATAATACATCCATGAAGAGGACCCGCTCCCTATGAAGATATAAAGGGCTCATTGTAAGGTAACGAAAACACAGCGATTCTTATTTCCAGGTGATTATACACCAATTGAAACATATTTATGAATATTATATTCCATTTCTACCAAGTCCATTCTGCTCGATGCTACTTAACTACAGACTGCTCCTTTACCTGAACTATTTCGTTGAAACAAAGCGTACTTTTATTTTGAAGCCAGAGTCGCCTGTTTTCCGGTATCTTCCCGGTTGTCTCTGGCGGGCTTGACGCAGCTGCCTTGGTGATGTCTGCGTGCTCACGTCGCTGCGCGGGGGTGTAGTGGAGGCGCACCGCACATCTGGACTGCGGAACAACCGCAAAATGCACTTTTTGAGGAATATACGAGAGTGCGCGTGTGTCTCATTTATTTACATTATAATATGTAGAATAACACGAACTACAACTATTATTATTATTGTCCTTATATATCAATATAATTTATTAAGATATTTTCATGATGCTCTCAGTGACTTCCAGGTATGATGAAACATGGTTGTTAGTGGCACCAGATGGAGACGTGTCAACCTTTTTTTTTTCTTTTTTTTTACAACTGAATGTGGGCTTGTTAGGAAATAATTTCAGTTTTATTAGTGGAAAAGAGTTTACCCTCCTGTCCGGTGAGGTCTACATTTTTCTGGCATGACATCTTAGTGCCAGAAAGTGGCGTGGTGTGTGTGTCTGCCTCCTTTGGAGATGTGTGTGTGTGCACTCCTGCCGACTGAACATAAATACTGTCACAACAGTGCCTGCTTTCCAGCTGAATAAATACACAAGGCCAATGGACTCCTGTGAGAGGTTTACTCACGTGGAAATAAATGAGCTTTTGAGAAAAACGCAATGATGGGATATTTCTGTCACGTGTTTGTTAAAGCTTTTCATGTTTTCCCCAGTGAATGAGATGATAAATGCATCAATCAGAAGAAAATGATCTCTGCGTGTCCACTCTTGTCTCTTAACTGCAGTGGGAGTTTCACTTTTACAGTTCCTGCAGCAGCGGCAGACTGTCAGACATAAAAACAGCTGCATGCATACAACCATGAGGCCTTTGGGTTTGATATATGATAGTATCAGACTCACTAAAAGCACTTAACTTGCAAATTCACACCAAACAAACAATGTCTCAAGCATTTGTTTTCCACCTACAGATACCAAAAATGACTGTTTCTTATTTAGTTGTTCACTGAAGGCACAGTGAAACAGTGGAGCGCTTTCACCCGCCATTCAGGAGAGTGTAATTTAGTTGTAAAGTAACCATGGTAACATAGAAAAGGAAGCGACTCCAGGGCAGGTGGAGGGAAGGAGTCTGTTCACAGGATTACTCTGTTGCTGAATAAGCCTCGAGGGGGGGGGGGGGGGCGCCTTGAAGTTGAGCCTTTTAGTAATGGCCTGTTGAGAATAAGGAGAGCCACATGTTGTCGAGGATTCCTGTATCCAGCTGTACTCCGCCAGACATTGTTAATGTTTATCTTATGCAAACATGCAGCAACATTAACAGCATAACAAACAGCAACATCACAGAGGCATGAGCCAGCACACAGCAGAGGGAAAGTTTCACTTCACCTTAGAGCGTAAACCTGAGAGTCTTAAAATCTCCCCCCCCCCCTTTTTTTTTGTTGTGTTCAGTTTCTTTCTATTAATAACATTTGTGGTGAACAGTGAGTTGTCTGCACAGTAACAGATGCATGTTGTATAGAGTAAATGCCTCTGAACATCTGACATGTTAGGCTATTTTCTGATCAATAGGAGCCCATAATGTTGCCATTTCTATTATTTTTTGTATAAGCTTTTCTCCTAAACAAACAATAACTGACTTTGGCAAAGGATAATGTTAACCCAGCTGAACCCACTAATAATTCAGCCAAATATTAATTAAAATGTCGGAAAGAAAAGCTCATCACAACTTCACACTTTTTTGGCACAACTAGGCAAATCAACACCTAAGAATCAAGTCACATTTATCCCCAAATCACAAGATAACTTCTATTTTTAGAAGTCTGCATTCAGATGAAAAAAAACTCTACAAACACTGTTTTAACAGGAAAAAAATAGATAGATGTGAGAAACCTCAGGAGGAGCAACAGAAGGAGGGATTTCTGTTCTTGGTTTGGCAGACATGCAATAAGATCTGCAGAGTAGACAGAAGTAGCGTTAATAGAATAGTAGTTTTAAAGAGCACCGAGGTGATACTTATTTCTATATTAAAATAAGGTGACACCCTCGTATGTGTAAGTTTTGTTAACCAGCTGTGAAAAAAAATTCATATGATGATGCTTCAAAGCTCCAAGTCTTTCAGGAGAATCACAGATAACCTTTTATTTTACAGCTACATTTTATTCTAATTTCCTGAAAATGTTCTGTGTTATTTGTAGGTATTTAATGGTTCAGTTTTAGGACATTTTACAGAAAGGGTGGTGCAATTTGGTACAAATTATTTTTTTAAAAAACTTAAAAAAGTGTTAATTTGGTTTAGTTGGTAAGTGCCCACTCGTTATATTTGGGTTCATATGTTGTTGTTAATTTGCAAAATGTATTTTTTTTAAATATACTTTCTTTTTTCTGTTTTATAACACAGTAAACATGAGGTCACTCAGTTAAATTGGATGATATACATATTGTAGGTGTTGTTAGTCACAGAATGGTACATTTTCATTCACATTCACGTTTATGTTTCACAATTGCATTTACTGGTCTCTTAAAGAATTGTTAAAAATCTAATTTATTATTAAGAAGTTTTCTACAACTATGAACCCAAATATAAAGAGTGGGCACTTACCAACTACACCCACTGAACACTTCTGTTTTTCTTATAACTTCCATCACTCTTTCTGATAAATGTCCTGACAGTTAACCATTAAACACCTGCAGATGACTTATAGTGGGAGTAATAATGCATCGTGCTTGCTTGGTGTTGCCTGCATGTGGGGAGTGAAACTAACAGCAGAGGGAGGTAAAGGTCCTGTTCATGTCTGTCTGAGAGTGTGTTGGCGGCACATTTTCAGTTCAGCAGTGTCATGTCAGTATCTCATATCATCATATCAGCTATTATTAGGTACGCAGACGCTACATAACACTACTTAACACTACTTTTCCGAGTCTGGGCAAAAGATATAAATGTTCTGATTAACCTTCAATCTCCTCCTATGAACACACTTTTAATTTGTCAGCAGAAACCTTTGACACACATGATAATGAATATTATTACACAACTCTTTAAAAAGTTACTTTTGGTTACATTTCAGACTTTTCAGCTATAGAAAATGATATTTCCTTCTTTTCAGAATCAATGATTTAATACTAAACAATGACCTCAAACAATATTAGCACTCAGATTGCAAACTCCTCTTTTGAGTCGTAAAAAGTTTAATGTTACACTAATTCAGCTCCTGTCAGCAGCTGTCTATTTTCAGAGAGAGTTTTTACAGGAAATCTGGTTTCATAGCCCTGTTCCATGATTTCAGAAAAAGGGAACTTCTCAGTTGCAACTGTGAGGTATTAAAGACTACATGACTTCAACCACAACTCAGACCTTGACCTAGAGCGTTAGAGCCCTGAACGGTAAGACCACATTTTTTATTGACCTACACTTTGACAGAAAACTGTTTGACTTGGCTTACAATGCTTCAAGCATTTCCTGGAACATGTTGTCAATTCTAATAATAATGTTTTCTATTTTTTTAATTCCTTATTTAATTAAACATAATTTCGGCTTTCTAGCAGACTTCTAGCTAATTATTCTGTTTATCTGTATAATATAATGAGACTTTAGCTAAGTTTGAATAAATAACAGAGGAATGTAACTCATTACAAATGAGACAATATGAAACAATACTTTGCAATCACTCATTTTAACTGTCTAATTTACAGATCATGAGTGTCAATAACACTTGCATCTCAGGAAATAGCACCTCTGTATGTCCAAGTCGCGACAGCTCCTCTGTAGGTCTTGCAGTGGGGCTGACTTTCTTCTTTCTACTGCTGATCGTAGCTGCAGTGATCGTGTACAAGTACCATAGTACAATCAGGAACATGCTGCAGTTTGGACATAGAGAAAGCCAGGTGAAGGAGGATTGTATAGAGACACCACAAAATAATCCCCATGTGTACACCAGTATGATCAGAGAGCAGTCAGTGGGGCAGACCCCGATCTATGAAAACCTGTCAACTCAAACTGGCTACAAAGGGCCTAAAGTCAGCCAGAGCAGGTAAGCCATTCTCCAAGTTTTTATTGTAAATCTTAGTAATTGATTTTGCTCCAAGATTGGAATCAGTCAAATATGTTTAGATGCATTTAGAGGAAATGTTGAATCCAAACATGTCATTTTTGAAACCATCAAAAAGGAGATCAGAACGGAAACAGATGTGCGTGCGGTGTGAATTTCCCCATTTTGCACAATCCTGTTGTAATACTGCATATGCACACAATTTGGTGATCTCTTTGTCTGTTTCGTGTCATTTAAAATCTATTATTCAGCTGATGACTCAATGCTGGAGTTTTTCCTTGGATAAATATAGCGTGTGAACAACTGGGAAAAGGAAATCCGCACAGTTTACACAATATTTGTCTTTGTGTCATCAGAATAGTCCTTTCTGATATGAGACATTATCCACTAAGCTTACTGTGTTTTTCCCCCAGGTCACCTGGTGAACCTGAAGAGGACTTGTACTTGCAGTGTGATTTAACAGATGATGCAATATACGGCAATGATCCTGTATGTAACCTCACTGTTCACCAAGACTCCCAAGAAGATGTGTATATTGTTCCAGATTCATAGGAGAGACACATCTGAATCGTGAATATTGAAAATATTTCCATTTACTGCATACCATAAGCTTTGTCGAATGACTAAATATATTGTTACAAGGCATAATGAAGTTGCTGCTCTCTGATACAGCTGACCTGTGAAAAAACAAACAAACAAAAAAAAACAACAACAAAAAAACCCTCTGGTGCACAGATATTCAGTTCAAATGTACAAATGTATACATATATACATGTTTGAGATATATTTTATTATTGTACATCAGCTGTAAAGTTAGGGGATGCAGTTATATGTATGTGTCATTGTGTAGAGGGATTGAAAGAGTAGAACGCGCTTTTAGAGCACAGTAAGTATAAAATGTACTTCTGTCAACTCCATATTTTGCTTTTAGGAATAATGGCAGTTTTTGTTACAAGCATCTCCATTGTCAACTGTGTTGTTTTTAATACTTCTTTGATTGCTACCATTCTGTTTTTGGAATTTAATTTTGCATTGGACATACTGTGCTAATTAGCACATTTTCACAACAATCCAAGGGAATCAACTTGCAGATTGAATTTTTTTTTTTTTTATGTCTTTCTCTTAGTGTGTCTTGACTTACTGAATCATTTGCGTTTTAACCTTTAGCAACAAGCAATGTGGGCAGTTTGTTCATACTTGTGTGGTCAAGTCATGCACGTATTCTGTTTCCTTTAAATCGCTTTCTCATGCTACAGGTTTAAAATAAAAAATGTATTAATACCAATTACCTACTTGAATATGCTGAAAACCACCAGAGAGTATCTGTATATGATTAAATGCTGTATATGTGTGCTGACATGTACAATTATATGAATGGCTGGATATAATATTCATCATGTTTTTGAGAAAAAAATGCTGTATATGTGTGCTGACGTGTACAATTATATGAATGGCTGGATATAATATTCATCATGTTTTTGAGAAAAAAGTTCTAAAGTGGTAATTTATACCTCTGTATTATGTGATCGATTCACTTTTGCCACTTCTACACACGCTCATAACAATTTTTTAACTGCCTGAGAGTCTGTTTTCATTCACTGATATTAAAAGGATTCAGATTAATAGGATATCCTAGAGTTTATTATTTTTGAACATTATGAAACATGTTCTACAAATTGTTATCAGCCACAATTTAAAAAAATGTAAAGTTGTTAGTTATACAATAGTCATCCCATCCTATTCCCTTACAGTTATTAGCCAAATGTATTTATGGGAAAATGTGACAACAGAAATAAAGAATTTACCTGCTGAAGTAAACCATTTCCCTGCTTATTATCTGTCAAATACTGTAAATGTAGACAAGGTGTGTAATGCAGATTGTGTGAATCATGCACAGAAAAAACATAGAAGATCAAAGAAACCACACAGAAACCTTTAACATTTAAGTAAAACATCAAGTCTTGCAAAACAAGAAAAGGTCGGCACCATTATATGTGGCCTGTGGTTCAGACGTATGAAGAGGATGTGAAATTCTTGCTGACCATTTTGCACAGACAAAATCCAGTAATACAGAAAGAGAGAGCGAAAGAGAGAGACAGACAGAGAGAGAGAGAGAGAGCTTAATGCTTTGTCCAGAACTTACAGGATAATATGTGAGATTTGTGTTTCTCTGGACTGGAGATGAGCAAAGAGGTTTACAGACTGTGATGTTTTTCTTCAATAAGAGTTTTCCTGGTAGGCTACGTGAGAAGCCAGCAGGATTAAAAACAGGGGACAGCCAAACATCAGAGGCTAAAGAGTTCACGCTGTCTATCTTAGATTGCACATGGAAGGGCTTGATAAATACTGTCCCTAATTCTTTTATACTTGTATACTTTGGGTGGTACTGCAACTCAGGACCTTTCAGAATCTAAGATTGAAGAGCTTTACATCCACCCGCAGTTGTGTGATAACTGAGGATGTCATCCTTAAAACAAAGAGTAACACAGGACAAAAGCAAAGAAATGAATGAGTCGTTACTGGGCACAGGTGTAATTTTACCGTAAGAAAAGCGTAATTACAGTTAGCATTTGTGTCTGCAGGGCTGATTAATCTCCTGTTCATTTGTCTGCATATTTATTCAGTCGCTCCGGGTCATTCACGCCCCACCCTTTAATACATCTACTTTATTAATTGTAAAACAAAATATGCTCATATTTGAGTGACCTTTACGCCATTCAAAGATAAAAACTATAAATTACTCATCAGGGGTGGTGGTGTCACTCCTTGGAATAATTAAACTGCAAACATTTCAAAAGAGCTTGCTGTCGATTTCAGTTCATTTCAGCTCGCTCACAGACATCAAGGTGCTCTGCTCATTACTTTCCTTACTGCAAAACCTTGAGCTGCACTTTTTGCATCTCTTAAGTCTTCTATGTGAGCTCTTTTTCTAAAGTGAGTTCTTTTTTCTTGTCTCCACTTATCACTGGATATCTCACATTATTATTTGTTCTTTTTCTAATAACTCATATCTCAACAGCACTTAAAAGCAAACATCACAGACACAACCTTTGATAATCTGTAATGAAAATGCATTTACAGTATCGTCATTGATATGTAATCTGAACAGTGCAGAGTTTACACAGCAGGCAGCTTATTTTCCCTTTTTATACTGTTTCATCTTTTCTGTGGCAAACTCATCATATTGTTTCTCAAGGCTGCAGACAAATGAGTTCCAAGGTCATTAATGGGAGATAGAAGTTATCATATCTTTACATGCTGATTCCTCTGGCACACCCTGACCTTCATAATCTACAGTGGTAGATAGTAATTCTTTGGATAAATGACAAATGTGAGAAAATATCATGCACGTGCGTTTATTATGAAATGTACATGTGGATATATTCCAGTGCAACAGTTCAGTATGAATAAATCAGAACATTTATTTGGGGTGTTCACATAATTATTGAAATGCATAAGACAACGAGCAAAAAAAAATCTAAACTATGTGCCTCATAAAACAATACAGCACTTTAAATAATAAATGACAGTTAAATTAAATAGTAAACAGCACTAGATAATATGCTGCAACATAAAACAACAAAAACAAAATACATAAGTTAAGGATCATAAATAGAATGAACAATAAATAACCGTATTTTCAAAGGCAAAGCTATGAATGAACAGATCCACTGATTTTGTCCACAAAGTGAGAGAAAACAGCAGCTCTGTGCAGTAGTAACATGTTTCTCATCTTCAAATTGAAGGTTTCATGTTTAATTTAGTTAACCAATGACAACATGAATAAAAATTTTCCACCTAAATGCAAATATTTTCACCATGTAACATATTTTATCTAGTGGCAATGCTTTTCCAAAGGTTAGAGTTTAAAGTAAAAAAGTCTCTTATTATTATTATCTATTTATTTATTTATTTATTTTGAGGCCTTGCCTGGTCTTGCATCAAGCACAGTGACATTTACTGACAATCAAGTCGTCAAAAGGCGTCAACTTCAAATTATCCCTGCTGTCATAGTGCATGATGACCATGGGCTCGTAGGTTGCCGGCACGCAGCAGGGGCGAGGTGTCCCGCCTTTGGTGATCTGGTGCATCCGAGACTTCACCTGCGTGTGCATGCTAGCTGGCTTATAGTTGTGGGGGCAGGTGCCATCACAGTAATGCATCGTATATTCAGCCGGGGCCACCACCCAATCTGTCCAGCCGATGTCTTTGAACGACACGGTGACAGACTTGCGGCAGCACCATCCTCGTTCATCGCAGTTGTCTTCCTTGTTGGAACGAGGCTGCCTCCTTCTCCGTGCCGGTTTGGGCTGCATGAGGCCTAACTCCAGGGAAATGATTGGATTTGCTGTCAGGGCATCTCTTTCACCCACAACCATCCCCACATCTACAACCAGTGACTGATCACCATCAGCCCTCATCCACTTCTCCACCTCAGGGCTGATGTCCAGCATCACATCTTGAGTGCTTGAGACATTAGCATGGATCACAGAGTCTACGTGTGTCCAAGCAGCAGAGTTCACCGGGTTCATCCCACTGACTTTAACATTAATCTCTTGATTTACATCAGGCTGAACTGATGTAGGTTTGTTTAAGTTCTGCTTGGAGATCTTCAGTTCAGCCCGAGCTAGTGTCAGTTCAGTTTGAATGTTTGGGTTCTTATGGAAAACAGCTCTATACCACTGCATGCGCTGATCTGTCTGTGGATGTTCTGCCCTCCGAAGCACTTTCACTGGCACCACTGAAAAGCAGAAAAAAGAAGAAGTGTGCAAGAGATAAAAAAGAGAAGAGAAGTTGGAGACTTGCACTTAGGTAACATCATGACATTGAACAACTGAGGATTAGAAACAATGACAACACAAGAAAGCATTTAGAAAAATCCTAAACTTGTATTGGGAGTCTCGAAGCTGTCTTGTCATTGGTTGCCTTATCGATGAGATTACTAAAAAAAACACCTGTGTTTAAAGTTTATCATCGCGTACAAGGTGTGCCAGTCATGCTCATGATTTCTAAAAGCTTGTAGGAATGTGTTTGCTTTGTTTACAGGACAGTTTGATGGCTACATATGTTTAAGCTCTACACAGACCATTTCCATGAAGTCAAAGAACTATAGGTGCAGCAGTTATTTATAGTAGTTGTTACCACACTGGTACAATAGCTTTTGTCCACAGATAAACTCACACTGCAAAGCTTTCCAAAACTTTCCAAAATGATGTTTTACAAGTGTGACAATGGCTAAATTAGGCCTGAGTGTCTACATGGTGCTTCCTTCTCTGACAAATATCTCACCTGTAGCTGGAAAGAGCACAGTGGGCATGGTGGGCTGCCACGTTTCCCTCATCGGCTGGCTGGAATTTGTTCTCATCTCTCTCAGTTTTTCCCTGTAGAGCCGATGCATCTTCCTCAACTCTTGCTCTGAGGCCTTTCGGGCTGGTCGGGGCTCCCTGTCCATACCCAGTGAGCCCAGGATCCCCGTCTTCACCGCCTCCAACAGCAGGACCCTCTGACTGTCCGTTCCGTCCACATCAGGTGCACCTTCGTGGGCCACGTGAGGCCGGCTCTCCCCTGAGCTGGAGAGAGAGACGAGGAGCAGCAGCACGCAGGAGATGAGTCGGCGGAGTGTGTGTGATCTGAGCATGGTGAGCCTGCCAGGTGCTGAAGGTTTGGTCTATGAGTGTTGCAGCTCAGTGGATTGGAACTTGTCCATGTTATGAATGAAATTCTTGACATGCTTTTATTTGTAGAGCTTCTGTGTTGCCACACCCCTGGTTGGTCAGGTGAGCCGCTGATGGGCTCAGCAAGGGCCATATGTCATTATGTGGCAACATTGTGCAGCATTGTGTTAGGTGTTGACAACATGTTGCCTACGGAATTAAAAACTGTGAAAATAATTTGAACTAATGGCAACTTTTTTCAGTTTTCTCAGCAAATAATGAGAAGTGAAAGCAGAAACAAGAGAAAGAAGCTGACCTAAAATGAAGGGATAAGATTTGGTTACGTCACGGGTACACGGTGTGCATCTCAGCATGTTACTTCAACAGGATTGTCTAGTTATGCGTCACTTAATCAAATAAATGACCATATGTCTTACAGTGACCAGTACTAAGGAGGGGGGCAATGGGCAATTACATTAGCTCCTCCGGGGTTAATAATGATGATGTGATAGTTGTGTCTCTGTTCCCTTGCAACCCTGTCTGGTACAGTCAGAGGTCAGGATCAGCCACAGACCTGGGAGGGATTCAGTGTCTTGCTCTTTTGCTCACACAGGGCTCAAATGTGGTAAATCCAGTCTATGGACAGTCACTCTAAATATTAAGCTTCTCTGTCAAAGACTGCAAGCTGCTATATTAACAGTCCAACCTTTTCTAACAGCTTTAAGTGACGACAAAGACACAAAAATGAGGGTTAATGAGTCAATGATCTGCATGTCACCCCTCCGGCATTCCTGCTCTTTCAGTGGTAATTGTTGGGACACACTAAAAAAGGCTACAGCTGCATCTGTCCTGTGGACCAAGCAGTTATCAGCATATTATGTGAAAATCCTCACTTCTATCAGTAATTAGGGTCAGTGAACTACTTGATTACAAAGTAATTTCCCCACCCTATTACGTGGCCGTCTATGTCATTGACCCTATTCTTCTCACTTGAGGGCTTCCCCAGTCACAGTGGCTGCCCTACTGATAAAGGACGGCTTTTTTAATGTATGGATGACGTACATAACTTGATGTTTGTGGATGCATTTTAGCCAAATCATTGGCTTGGATGTATAAAATTCAGCCTTTTGCACCAATAGTTTTGTCAAGTCATGGGAGAGCCATTAAAAATGAAATTAAATGCTACTATGTACATGAAAGTATCATAAAATGATGAAACAATAAAAACACAGCCATAAAACAAATTATGTGGCTTCTAATTAAATTTGAATGTCAAATGACATTAGATATTGCAATTCAAAGCTCATGTGATAAATGTTAATGGCGGGACTTCAAGATAAATGTGAGGGGTCATGAGATGATGAACAAAAAAGGAAAGAAGAAAACAAAAACATTTCTGCTGCACAAAATTGACTTTTCTTTTTCTATGTGAAATGTTGAAGCATTTTACCTCATTAATAACTACTAATATGAAACAATATAGGAAGGGAACATCATTCTGTGGTTGAACATAGCTCACAAACAACCTGCAGCCACTGATGAGGTGTCACAAGTCAAAGAGGTTGATGTAGAGATGTGGCTTCTTCAAGAGCATGAAGTGTGTGAATTTCTGAGCTGTGAGTCACTGAGGTGATGAAGCAATCATGTACTTTGTCAGGTAGTCCCAGCTTGCAAGTTGGAAGTGTGTGAAAGGTGTCAAGTGACTCACAAATGCTGGTACTATTGTTGTAGATTTTACTCTCACTCTCTTCTCTGGCTCTTTTTGCCCTCTCATCGCGTGAGACAGAGACGGAAAAAGAAAAAAAAGAACTACATATGCAATTCATTTTGTCATCATGAGAAAGAGAAGTGATGGGGGTGAATTTCATCATACACGTAACAGACAGATGTCTCGTCTGACAGAAACACTTCAGATAAGGGTGAAGATGACTGCACATTGCGTGACCCTTACAAGGAGTCATGAGAATCTAACAGGTCACC
The DNA here is from genome assembly GCF_963924715.1 of Thunnus thynnus. Classification (NCBI taxonomy): domain Eukaryota; kingdom Metazoa; phylum Chordata; class Actinopteri; order Scombriformes; family Scombridae; genus Thunnus; species Thunnus thynnus. The sequence continues at coordinate 11,869,633 of NC_089528.1, forward strand.
AAATGAAACCATTTTTAAAAGTTTGGCTCATCAAACCATGTTCAACCAAGTTTTACCTCCTCGGGCAATGTGAGAATTTAAGACCCATTTTCTGATTGAACTGATCACAACTCAGACGTCCAACATGGTAATATCACTAACATCACTTTAATAGTATAACTTACATGTTGCTTCTATTTTTAGAAGATTTTTTTTCCTATATGGACAAATATGTTAAGCGTAAATATGTATGTGAACAGGTGTGTTGGTGTCTTTACATTCCACTGCAACTGTGTCTGTACCTTTCATTCATTCATTTGTTCATTCATCAATTCATTATTTATTTTTTCAACATTTTCTCTACTTTTGTAGAGAGTGAAGGGGAAACTGGAACCTTTCCCCAGGATGCACTGGGTGGATGAAAGGATAACTGGTTATTGGCAGGGTTAACATGACGATAACCAGTTATCCATGTAGCTCCATGGTGCCCTCTAGTGGCCATAAAGCTACAATACAGACTTTCATTATTAATCTCATTTTCAAATGGAAATGATTAACTTTATTATTCAACCTTTCGACTAAGAAAAAGTGACTTTAACAATAGTCAGTTTTAAAGATAATATTTGAAATATTTTTTACATAATTTGTATGTATTTGTGTTTTAGTTTTTATTAGTTATACCACATTTGTTTCAATTTATTCTTCATTTCCAGTGCACAGAAAAATAAAACATAAACAAAATAAACAAATCCTGACTGCTGCACTGTCACAGACGTAGAAGTGGGTTTTATTTTTACTTTTCAGCCTTGCAGGGGAATAAGACAAGTGAGGTTAAGATCAGAGATACAGACTAGGAGGATGCATAAATTACTGTTAAAAAAAAGGGCAGCAAAAAGAGGATGAGTGACTTTCATGCCTGACTGGCTCCACTAATGAGAACGGATCATTTAAAGATGACCTACGTGGATCATATGAAGAGCATGACAAAAAGTCTCAAGGGCACTGAGAGTTTACAATCTGTGCCTTCCATCCTCCGTCTAGTGAACAACTAAACCTACTGAGCCGAATAAGGAAAACACTCTGATAGAGACAGAGAGATGGACATTTCAGTTGAAGAATCTTATCTCAAGTTTGTGATAATATTCAACTTAAACAGTACAAACAAAGCAGTTACTCCGAAGCAGGACTCATTTCCTCGTCACCTGAACTCTTGAACTCTTCCTTGTAAGATCACTTCTTTATGAGAAGCTTATTATAATTTGGATCTTGGGTTTTAATCTTGTTTGTTGTCTTGTTTGAGAAAAGATGGGTCAAGAGAAATACACTGTGATAACAAGCTATACAGAAAGACTGATAAACTGTGATAAACACTGTAGAAATAAACTGACTGATGCACTGAGAAACAGAAGTCATGGTAGAAAAAAAAGGATGTTTGTTTAAAAAGCACAGAATATATTAACAGTCAGACCACACACAGTTGTTTAATTGTCTCTGTGATTCCTGCCATTCCTAAGTAGCTGATTGTTACTCCAGCTGAACATTTGCAGCAAAAAGATTTGAAACCAAGGCTGGTGAAGTATAAGTTTCATTCACATATGACACAATTTTAGTTTTTTGGGGGTTTTTTTGGTGGTAAGAATACTTTCTTTTACTGGAATTTCAATTGAGCAAATAAGAAATATTAATTCTCCAAGATTCAGTCATTCAAATGGTCATTTGCACAATTTTACACCTGTAAAAACCTGAAAAATATATGTTTGAATATTGTTTATTTAATATTTCCACAGTGAAGTGATCCTGAAAATCCAAAACCAGAAAAAAAACAAGCCACACTGTAAATGAAACAACATTGAAACAAATCTTGAATCCCCCCCAGCAAGTGTTTCTAACCTGATAGATGTTGACTCACAACACTGACAGTTGTTTTCTTTAAGCTGTTTCTAATGAACAGTGAAGAACAAGGAAGGATTCACATCCCTCCGGCTCACATAAATGGACTTGTGACATCACAGGGTAAGACACTAACCATTGTTCTGTGAAGGGGGAAAAACACAACATCATGGTACCAGTGGGTGACAGGCGCACATCAATCACTACCGTTCAGCTGGACTTCAGAGCAACAATTGTTCTGCATCCTCTCTGCTGACAGACCAGACGGACAATGTGTAATTTTATATGACAGGTGAACTGCATGCACTGAAACGTTTGTGGAGGGGGTTTGTGCAAAGATTGTTCTGTGATGGTTATGCCTTAAATAATGATGTGAACATATGGGTTTGTCAAGAAGACCCTTGACCCTATACAATAATTTAAAGGCTAAGGGAACCCAAACTGGGGGTGCAGGAACCTCCAGGGATTTTTAAAGATTATTAATAGAGGACAAGAAAGCTTAGATGAGGAAGAGACAGGATCTATGTGGGGTTTTTTTTTGTCTGCATCATATCTTAGGATCTTAAATTGCTTTTGCACACATCATAGGATATCAATAAGAGGGTGGGGCCAACACGCCTTCTCACTTCATTACTAGGTTAACTATCCCACATCCTTCCTCCCCTCCCGATCAGGTGATCAGCTGGCTGAACTGATCACCTTTTTGGAGCCTGTCGTGAAGTCTGGGGGTGAAGGAGGAGGAGGAGGAGGAGGAGAAGGAGGAGGTGGTGGTGGTGGTGGTGCAGCAGCAGCAAGCAGCAGCGAGGAGGACTCAATCCATGCTCCCGGGGAGAGGAGGGAGCGCAGTATGGGCTGACTGACTGGGCTTTTTTTTTATTGTCTTCAATCATGGATGAGCCGAATATCCTGAGACGGCGCGGTCTACAGGTAAATGGAGACTGTCATGACAGCGCTCGGAGATGGTTGTTTCCAGGCAAACGGAATGATGATGATGATGATGATGATGATGATGATGATGATGATGATGATGAGCCACTGGCGACGATGCGAGGGATTTCTCCAGGATTTGGGTGTAGCAATTGATCCGCTCCTGTTTTTTCTATTAAAGCAAATCATATAAATGCTTTATTCTTCTATGTGATGTCGTCTGGAAATACCTCTATTGATCATCATGTTCTGGTGTTCATTATTACAGACATTATCATGAGTGGAAATTAGGACATAACTGTGATGCAGTTTATGAATGTGAGGTCTGTAAACCAGAACAGATCTCACTATCATCTGTGTTGTTTCTGGAGCACCTCGCTGGTGCTTTGGTAAATCTGGTTGCCTTGGTGATAGGAGCACAAAACCCAAGGGTTACTGGATGATTGGCAGAAACATCCCTTTAATCTTCTCCTGGGTGTCATATTTATTACTCAGGAATGTCCAGAATGGGAATAATGAAGTGATTTTTTCCCCCCCTTCTCCACTAGTTCATTCATGTGTATATTTAGAGCATAAATTAAGATGCATCGTCTACCTCTGGTCTTTTATGGAAGAGGTGATGTTGAGAGACTCACATGTCCAAATTGGGTGTTCCCATTCATTTACAGTAATTGGCTTCTTTTCTTACATTCATCTGCAATTTAGATTCAAGTGCAGCCAGGTTATTATAAATAATGAATATGATGATTATGGTGAAATGATTTAGGTTTGCTTTCAGGCTCCAGCAAAAAAAAAAAGGCATAACATTATAAATTCATATTGTTGTCCCACATATTGATATCTGCTTTTCTGTCTTACTTTAAACATGTAAACATGCAGCTCTCGCTTAATTAATTCAATAATACCTGAGTTCCTTGCTTATATGTTCACTCACTTTGTTTTTTAATGTAGCTGTGATATTACTCACTTTTTGAGGTGAACACATGTTAAAGAAATATCAGTATATCAGGGGATGAAGCCTTAAAATGATTTTTTGCACAAGCTCGGGCAGTCTAGCAGGATGCCATCCTTCACTGTGCTTCAAACCCTGAATGGTAAGGGTAGTTTTTCGGTTGCCTGAGCTCAAACGCAGTAGCCATGGGGCCAGCAAGGATTTGTATCCTCACTATTGAATGACTGGAAGACCCATTTGTCATGCAAGAAACTAGGCCATACTGCAACTAATGATATTTACACTGCACTGAGCTGAAGAGAAGTGGGAGTAACAGAGGCAAGGCATGTAGGAAAATTCATCTGTAGCTTTTTTGCCTGTTAAAACAATGATTTATATGTCCCTTCTGGTTCATTATTTGGAATCAGTCTCATTTGTTACTTGTATTTCATAACCATGAAAAAATACAAAAATGTTCAACATGAAAACTGTCCCCTGAGAAGGAAAGGGTAATTTGTGAAGAAGCCCTTTGCTCAAACAGCAATATGGTAACTGTGATCTGCTTGTTACCATAAAAACATGGAAAAAACGATATGTTTTTTCTTTCACAGATTATTCTTATGTAATCTTTTCCATCTCTTCCTCTCTAGAAAGAACTGAGTCTTCCACGTAGGGGAAATGTGTAAGTATTGTCACTCTCTGTCTGTCTCTGTCTCATTTTGCCAGCCCTCCTCTTCCTCAAACCAGACCAGCCTGGTGCCTGTCACTTGTCAGCTTTATTGTTGTTGTGGATGCGTGCCGTATTTCACAGCAGTATATGTTTACCTGGCTCTCTCCTGAGAGCCATTTCACGAGGATTGCCTGAGAGGCAGAGCAGTCTCACCGCTCAGACAGGTTTTATGTAAACTTGGAATGGCAGAGCAGAGATAGAGATAACGTGGGAACACCTCTGATGAAATTACAGAAGGGAGAAGAGTTACTGTATGCAGGCCAGCTCTTCATTATCAAGAGAATTAATAGGTCGCCCCTCCCTTATTGCAAAAGAAGCTTTGCTCATTATGAATATTAATTGATATTTGTTGAATGTCTGAATCCTGTCTCATTTTGCTACACCAGAATTAATAATCTGGTGTCCATGTGATTATTTTTTTCACCCAAGCAAACCCTTGCAGGTAACTATGTGGTGGTGATGTTTATTTCTTATGATAATTTCCTTGTCCAGGTTTCAGAAGAAATTGGTTGATGATTAAAAGGAACTTTACTCAGTAGTTACATTTTGTATCAAGTTTTGTCAATAGAGAAGAGACACATGTGAACAGTATGACGGAACTTGCTTGTGAATTTGCTGCTCAAACAGGAGCCGCCCTACTCAGAACAACATCAATCTCTTCATTCTAACCTGTTCAGGGACTTTCCCCTGTCTTTAGAGGAGCAATTAAGCCAGGTTAGTTTCACCAAGTGAGTCAGAAGCAAAATCAGATAAGCCCAATACAGAACACAGATGATACTGTATATTTTAAAAACTTTAAAGAGATAAAAAAAAAAAAAGGTTTGTGCTGCTCACCCACAAACTCCACCCACAGTCAAGATGTTTGAGACAAACAAGGACATTTTAATTTTACTGTGGGGTAAAATCCATGTTTTTTCTGGTGTTGCACCCATGCTTTGTCTCTAGAGACAAAGCACTTGTATTATTTTGTCATGGATCTGTAGTGTGTCTGTGTTAAAGTTTAGTGATCTCATTGCTTTGCTGGTATTTCTCTGTGGTGTATTTTAAATGGTGTAATAGCCTATCAGGGCTGGATGAACTCACCAGGGGACAAAATAAGCCGTGGGCCTCTATTTGTAGTAATTTAGCTAAACAAAAAGGAATACGCATCATGTACACTTTGACACAAGCAGGCATTCCCAAACAAATGTACATAGCCTAATATAGCCTACATATTGTGTATATTATTATTGAAATAGCCTAGTAAGTATAGCCTTACTTTATGAAACTGTTCACTTTAGTTTAATCACAGTGGTACCAGCTGGGTTTTAAAAGTGAACAAAACAGTTACTTTGAACACATGTACTATTACATCTACATCTTCATTATATACCTACTATGTACTACTGTATGTACTGTACAGTCCTTGAAATGCATGGAAATCACATGAGGGGCTCAATATTCCCTGATGACTAAATGCAACATCACGGACTACTCGTAAACCCCATGACTCAAAATTGTAGCCTAGATACGACTTTCTGTGCTCGTTTTTACTATCATTGTTTTTAAATATATACTATATATTTCAATATGTAAACTGATCTGTAGACATAGCCTATGTCTGATGTTTGAATCTCGATATTAAAATACATAGTTCCTCAGTCTTTTTTCTTCCGGGGTGGTGCATTTGTCTTCCACTTGGTATCTCAATATTTCCAACAGTGCTTGAAGGCACCATTAGTTTCTCCTCCCTCCGGCGCGAGCTGCCGCGGCTGCGCTGTGCGTCGGTGCAGTAGCTGGAAAGTTTGTATCACTCTATAATATTTTGGCGAAGATATCACTCGATAATGTCGCATCCAGCTGAGGACAGGCTGCTTCGGAAATATTGCTGGTAGCAGGGAGAGGAAACAGAGCGGACATGGCCGTAGAAGTCGCTCATCTCCACCGAGCTGCCGTGCCGCGGGTCCGGGGTCAGTTTGTACCGAAGCTGAACGGAGTTTCTGCCGTTGGACACTGCGTACTGGCCTAGCTAACTGCCACCAGTAAAAACAACTCGGCCGGAGAGACGGTTCAACATGATGTTCAACATGATGCCCCCACTTTAGAGGACATTTCTCATAGTATCTGGGTTGGCTTTATCGGTCGCCACCATGTCTGATCAAAATTATTATTGGACTGTGTTGCCGAGCTACAAAACTAGTTTTGTGACTGGGGCCATGATGAAAAGATCAAAAAGGTAAAGACAACGCAGCCTGTTTTTTTTTTCTTTTTTAACAGCAGACTAGCTATGTGAAGGTATAGACAGAGCCATACAGTTGACATAATTGCCGCAAAGGGAAAACGTCTGCTCTGCTTGTAGTTGTCATCTGCTCCCTGCTGAGCTGTGCCATTCAGTGTGTGACAAACAGCAATTTGTTGAACGTTTATGTTGAGCTATTTGATTCACCAGCACGCAAACGTAACCCCTACTGTGTTTGCTAACATTATCAGCGTATAGCTCAGATTGATAATGCTGTTGTGGTGTCTGTGATAGTCTACAGTACGACACTGTATATGTCGGTTACATCCGCCCTAGTTTTTGTTTCCGACAGAGAAACGTGGCCATTGTAGACTGTTGTGTGTGTGTGTGTGAGTGTGTGTATGGTGTTTGTGTGTGGGCAGACTGCATTGTCTGCTGCCAGCTGTCGCATAAAGCGACACAAAGTCCCAGTGCTGATCGATACACTGATGTGGTTAGTGGGACTGTACTGTTGTAGACGTGGTTTTTATCTGTGAGATAAATTAAATCAGCTCTCCCAAAGCAGAGCAGTATATTTTGCCTTTCATGCCCTATGTCATTGGTACTCGGGGAGTTCATAGTCATCTTATCATAGTTTATGGCGTGTTTATCTCCCGTCATAACCACAATATTTCTATAATGAAGTGTATTTTTGCTGGTGCAGTGTGCATTTGTTGAAGCAGCTTTTAGTCAAGGGCATATAATACAAGCTCCATTACTGATGAGTGAAATCCTGGAAGAAAACCTATACCCTCATCTTATAAATCCATATAATCTAGTTTTCCCTGCTACCATAGGCACTTTTTCTATATAGGTTGGGCTTATGCACCAGTCATGTTACCCACTTAAACATAACATGGCTTTGAATGGAGCTCAGTGAGTAAATGCAGCTCCTCACCATCAGCAGACATGTGAAACATGCAGTCCTGCGTGGCTGTGGCCCATATTCATCATGCTACATGGCTGCCTGCAAAGTCCTTACAAGCCACTATTGTTAGTCCAAAATATGAGTAGCCTTATCACTCCTAACTGTTGATAAAACCCTCACATGGTCATGGTGCGATACGGTGATGCTTTCATGTAATTTTTTTTTTTTGGCCACTGGAAAAAAGGGTGTTTGTTTATTTATTTTCCTCTGATAAGAGTAAAATGGTGCACACTCAAGAATGTCATTCTGTGGTTGGAGCATTTTCATAGATGCTTTCAAGCAAAAGTCAAGCATGTATTGGCTCTCTCTTCTCTCTGTTGCTGTGCCGTCTCTTGCCAGTTTTAGTCTTTTTGGTTTGGGGGGCCATACAGCTGTGTGAATCTGCCTCAGCATCGACCCAGAAATGTCAGGTTCTGTTGTCGTCTCAGCCCCTCAGTTATTTTAGGTCACTGCCAGAGAGAAAGGGAGATGCCATCGACATCTCCAGGATGAAACAGAGAGTTGATAGGATTACACCCGGCTTCTTTTGGGAATGCAAAAACAAACTAAACAGGAGCCCTAATTATATTATAAAATGAGCGCCAGGTATACACAGGTACCACAAAAACATCCAGGAAGTGGACAAAATAATGTGAATGTAAAAGTAACAGCATCACAATGCTTAATCACATCACACTGGCGTCTGTGTGGGCAAGTCATTCTAAGAGAAATTATATTAGTAGTACCTGTCAGCCCTAAAAGAGCTCTGCTAGTTTCCACTTCCACCACAATAGCTTGTGGTCAACTGTTTTTGCATTTATCAGAAATACTGCACTGTCACAGTCTGGTAAACTATATTAAAATATAGAAACAGTTTGAATAAAATGGTACCAGAAAAGGCAAAGGCTGGTTTCAAATGAAGTCAAGCAGCAGGTCAGAAAGACATATGTTTTAAATCAAAACAATACAAACAATAAGTTTCAAATATAAAAGCTGTAAAAGGTCGCTTTATAAGTTAAAAGTTTGCATCCAAAGTTAGATGCACCAAACTTATTTATGTGTGGATAAAGATCCTGTTCGTCCATAGTGCGGGGTCTGTAACAGTACAGACAGTGTGTTATGGTGAGCACAGTTATGTCATAGGAGTCATTGGGTCCAGTGATTTCTTTGAATATATATTGATGTAGGCTATTTTATAGGATCAGGTGCTCTCAGGGGTACAAGAAGTCATACTTCCAGATGTTTTTCATAGTTTCACATGAAAATGCTTCCAGACACAAGAGATATCACAAGAAATATTCCCTACGACATAGTTCACACAGCTCAGAACTTGGTATGGAAATAGAAGACAGAGCATAAGTCTTCATTATGTTCTAGATATCCATTTATTCAGGTGTTTTCATTATTTTAGTATCTTCTGTACTCAAAAGCACACACGCAGATTATGAGAACACAAGAAAAGTGATATTCTCCAAACATTAACTCAAAGTTATATACAGTAACTGCTTTCTTCATGACTGTGTGTGTGTTCTTTATATTTACATACACACATGTTTGTATCTATGCATGTATGTGTACATATAAACACCGTTACCAGTGTCGTTACAGTTGCCTTCTTTATCATGATCAACAGGCCGAGTTTCATAGGTTGACCTTTATTTTTATTTACTGTACTGTTTACTGCACTGATAACACACTGATAATGTTTGTAATTGCATTACATAAGCAAATGTTTTTCTCTCTCCTGTTTGTTTTCCTCCTCTCACAGTTCCCGTAACAACAAGAGAAGGAGTTTGGCGGTCGGTACCCCGTCGCCCACACTCTCACGACCGCTTTCGCCTCTCCCATTGGCCACAGGTACTTGTGTGTTGTTTTTTAGTTGCGTGTCTGCTCAGCTCAGCGTGTGATACTGTTTGGCAACTTGACTGGAGGCTAATTAGACATACTGCACATAGCTATGATCACATGGAAAACAGACAAGTGGGTGAAGATGGACTGATGAGATGAAGGGGTTCATCTGTAGCAGCAGACCACTACTTTAGCTTTCTGTCTCGTATATGTGCCTTCAGAGTTGTTTGTTTTGATGCTGTAAGTCACAAGACTTGCACTGATTTCCCTCTGGTGTTATGATTAAGGTTTTCTTGCAGTTGGAACATAATGTGCCCACAGTATAGTGCATAAGACATTTAATATTTGTCCTCTTCAGTGTTTGTTTTTTAAGATATTTTTCATCTAGCTTCCTCTAGGCTAGCCATTCCTTCATCCAGCTGCCTGAATTGCCATATGGAGACTCATTCATTCTCAAAACCCATTTTTTAAAGTAGCTCAGGATGTGGCAGTGCCTTGCCCTCAGGGGCTGGCATAGAAACCCTTTAGTGAACCTTTCATGAGTATGTGGTGTGTTGTGATCAACAACAGGAGTCCTTGCTGTCTGCAGGACTGAGATTCTTTGATTAAGCCGGGAAAAGGCCTCATTATCCTCTATATGCCTTTTACTATAAACTTATCAAGTAAAACAAGGAAATAATTTAACACATAAACAGTCATATAGATACGGTACTTTCCTGATTTTCCAATGTTTGTAACTGATTGCGTGTTTCTTCAGCTGGCAGCAGTCCTTCAGAAAGCCCCAGAAATGTCTCTGCCAGCACCTCTGCCAACTTCCAGTTTGCCCGCAGGTAAGAACGAACTTAGATGTTTTTTAATATGGATGTGGTCTAAGGTAGACTAGTTCTTCAACATTACTACAGTAGTATTTTCCCTAATACTTACACTGGAAAAAAGTGTAACTGATAAAACTCCAAAACCCGGCAGATTATATACATCTTAACATTAATTTAGGTCCGTCTTTCTTCCTGCAAAGATGTGATCTGACATTTGCAGTTCAAAACATGAAGAAATAAAAGCTAGTGGAAATACGAATTGACTTTTCCGTTCATGATTCATTTAACAGTAGTAACAAGAACCTGCAGTGAGAGGTAGAGAAAGCCAAGCTGCTTCATTAGTGACTTTTTTTTCCAGCAGGGCTAGTAAATGCCAGACCAAGCCAATATGAACTCATGTGGAATTAAACAGAGCATCACCTTTGTTCACTTATTTCAAGCTGTAGCCTCCTAAAAAAAAAAAAAAAACATGCAAAATAACCTAAGAAACTTGGTTTTGTGGAGAAAACTGAGTAGCATGAATAATGAGCATGCCCTGACTTGTTCCCTTTTGCCCCTTTAGTAGAAATGAGGCAATGGAGAAGCAAGTCCAACCAGCTGAAAGGCCCCAGGGCCACTTGCTGGACATGGGTCTTGGCGTTTGTCAAGCCAATTAAGACGTTGAGTTGGTGCACACAGTCATTACTCAGGGCTGTTGTGATTATGGGCAGAATTGCAGGGCTTGCCCTCTTATCACGCTTCTTACAACTCAGTGGAATTTTAGAGGAACTGGCATCCTCATCCAGCAGTAAAAAATAGTGTGTTATTGACTGGCTAGCAAGGAGATTGTAGGCAAAACAGTATGCATACAAGTGTTTAGAATATGCTGCTTCTGTAGTTTTAAACGTATATGCCACTTATCTCCAAATATCATGTGTTGTGAATTAGCATTTTATGTTGCAGTGCAGTATGGCATATTGCACCATAAGCTCAAGGATAGAGAGGGGATGTCTCCTGATAGAATCACCTCACACGAGCCTGCATGACTCATCTAAATTTATTGAGACTTTTTAAGCTGCCAGCGCGGAGACAGATGCTGTGACTGCACTTTCGAGAGCTCCGCTGGGTTTATTTGTTATTCACACAAGCTGTATAGCCCTGCTGTTTGTGCAATTATTTTGTCATGTAAACATGGAATAGCCAGACACACAATAGTTGGCATTCAGGCGAAAGGGATAAAAAAAATTTAAAAAAAAAGAAAAAGTTTTTTAAATGCAAATGAGGGAATAACGAGATAAGGAGCCGTGCCCAAGGGGTGGGCATAATCGTTTAGCTGCAGCTCCCTCTTCACCATTAAAGATGCTTGTTTTTAACCTTGGGGTGTGAGTACTGCCAACGCACCGGCCCCTAATAGATTCTTTTCCCTTTATACCCCAGGCATTTATTCAAACACTGATTTAAAGCCTTGTTTTTAATCTTAGCCTCTATCCCCTTAAGCCTTGCAGGACCTTAATACAAGAGCCTAGTATCAGTTTAATAACAGATAGAGGGTGGCATACATATCCCAACCAGATGAGAAAACACACACGTATATAATACACCTCACTAATCCTAAATCACACTCAGAGCAGAACCATCACATTTCTTTGTGTCACCCTTTTGATTTAGCTACAAATTCCCCCAAGAGCTGGTTTCAGCAAGAAAACATATGACCATCATTTTTCATCACAGATTCGGGGGGGGGGGGGGTGTACTGTCATAAGTGGAAATTTTACACATAAAGGTTGCGGTTTCTGTTTGTTGCAGTTCTGGTCGTGTGTTGCATAGTGTAACTGTAGGCACTGTGTATGTGTGTTCTGTTTGTGTGTGTGTTACTATAATGAGTCACGAACTAAATGTCTGTGGGTCTCAGTGCTGCAGTATGATAGCAGCTTGGCAGGTGTTCAGCAGCAGACCGCCACTGGCTGCGTGCCGTGACAGACAAACAGGACTATGACTATGACAGCCAGACTTTCTCTGTCACTATCATTAAACAGTGTTTATTTCCTTTCTCACTTTTGTGTCTCCGCCTGCCCCTCCTCTTCTTCACCTCCCTCCTGCTCCGTTCGCATCTTCTCCTTTTTTCGCATCTGGGTAGCCAACTGGCCCGCACTGAGAGGTAAGAAAATGAGAAACTGGTGTTTCTTCTTTTCATCTGCACAGTTTCAAGCATCAGATCAGTTATCTCTCTTGGCCTTGCATGGTAAAATGTTTTATTGAGTTGAGATTTTGCAGGTGTAAAAAAAGCTTTTGAAGATTGGAGTCAACAGGATGTGTAGGTGACGTAAACGATGAGTAGATAACCAATGAGATGTCTGTTACTATTTTGTTTATGCAGAGCGGATGGCCGAAGGTGGTCTGTGGCGTCTGTTCCCTCTTCTGGATACTGCACCAATGCACCCAGTTCTTCAGTATCTGTAAGTTAAGTCTACGTCTCTGTTTCTCTCTGTGCCTTTGTTCTCATCTCACTGCAATCGTCAATGTCAGCAAGGTCTCTCTCTCTCTCTCTCTGTCTCTCTGTCTCTCTGTCTCTTTCCTCTATCAGATATTTAATCTCTGTCTAAACCACTGCCATGGGACCATTTACTGTAGCTCCCTGTGTTACTTATCCTCTGTATTAATCTGTTTACAGGGCATTGGTGTCTTGTAAATTTATGGTGCTGACGGACTGAACTGTAAATCCCATCAGATTATACACAGTGTAGGTGTTAGAAGGAAATACTAAATCTGCCTGTAAATGGTTCTTGATTTACAGTTACCTCATTTTAAAGTGAGTTCCTGTATAGAAAGCCTCTGCACCTGGACCATATTTTAGATGAACCGTGAAAGGCCCCGATCAGACAGAGCGCTTTTTGCAGGTAGCAAAACGCGAGGCGCACCGCACTGCCTTTTTTTTGTTGAAGCATACAATTCAAAAAAAGAGGAGCTGCGTCTTTTTTTTTAATTGCTGCTAGACAACCACCAAATCACCTGTCCTCAGCCTAACTGTTATTTTTGCTGTGAAATAAACTCACAGATCTGTATCTTTTTTAATTTTTTTTAGATTGTATTTCATCATGGTAACTACAGTTGCCACCACTTGTTTGTCTCTCATGATTGTTATCTCCACTTGTTGTTGTCACCGTCACAGAAGGCCCGCATCTCAATTCATCTGATTGGGAAACGGAGGAAAAAACGCAAACGACGTCAGGTGTTTTTCTGCTCTGACTTGAAGTTTTTTCAACTTGAGGCGTTCAGGGCACTCCTGTAAAAACGTGAGGCGCTCAGCAACACAAAAGCAGCGAGCAAAAAGCTTCACTCATTGAAAACGATTACAAAAAGCCGCCTCAGGCTGATAAAAAGTGCTCTGTTTGATCCGGGCCAAAGTGTGAGTTATACCACCTGACCCTGAACATACGTTACTTACAGAACTATAACAGTTTAAAGTGATATTTCACCCAAAATATATTTTTGAATATGAAACGCTCACCCCCTTGCATACTTGAAATAGCGTTGTGAAAAGTTTATAGTTTGCTCAGCAGGGGCACGATGTTACTGATCACAAGCTCAGCAGGATCACGTGAGAGGACTGAGACAAAAACAGTGTAATTAGCCATATCCTGGCATAAATATGTGTGCTTTAAACACACTTAGCATACAACGGACAACAGAAGTGGATCATGCTGCAAGAGAATTTTGAGAAATGTATTTGTTTTGATTTGTTTTTTCCTGCCATAAGAACCTGACTTTGTTGAAATCAATTGTAAATGTCACAAATCTGAGCTCAGTCTCTGTTCTCAGTGAAGAAACAAACTGCAAACATTTTTATAACCACTTTTCAAGTTTACTGCTGATGACAGATTTATATTCAAAAGACAGACCTGTGACATCTGTAGAGTATGTAAACCTAAATATGTCAGTACTGTTGAAATCATTTTTATAACCAATGCAAGTAAAGACACTGTAAGTACATTGTCAGAGGCCGGCAGGGAACTTTACACCATGTCAACATTTTAATATGACCGTCCGGTTGACCATCCTTTTTTGAGAAGCAAGTTGATTTATACAAAACAGCTGACAGGAGATGGATGTAATATCAATAATGACTCAGCGATAATAACAGGATGTGTCCAATGGTGATGCGTCCCTGCATCATTGGCCTTTTATCACGCTTTCCACTGCAGAGAGGAAATGGGAATGAATCCTCAAATACCTTCCCAGAGTTTTCCTGGAATGATTTTTACAGTAATAGTTATGATTGAAGATGAAGCGTTTTATACATACAGTACATGACAATTCAAATACACAAAATTTAACTCCTCTTGGTGTATTTTTCTGGCAACATTGTATTTTTAGTGGAAACAGAAAGTGATAGAAATTTTGCAGTAGTTGGAAAGTTAATATTTTACTCTATTGACAATCCTTATTAAATAAATGACTTCATACCACAATAATTTGAGCTGTACTCTGTGAAGCCCCTTTTGGCCGAAGGAAAGTACAGGAATAATCAGGCTAATCACTAAAATAACACAGGTCTTGTTGAAACGCACGGTTGCTTTTTCCTGGATGACATCATAAATGAAAAGGGACTGCACACCATTCCACATTTCCTCAATCAACTTTTCCTTTTGGGAAAAGCCAAACGAAGAGATTTGAGCTGCGTCGGCCAGCTACACCCATCAGATCTTTGATGACCGTTTCTGTGGTGATTATCTTGAGATTTGGTCTTAAAACTTGTTACTGAAACTGCAGTTAGCCATTAAAAACAATAGCCGGCTCCTCTGTCACGGCTGTAATTTTGTACGGCCAACCACATGGCTCGGAGATGGTGAGGTCAGCCCTTGCTACACAATGCCCCTTTCAGGGTTGCTGTCAGTGAGGTCTTTATGCTTGCTTTCGCTCGGTTCTGACACGTCTCTAGTTTCCTCCTCAGGGTGTCTTTCTCCCCCTCTCTCTATCACTTATTTTCTGTCTCTTCCTTGCTCTTTCGTTTTCTCCATCTGTCTCTTTTTTCTCTCTGCTTTCCTTTCACTTTTTCTCTCTTCTTCTTCTTCCTCCAGTCAGATGAGCCACTCTTCCCTTTGCTCTTCCTCCAGTGAAACACAAGATACCAGCCAGATGGGAGTTCTCATAAATTCCAGGCTGTGTGTCACACATTTTGGCCTGGAAAGAAAAAATGAATGCATGCATGGCCAGCACAACAGCCGTGCTGCCTGCCTCAGGGCATGCTGCAGCAGGAAAGACAAAAATCCTGCTTCAGGAGAGCAGAACACTAAAGCTCACAGACTCATTTTTTTTAAAAACTGGGATTTATGATGTTTGGCTTTATTGCTGCTTTCCTCAGCATGTCCTTGTCAAGTGTTAAATCTAATTCAGATCTCTAGTGGAACATGAAAGCTTTTAAGGCCCTGAGTATTAACAGGATAATGAGTGAATCTGAAAGAGCAGTGGTGCGAGTCTCTTATCAGAGGAAGCCTTTTAACACAGGATGTTATATCATCAAAGCTGTGGAAGCAAAACCTGACATTTATACAAATGTGCAAATAAAAGAAGACAAAAGTAGGAAATTGAGGCTTCGTGAATTTATTGTTTTTACATATTTACAGTTTTATTCCAGTACACTGACATCTGTAAAATATCTTTTCCCGCTTTCTACTTCTCTCTGCACATGCCCCCTTTCTCTTTATCCCCTCTTTACTTTTCTTTCCCAGTCCTCTTCTTCCCAGGAGTTATTGCACCAGTTGCCCTTAAAGCCCACGCAAGATGATCTCCATTTCCTGTTCAAACATTTCCGGAGCACAGAGAGCGTGGCAGACGAAGAAGGATCACATCCCTCGCCCCCTGTCAGGCTCCGCTCACGCAGTCTCAGGTATCCTTTTGAATCATACAGTAACCACAAACATTTCTGTAATGCAGCATTGCACAGGGGGGGAGATAATCTCATTAGTTGGGAACCAAATAATCAGACGTTTCCTGGCTGTTATCAGTTCATTTCAATACAACTTTCTTTAACCCTGCAAAGGCAAGCGTATGCAGCTTGTCACCAAGGTCAACACATACACACACAATGAATGGGTGAAGAAAGCTAAAACAATAAAAAGCTGTAATTTTAAAATTATGTTTGGAATTGTCAATAAATGCACTAATAAATAACGTTAATAATCCGAAATATCTAAAAATACACACAAAGACATGAAGCAGTACAAAAGGATAAAAAGACCTTCGAAGAACTGAGTAGACAGATAGCAGAGGAGATAAAGGACTTGGAAAAGCAATTACTTTTACAGGCAGGTAGAGCATAGTGGAGTCATAAATGCAGCGTGGAGAATGTACTGGTACCTGCCAAGATGTGGTCAAGTAGGTTCTATATGCTCGATTTTCTATATATAATACTGCTGAGCCTGTGATCTGTCCTTCCCTCATGAAACCTGGCACTGACTGAAGCCCACTGCTGACATTACTAATATTACTTTCTGAAACAAAACTGTTTCCCATACAACATCCTAACTGTAACTGTTTTTGTAATATAAGGCAAGGCAAGTTTATTCATATAGCACGTTTAAACCACAAGGGTAATTCAAGGTGCTTCACATAATGCAGTATGTAGCATATTCATACTGAAAAAGTTGCAAAAAGGAAATACTCAAAGATGTCAGGATGCATGCAAAATGTTTTTTTCTTTCTTTTTTTTTAAGTGTGATGTTTATGGACACTATATTTCCCACGATAACAATAGTAATGGAACAACTGGTAAAATTAGAATTTGAACCTCACGCTAGTGTGGCTAAACGGCAGCCAAATCCTACTTGTGTTAGCTTGGTTGTGTTAGCTAGTTAGCCAAGCTAACCTTCCAAGTTTAAACAACTCATCTAAGTCTTTAGTTCAGTAGGTAACTGAATCTCTAATCTGCTGACCATCAGAGCCATGACTGCTATTTGTATTTTTAGTTGTTTAATTCTTCCTTCTCTCCCAGTAGACTTTTTAGCTAACATTTACATGTCTTTTTTTGGCCCAGCTAAGGGGTATGTCTAACTAAAACTGCAATTTAATGCTACACTGTTCTTGGAAAATTCTGCTGCACTAATTGAAGATGCTAAGTGTGGAGCTCATATAAACCTAACCACATACAGGAGCTTAAGGCGTGCAATGAGCAAAAGTGACAGGCTCCTGTACACTTTCTCTCTATTGCACAGCTGCTTACCTAAACAGAACCCATTATAAACTAAATATCAATATAAAATTATTAAATGACAGAAAATGAACAATTACTAGTATTACAGCAATAAAAAAATCTACAGTTAGCATCAATGTGCTACGCAGTAGCAGAGCTGTAATCAGAAATGCAAACAAACAATTTTACATTTGGTCAGATTGTTGTTCAGCTTCAAATCAACAAACGTAGGCCTGATGTTCTATAACGTCTTTCATTTATAATTATAAATAATGAAATACTGGCTGGAAGGATTTGACTGTTGTTTGATAATTATTTTATGTGGTTCCGGATGAAAGCCTCTTTACTGGTTACTAGTGATCCCCTGGATTACACTATATTATTTCTTCATCATTTAGCATTGCTGTTCTCATGAAAACTTAAACAAGCCTTCTAAATAGTTCTAGCAGCGGAAAGTTTTGAGATTGCTGGAGGATTGGGCTGTGAAGGGTGTTGGCAGTGTTTTGATGTAGTTGTTCTCTCTGTGACGTGTCCCTGCATGTGCTACATATACATACAGGCCTTCCTGTGGTTGGCAGAAAAGCCTCTAGATGCGTGTTAAGTGTTCTAGGTTTGCAGAAGTGATCACTTAAAGGGGACAGATCACAGTCAAGGCTTGTGGACAAGAAGTTCATAATTATTTATGGATCTTAACATTTTAGTACTTAAAGTTGAAAATGTTCCAAATGGTTACATTTACTATGATGTAGGCTTGCTAGTGTTATGTGCTACAAAGAAGATGAGATTTTACACATAGTCTTTTGTATGGTTTGTAAATTTAACTGCTGACTGATCAGCTGTTTACTGATTTAACATGAGATTCCACAAACCCTCTAACAACTACAGACGTGTGACAAAGTAAAGCAAAAACCTGAATAAAGGAGCGGAGAAACTGTATAAAAATGCTGAGTGGGTCCAGTTGAT
Organism: Thunnus thynnus; assembly: GCF_963924715.1. Lineage (NCBI taxonomy): Eukaryota > Metazoa > Chordata > Actinopteri > Scombriformes > Scombridae > Thunnus > Thunnus thynnus. The sequence goes on from NC_089528.1 coordinate 11,888,048, forward strand.
CCTGACTTTGTATCAAGATGGCAAGAGGAAAGGGTGACTTTGAAAAAGGGTTCAGTGTTGGGGCATGAATGGCAGGAGCTTCAGTCACAAAAACTGCTCAACTGGCTGGTGTTTCAATAGGAACAGTGACTAAAATGATATCTGCAGATCTATGGGAAAGACATCAGTAAATAGAGTTGGAAATTGTGGTCGAGAGCGCACATTTGATGACTGTGATACTTGTGCATTAGTGCGATATGTAAGGAAAAACAGAAGAGCAACTCTTCCTCAGGTGACTGAGAATGTCAATGCAGGACATGATCAGACTGTGTCAGCAAGAACAGTCCGTCGACAATTACATAGAGAGGAATATTATAGTAGGGTTGCAATGCAAAAACCCCTCATTACAAAGATGAATGCATCTGAGAGTTCAGTGGTGCAAAAACCATAAGCAATGGTCTAGAAGGAGATGTGGCAAAAAGTGATGTAACTCATCCTTCACTATATTCTTGACATGTGGACGAGTGCATGTGTGGCGTTCACCAAGAGAACGGTACAGGCCTGAATGTTTGACCCCTACACTGAGGGGATCTGGTGGCTCTGTTATGCTGTGGGGGGCATTTTGCTGGCATGGTTTGGGTCCACTTGTCCCCTTAGAGGGAAGAGTCACTGTAAATCAATACAAAGTTGTTCTGAGTCATCATCTTTATCCTATGATGAAACATTTCTATCCTGATGGGAGTGGTCTCTTCCAGCATGACAATGCCCCAATTCATAGGGCACAAGGGGTCAATGAAAAGTTTGAAGAATATGAAAATGATGTGAATCATGTGCTATGGCCTGCGCAGTCACCAGATCTCAACCCAATTGCACACCCATGGGAGATTTTGGACTGACGTGTTAGACAGCGATCTCCACCACCACCATCATCAAATAATCCCTCCAGCAGAGTTCAGAGACTTGTAGAATCAATGCCAAGGCACGTTGAAGCTGTTCTGGCAACACGTGGTGGATCAACACCTTACTAAGATACTTTTTTTTTTTTGGCTTTTCCTTTAATTTGTCACCCGTCTACATTAAAAAGAAAACATCACCAGAGGTTTGCTCAGCTAGACTGTTGAGTTACGTAACTTATTCAATTAATGTGACAGAATTTTGCAGTGCTATTTAAAAACACATCTATATTACTCCCATGTATTTCCAATTGAAATAGATGACTGACAAGTGTCAATGTTGCTCTAAAATAGCTCCAGGGGGTGTGTGAAGAATTTCTTATTGCCCTCAAATAGTTCCTAAGAGGTTAACCGTTGAGGTTGCCCTCACATTAAACCACACTGCATGTACAACTGTTGTGGTAATCCAGAAATAGTAGAGTGCATGTCACATGTTGATATTGTTATTTGTAGTATGTGATGTATAGGGGCACCCGGGGCTGCTATTTTTAGTATTGTTGATGACAGTGCATTGATTTGTAACATGTATGGACAGTTTAAAAGGTGCCCTCTTGTAACTGAATCCATTTGCAGACAACAGATGTGGTCACGAATGCTGCAGATAAGAAACTGATCTGAATCACGTTAAGGTCGTTTTCAAACACGCTGTGTTTATGACCCGGGGTAGCAGTAAACGCTTTCAGTTAAGCATTTACTATGAATTCTTACAAGCAAGATTTATAATTCATAGATTTTTTTTGTAGCTTGAATAAAACAGTTGTGATTGATATTGTTTATTGGCTGGTTTGTTGAAAAACTGTCTGTTGATTTAGAAGGAAGGGAGTTAACTAAACATGCTTCTGTAATGTAAGCCTCTCCTCCATCAGTTGTCAAATCACTTTTATTGTTTTTTTTTTATTATTATTTGAGTTTGGCATCTGTAAATGTTTAATTTTATCTCTGCAAAAATACCATATGATATTTCTCAGATTGTATTTCATATCTGTTCCAACATTTTTCTTTTCCCTGTTTCTCATCCAGCCCTGGACGGACGTGTGGAACATTTGACAATGAGATTGTCATGATGAATCATGTCTACAAAGAACGCTTTCCCAAGGTATAGTGAATACATCTTGACTTCTTTCTGTCTGCTTTTCTCTCTGAGCTCTATTAGCTGAACATCATTAGTAAATAATCATTTATCATGGAAACCAGGACAGCAGATTTTAATGCTCCTGGCAAAGTCAAAATCTGGAGTCAAGTTTAAAGAAATTCTTAACACAGCACCGCTGTCAGGGTTATAAATGAAGTCTTCCATCTTGGTTGGTTCCCAGGCGACAGCCCAGATGGAGGGTCGGCTGCTGGACATCATTGCAGAGTGTTCCCCAGGCACTGCTCTGCCCCTGGCTGATGGTGTGCTAGGATTCATTCAGCACCAGCTGGTGGAGCTCGCCAGAGACTGTCTGGACAAGTCCCAGAAAGCCTTGGTCACCTCCAGGTACTTTGTGGAGCTGCAGGAGAAACTGGAGAAGCTGCTGCATGAGGTGGGTGTTTCCCACCTTCAAGAAATGTTTTTTCCATCTGATTCTAAGAAAGCACACATATAATTGTGTTCTCTTTTTTGTTCGTTATGCAGCCATTCAACAGCTCAGCCAGTGTTTTTTTTTCCCTTCTAAGGCACAGCCAGTAGATTTCTGATGGTTGGTAGCTCAGATTGCCCTCTGGGACATTGCATGTTATACTGTAGCTCTACTGAGAACATTGAATTGGAATTGCCTGTTTGATTGGTTCTCATTCGGTGCTGATTCCAGTTCACTGGCCAGTAATGGTGTTGTCATTTTACATTATTACATAGATTTGGGAAGTGGTCAAGTGTTTGATTATGTAATGATTTATTACATAACCTTTCCAGTACCATTTTTGCAACAGCAAATGCTGCCTTCTGCTAAATAGATTACAGCTTCTGCTGCAGACCCCGAATGACTTTTTTTTTTTTAACTCAGAAAGTTGGGTAATTTAACATCGAGTTCATTTATAATGTTGCCACAGATAGCACAGTTCATGCAGTGCTTTCTTGTCTTCATCCAGTCTCCTAGTAGCTTAGTTTATGCTACAGTACAACAGGGATAGCCATTATTGTGTCTATAATTTCCACTAAAACCACATTTCTGTAAGTATTTTTTCATCTTGGCCACAAAAATGATTTTCCAGCCTAGAAAGACTTTATTTTAGGTAAACGGTTCCTTCTGTCACACATCAGATTTGTCAGATTTTTCCTTGTGCTAGCTCATACTTCTCTGGAATTATGGCTTTTGTTTCATGCAGTAGTCCTGTTGTTGCTTTGTCATGGGTGATGCTTTAAAATTAACAATATGAGCAATATTAGGATATCCCAAAAACATTGTCCTGTACACTGGTTCAGTGTGCTTGAAGGACTTTTAGGAAAAATCTTAACCGGCTTGAGCAGCTTTATGGTGAGTGCTGCCGTTTTTTCCAACAGCTGTTGGAAGATGACACCTTTTACTACACATTTTGTTACAGGTTGGAAAGGGTAAGAGAAGGAGCCTTTAACCAGCTGACTAACTTGAACTCTGTTAGACATCGCTCTTTCACCACCTCTGAAATACAGTCTCTGAACCCGCTGTTTGATCAAGGCAAGGCAATGTTGGACTAAGATAAAGAGACAATGAGCGTTAATAAAAGCACATTTGGAAATCTTTTCTATTATTCATAAAACTGACGGCAGAACACAGAAATAAGTTACTGCTTCGCCGCAATTGATGCAAGATGTTGAAATACCTGCCACGATCCCTTAAATCACCAACAGATAATGTAAGAAGATGAAATGGATGCTAAAAATATGTGCCAGAGCAAAGTTCAGACAGCCTCTGTGGAAGAGCTGCGCTGCCTCATGGCTTGTGCCAATTAGATTACGTCACAATAATAATCCGTCATCCTTTGTCCTTCCCTGATCAGGCGTATGAGCGATCAGAGAGCGAGGAGGTGACCGTCATCATCAAACTGGTGAAGAAGATTCTCATCATCATCTCCAGGCCTGCCAGGCTCCTGGAGTGTCTGGTAAGACTCACTGGCAGTCGCAGTAGTGATCATAGCTTCAAGAGTGACATGATATCAACGTGATGCTCGCCAGCTCAGAGCCTTGAACAAAATATCAATCCTTTGAAATGCAGATGTCACGCTGTAGTAATTATAGTTTCTTCAGTAATAACACAGTCGGCTGTTGTGAGAAGCCAACAGCAGGTTTACCTTGCTGGACAGGATTATGTTTTAAATTGCAGTCACATAAGTTCACGAGTTCTTTAAAATTGCCGGTAAGCGTGTAGCAAGTCTTGAAATTAGCCCAGATATTCGTCACATTCTGACACGTTCTAACTCTTTCATGAGAACTGTATGTCTGTTGCAATTACAGTAACATTCATACTGCACGGTGCATGTAATTTTGTTAGTTTTATTAAATTTCACAGGAAAAACATTGTTCCAGATGTTGCAATATGTGTTTCCTGTCTCTTTCCTGGCATGGAGTTTGTAGCTTTTCTATCAAAGTATTTCTCTTGCAACACTTTTTTATTTGTTTTTTGCTTCAAAAGTCAAAGCCAAATAAATAATGTGTAAAATCCAATGAAACCACAACAAGTCCTTTCTTTCTTTCTTTCTTTCCTCCAGGAGTTTGATCCAGAAGAGTTTTACCAGCGTTTGGAAGCTGCAGAGGGTCATGCCAAGGTGGGCCAGGGCATCAAGACTGATATTCCTAGATACATCATCAGCCAGCTCGGCCTCACCAGGGATCCCCTTGAAGGTGCTGCATTGATTCCTCATTTAGATTTTTATCATTTTATACAATTTCAGGTGTATGTTTGTACTACAGTATTATCTCTATTGAGCTGTTACAATAATTACTTTATTCATTTTTTGCCTTTACTGCAGGCAAACCTTTGTCTTTGGTAATATAAGAATGATGATAAGAGAAGATCACTGATGATGGCAGGACTGCATATCAGCAGTTTTACATAATATCTTGCAGTAGAGTAGTATTAATACTGAATTTGAAACCCTTAATCACTAAACTGAACTGAAACCCTCTAAATTAATGACATAACAAAATGTTATGTTGAGTTAGTTTTATTGAGCATCATTAGACAGTCAGGCAGTTGATATAAGCACTAATTGTCCTCGCTGGTGTTCATTTAAGCTGAATTGAATTTGATCTGGTGTGTCTGCTGCTGTTACAGAGATGGTCCATCTGGAACAAACAAGCCCAAGTCACAGGGCGGCCAGCAGAGAGTCTGATGACACTGGAGAGGCAACACTTATACAGGTAGAAGCTTGCACGAAGTAGATAAAACGAATTGTAGTGTGACTCTGAAGGTCGATTTATGGTTGCTCAGAGACGTTTTTTTTAATTAAATCAAATGTGTTTATAGTCATTCAGAACGGCTTCACTCAAGGGCGGAGTGAAAAGCCGAGGGGAGGGGGGTGGGGGAGACTTGATATCGTTTAAATACGGGGATAACGGTGCATATTTTAAGAAAGTCTCTCCTGGAAGGCAGTCATAGTGTTGCACTCAGCTGTTCACATGAAAAGTGACATAAATAGTTTTTGTCAAGAATGAAAAAGGAGAGCTAGAGAGAGAAGTTCAAACCCTGACTCCTTTCTCACCTCCGGCCAGCTGGCCAATCACTGCGTGAAGTAGGTATGAATGTTGGCTCACCACCTTGAATGTGACAGAATTATCAGTAGTAGGTGTAAGACTGTTGAAGGCAGTCGCATTTGGTCATGGTGTTGAGCTAAACAACACTGTGTGCAACACAACTGAAGGGGTTGTCTGGTTAGATACAGTATAAAGGTTACATGGAGCTGTTGTTTATACAGAGACAAAAATACTTCATATTATCATAATAAAGTTATAAAGTGCACAAATTAATGCCTTTCAGAAGCAACTAAGTTCCTGTTATTCTCCTTCTCTCTTTTTGGCCTGTGTTTATATGTATGATTCAGAGCCGAGCAGCCTGTACCCCTCCGCGTAGGAAACCACTGGAGAGTGACTTTGAGACTATCAAGCTCATTAGTAATGGCGCCTATGGGTGAGTAAGACAGACTTCTTTGTTTGTGTTTGACTGACTCAGTTTCTTGCGGACACTGCAGAAAGCCCAATAAAAGCGGAAAAGAAACTAAAATGAGGATGTGCTGTTGTTGTATTTTTGTCTTTTGCACCGCAAATTTGTCCAGTCAATTTCATTTCATGTCTGAGCTGATGATCAGTAGTGATGCTAATGTTTCCTCCTCCCTTCTCCTGCCTTATTTTTCTTTCTGTTTTCTCTCTCCTATTCCTGTCTGACCTGTAATTTTCTCTCTTTCTCTACTTTTTTTTCCCCCCTTCACCCCCTCTTTACTGCCATGCAGGGCTGTGTTTCTCGTGCGCCACAAGGAAACCCGTCAACGCTTTGCCATGAAGAAGATAAACCGGCAGAACCTGATTTTAAGAAACCAGATCCAGCAGGTGTTTGTGGAGCGAGACATCCTCACCTTTGCTGAAAACCCATTTGTGGTTTCTATGTTCTGTTCTTTTGAGACACGGAGGCACCTCTGCATGGTCATGGAGTATGTGGAAGGTAAGATTGGTTTGGACTGTACATGGACACACATTTAGGTCTGTGTGTCCATTCTGCTTTATGAAGCACACTTATAATTTTCTATTTCAGTCTTCAGAAGCCTGTCCACTGCACGCTCTCCGTCTCACAGTCTCACACCAACTAAGAAAGCCAAATAAAGAATCTGACCTGATTCCTTTATACTTAAAGGTGGAGATTGTGCCAACCTGTTGAAGAACATCGGTCCTCTGCCTGTGGACATGGCCCGGATGTATTTTGCAGAGACGGTCCTGGCTTTAGAGTACCTTCACAACTACGGCATTGTACACAGAGACCTCAAACCAGACAAGTGAGTCCTCAGCCAGTTGCATAATGAGAATATTCCCACATATTGCACATTTTTCACTTTTCTTATCTCTGCTTTCAAGCAGCACCTAATTACTTTAAAGCTTTCATCATTTATAGACTTGCCATCATCTTTGAAAAACTTGCAATCTTTTTGAAGTTCGAGCAGAATCGTTTGAAATGTTCAGTCTTTGATATTTTTAGCTCAATCTGAGATTTTATGTTTTTGGGTTAGCGTTTGATGTAATATGAAACATTTCTGCGTTTCGTTCCTTTTGTAGTTTGTTAATCACCTCCATGGGACACATTAAGCTGACAGACTTTGGGCTGTCCAAGATCGGCCTTATGAACATGACCACCAACTTGTATGAAGGTCACATTGAGAAAGATACCAGAGAGTTCATCGACAAACAGGTTTGTCTCTTCACATCTCGTCTTCTCTTCATCTCGTCTGTTTGTGACTTCGGCTGACATCAGTGTTCTCTCATCCTCCTCTGCAGGTGTGTGGTACTCCGGAGTACATTGCTCCAGAGGTGATCCTGAGGCAGGGTTATGGGAAGCCTGTGGACTGGTGGGCCATGGGCATCATCCTTTATGAGTTTCTAGTGGGCTGTGTTCCTTTCTTTGGAGACACACCAGAACAGCTGTTTGGTCAGGTGGTCAACGGTAAGAGATCCTTTACTTTAATCCATCCATTCATCCATCTGTTTTCCACCACTTATCCAGGACCAAATCGTGGTGGCATCAGACTGAGTAAGGAAAGCCAGATATCCTTCTTCCTGGCAACACCCTCCAGCTCCTCCTGGTGGAACCCTGGCCTGGGAACGCTTTGGGATCCCCCAGGAGGAGCTGGAGGGCGTTGCCGGGGAGAAGGATGTCTGGATTTGCTTTACTTTAATGCATTATTGTAATTTATCTACACATACAACTTCCATTTAATCTTTTTTTAATATCTTTTAGTTTTGGGTTTTGAGTCGCCACCTTACGTTTATTCAGTGTTTCTGTTCAATCACGTCAGTCACCTTTAGATACATTTGATTCCCTTCATTGGGTCACTGATATGTGCTTCTTTGTCTAGATGACATCATCTGGCCAGATGGGGAGGATGCTCTGCCTGCTGATGCCCAGGATCTTATCACCAGACTGCTGAGACAGAGCCCTCTGGAGCGTCTGGGAACAGGTTGGTCCCACAGTGACTGATGATGGATGAGCGTATAGATGCATGCTGTGTCCCAGGTCGGACAAGAATAGGCACACACCGATTTTCTTGTCACCTTTACCCTTTCAGTTTTGTGGCCAGCTGAGACACGTCTCACTAGAGGGGAACAGTCAGTACGATTTAGATGTGTAGAAATGCTGGCAGTGTGAGCCAGTTTTGAGGCTTTATTCGGCAATCGCCTATACGCACATACGGTAGACCTGTCACCTGACTACATCCTACATCTGTGTTTTGTGTTCCCCTTTGACTGAAATTGAGCAACCAATGTGCATTTTTATGTTGACTTTGAAGTTGTGATCATGACAGTATTATAATGGCAACATTTTGAGCATGGAAGGGCTATTTTAAACCAGATAGAGGTCACGACGACCGATGAGAGAAGAGTATGGATGTTCTTCCAACAACGGAATATATTAGTTCTTAAATTGGCATAGGAGTAGCTGTACACCAGGCCCTAGATGGGCAGATATACAAACCCATGTATGTTTGTTTTTCTCCAGGTGGAACCACTGAGGTGAAGATGCACATGTTCTTCCTGGGTCTGGACTGGAACGGCCTCCTGAGGCAGAAAGCTGAATTCATACCTCAACTAGAGACGGAGGAGGACACCAGTTATTTTGACAGTAGGTGGATTTACTGACTGATACACATACAAAGCCATTTGTGAGGTAGTAGGAACTCATCTAACTACAATGCAAATATAAATCCATCCGCACACTCACAGACAAAACTAGACACACCTCTGTTAGAACCACAGGAGGACACACTCCAGTGAGAGTCAGATGTCAGGATTTTGATGTTTGTTTGTGGGGCAGAAAACTAATTTGGTGGTTATTTTGATTGGGGTAAAAAAAACTATGTCACCAGTTCTTCATTTTTTAATGCATCATGGCTGTCGCTGTGTTCCCTACAGCCCGATCAGAGCGCTACTGTCACATGGGCTCAGATGATGATGATGAAACCAACGATGATGAATCTTCTCTGGAGCTCCGACAGTTTTCCTCCGTGGCCCATCGCTTCAGCAAGGTACTTGTTCTGGTTCTGCTCACTTCACACAACCTCCATCGTTGGTCATGAATGGTATTTTAGATTTGAAAGACATATATACTGTAACTTAAAGTTATACGTAGATACAGCCTGGTGAATTCTTAGTAAAACACATCTATGTATGATAAATAGAAACCAAATACTCACTTTCCTCTTCAACTGTAGGTGTACAGCAGCACAGAACACCTGTCCACCTCCACGCCGTCCAACCAGAGCTTGTCGTCATCAGAGCGAAGCCACAGCGAGGAGAAGGAAGAGCGATGGGAGGGCAGAGGAATCCTTTCCCCCAGCGATGGACACAAACACTTGGCTAGTGGAGACAAAAGAGCAGATGGACACAGGGGAAGGTGAGAGCCCTGAGAGAGAAAAAAGTTACATCTTTGGTGTATGAAAGGAAAACATTAAAAGCCTTGTTAGTGATAGATTTTATGAAAAATGTGACTTGGGTGTGTGTGTGTTTCCTCAGTATGCTCTGGCATTCTTCCACAGTGCAAAGACATGCAGACTGATCAGGTGGACACATTTAAGTTGCTCATAGGTGTCCTTCCATTCAGTGCATTCTGGGAAATGCTCCAGTTCCCCCTGTTACCCTGAATAAAATTAACTGTGAAGTCAGGAATAGCTGACTTGACTTTTACCTAGAAGTTGTGATAAAATCAGTATTTCCATGTGATGATTCATGACCACAAGCTCATGTTTTTCCACAAAATGAATGTAATCTATTCTCTACGGAACAAGATACGTCATACCAGAGCTCATTTACTCGCACATATGGAAATGAAATACAAACTGAGAGAAATTAGGGTAAATCTTTGAATTTTGTCTCCTGTTGGTTTTTTTCGCCATAGTTGCTGTTTTCACTGATCACCCAAATTTGAAAAGAGACTCTTCTGGTGTATTTATTGTGTCCGGTGTATTACCTTGCAGTCTGCGTCCCCGTGCTTCATCCAGTTCCTCCCAGTCAGAGCGCAGCGCCAGCCCGCTGGTGATGAACAGCACCCAGAGCCTCGACGTCATGCCTCGCTTTGCCATTTCTGCCGAGGAGGAAGGTGAGACTGACAAACACGGACCTCTTTGCATTCTCTCCTTTTGTTATTTTGCATTCGTGAAAAGCCAGTGGTCTCACTCCTTTGCTTCCTGATCCTAGATGGGATGGTCTCCAACCTGCGGCGCATTCGTCTCCGGAGCAACAGCACAGGCACCAGGCCGTCATTCCGGAGAGGGGCGTCCCGACGCATCGCCCACCAGCTGGAGACCCCAGAGAAACCCAGATCGCCAGCTGGCAAAGTCCCCAAGTCTGCCTCAGTCTCTGGCCTGTCCCTCATTATTACCCCAGGTACACAGATAATAGTAATAATGTCTATAAAATGTAAAAAGGAGGGTGAGACAAATATTGTAAATAAAAGAATTAAATAATAAAAGAAGATAAGTACACTCACCCCATTGAATCTGGGATGAATACAACGTCATAAGCATGTTTTTTAACATAATCTTTTAGTAAGACGACTATAATCTCTTTCTGTTTGCTAAGACTATTCATGTGTTTACAGTGCCCTCTACAGCCCAAACACAAACCATAAATCCATACCTTACTGTTGTCAAGATAACAATAATGTTGCTTGAGCTCTTTGCTCATGATGTTTTCTCTTTTTACTGATTCAACTGAGAATCATACATAGAAAATCAACCACCATTTTAAAGATATTATCATTTTGGTATTTTTGTAGAAGCTGTTTTGTCAAATAACTTATGAATGGCACAAAATGTTAAAAAAAAAAAAAAAAAGTAGCAGTCAGAGTTACATATTATCCATAAAGTCTCTACTCATCTCTACTCACCTTGCTGATCATATTCTTCTCCCCATCCAGACGACTCGGCATGTCCTCCTACCAGCCCCAAATCATCTTTGTCCCTGTCCTCCAACCCCTCGTCCAGAGACTCGTCCCCCAGCCGGGACCTCTCTGTTAGCGTCAGCTGCCTCAGGCCTCCTGTGGTCATCCACAGCTCTGGGAAGAGGTTTGGCTTTGCGCTGCGAGCTATCAGAGTCTACATGGGAGACACTGACGTCTACACTGTGCACCACATGGTCTGGGTATGTGTCCTTATCCAAAGAGGAGCTTGTGCTGAGGGGATAATTATGTGTGAACTTCTCCACAGATTTAGAGTTTTGTGATGAGACGTGTACATTTAATTCTAGAAATTGTTTATTTTAAAAAATCTTGACGTGGCCTCATGTGGGCCATTTTTCATCATATTAGAACAATTTTGAATTCTTATAAATTTTAAGCTCCTGTAGGTAGTATCCAAGCTTCAGAGAAACTGAAAGACAACCTTTTAAAAGTTTTGGTGCCACCACTTCTGTACAGCCAGTGAATTAGACAGTTAACAACCTGTATGAGAAAATGTTTGTGCTGAAGCCTGGTTCATCTCAACTCTGTAGTTTCTGCAGATGCATTTTGACTCCTCTAAGGAGCTGCATAAATGCATCTGTTTTTTGGTTACTGAAAACATTGGTTACAATAATTGCATAGCTGAAACGTTGTTGGTCTTAGTAACAGCTGATTAGATTGTTGCTTGACCAGTAATTTTGATCTGAGGTTGTGTGTGTGTGTTTGCATCCACAGTGTGTTGAGGAGGGCAGTCCAGCACACGAGGCAGGATTGAGGGCTGGTGACCTCATCACTCACGTCAACGGGGAGTCTGTCCAGGGACTCGTCCACACTGAGGTGGTGGAGCTTCTGCTCAAGGTACAAAGATAATTCAAATATGATATAATTTTTCTGTACACACATTTATTTTGATGATCCTCAGTGCAGCCAAATGCTCTGCTGAGTTTTTTTTTTCTAAAACATTTTGTCATTCTTGTCTTAACTCTGTATCAGAAACAGAGAAAGCCTTGAAAATGGGTGTTTATGTCAATGATCTGTTTTCAACAGAGTGGCAACAGGGTGACCCTGCAGACGACTGCACTGGAGAACACCTCGATCAAGGTGGGCCCTGCCAGGAAGGCGAGCTACAAGGCCAAGATGGCTCGGCGCAGCAAAAAGAGCAAGAGGAAGGACGGACAGGACAGGTACATGAGGGGAGGATGCAGAATTTCTGTTGTGTTATTCCTGTCTGACGTTGTTTAACTGTAAGTCAAGTGATGGATTTCAGACAGACAACTTTCACTTCAATTGCCAGTGGCTTTAAGGAACAGCCATACAGTGCCGTTCTCCAAGTTTCTTACTTTTTAGGTGGTCTAAGGAACCACATTTGGACTAAAATCACACCTACCTGTAGCTTGACCATAGATATCTTGTCAGACATTCATGACACAAAACAGAGATGCATGTTGTAGTGAAGCGCTGATCAAAATTTCAGTAAAAATCTAATTGATATTAGTTTATAGAAGTTGTCTTTTTCTTTGGGCTTTGTTTCACCTCTATCATTTAATTTTGTCTCACTAAGTTAGTAGTCTTTGTTCTCTAATAAGCGTGGACTAAAGACATCTGACACCTTATTTTTTCTTTTGCAGCAGACGACGTAGCATCTTGAAGAAGCTGTCTAAGCATACGCCTCCTCCGCCCATGCAGAGCAGTCGCAGCTTCTCTTCAGGCTTCCACCAGTCATCTAGCGACAGCCTCTCTGGCTCCCCCACACAGAGTCTCTCTCCTGGCCCTTCCACACCCTGCCGCTCCCCTGCCCCCGACCACTCTGGAGGTGAGACAGGATGCTTCGTACCACTTGCATCCCAAAAAATTATGCAGTTGATTTCCTTGTGTGTTCTTGGTTGGAGGAAATATATTCATGCTAAACTGTTTTCCGTCTTTCTCTTTCTGTCCACACAGATTCAAGCTCTTCACCTTGCTCCAGCTCCCCTAACTCGCCTGTACCTCAGGCCCGTCCCAGTTCCCTTCATGTTTTGGGTCGCTACACCAAGGCCGGCCGCTGCAAGTCCACCAGCAGTATCCCCCCTTCTCCGCTGGCCTGCATCCCACCTCCTCAGCCCCTCTCTCCTCAGTGCTCTCCATCCTGCCTTCCCAGTCACCCCAAGTCCCTACATGGTTTCCATGGCAAGACACTGTCCCCTCCCACCATCGCCCGCCATTCTGTGCGTCCCCGCAGTGCAGAACCGCCACGCTCGCCGCTCCTCAAGAGGGTCCAGTCAGCAGAGAAACTGACGGGAGACAAGTCAACAGGCGGGTACCATGGAGATAGGAAGGCCTATAGCACCCGCCGCCACACCATGGAGGTGCCTCTGTCTGAGGGCGAGGGGCTGGAGGACATGGAGGGGGACACCGCAACCGGGTTCGTCTGTGTCGGCGAGCATGGCCGTCAGGGGCTGTACATAGGTGGGCAAAGAGGCCACCAGGACTTGGTTGGCGGAGGCAGCGAGCACCACCGCTCCTCCACCTCCTCACCACAACACCGCGGTGGCAACCACCACTCCAAAGAGGTGGTGGTGATGAGGAAGCTGGCTCTGTCGGAGCGGAGGGACTCCTTCAAGAAACAGGAGGCAGTGCAGGAAGTGTGTTTCGACGATTTGGAGGAGAGAGAGGCCACGCCGAGTCCCCCCATTCCCATCACGCAACCAAAGGCGTTCAAGGCGTCCTGGATCAACTCGGCCCAGTCGGAATCCAGTCTGAAGCCGGAAGGACGAGGATCACAGGGTACGACAGCACAGCAGAGAGCCAAGTCAAGAGAGAAAGAAGGGTTTTAGTTCTCTCACTTTGCCTGGGATAATAATCCTGCGGGAGACTCAGAAGTTAAGAGAAGTCTCTGACCTGCCACTGTACTTACATTCGAAGGCCTTGCATGTGTGTCCAGAAAACTGTGACCAAGTCCCAAATCAACACAAGCAACTGCGTAAAGACGGAAGAACAAATCAAATCGATGTTTCTCAGTAATATATGCATCCTGCTACACTGTTAACAGAATAACGACAACGCCAAAACGTTTACTTCCTAGTTGCTTGTTTTCTCTCTTGGTTCTCAAATCACTGTGGCACCTGTGACCGATGTATTTTGTAAATATCTTTTTTGTTTTAAATGAAGAAACTTATTTATGACTTTTTACACTCATCCTGTTTTTGGTTGCTGAAAATGCCTTCGGATGCTTTAGCAGTTCTTATTTCAGGAACGCAGCTGCCAGAAAGCCACGTGTGGTTTTACAGTAGGTGCAGAAAAGGGGGAAGTAACATCAGTCGTTATCGTACCATATTTCATTTTTTTTAATGCTGCAATGCCTGTCTAGAAGTGGGTTTTGTTTCGTGCTCAGACTGGGTCTCGGAAACAAACTTAGCGTTTGTCCCGTGTTAATGTATTATAGAATTTCAGAAGATATTCTGTGCTGCCTCTGAAAAGATTGTGGCGGTGACAATTCGGACTCATCGTTACCCGAACACGGCCCTGTATAAAATTTTTAACGGACAAATATTTCAACATCACAATACTTGGAAGCCTAGTGCTGGTGCCAAAGCATGGTTTAGCCATATGAACCATTTCAAAGAGGTACTGTAGTTGTACATAAGAAGCTTCACGCATGCCGGTTCGACCGCCACTCGCTGTCTGTCTGTCCTGTAGAAAAGTGCGTCTGCGCTGACACTCCTCCAGCAGTGGTTTAAATCATAGCGTAATCACCTTTGGAAACCAGACTGTTGTCTCTGTCCTCTAAATACCGTATACTGTCACCTACCCGCTCATCGAGTCGATCCTCCGTCCAGCTCCTAACAAACGTAGTCGTAGCAGAAAGTGTTTGCACAAGTCGTCGTAGCCGTGTTACAGTTAGAGCACTCTCATGTTTCAGGACGATCTCTTTCTTTGGGATTTAACAACTGTACAGTAGATGCAACAAGCAGACTGGCTCCCTTGGCTGTTTTTTTTTTTTTTTTAATAAATGTGTATTATGAATGAATGTTTACATTTTAGTGCAAATATGTGTACGTGTGTGGACTTGTCATGGTTTTTGTTAAATTATTCTGAAAAAAATTGAATGACAGGGAACGGCAGAATTCAACCAGAAGCCCTGAATGGATGAAGGAATAAGTAGAAGGTGATCTCCTTTTTGTATATTTTGATATGGAAACAGTCTTGTTGCAGTACTAATAACCTATGCTGTTGATGTATATTGTATAAACAATGGTGGACCTTATAACAGCTGTCGGTGGTGTTTTTTTGAAAGTGACCTTGTAAGGGTAGTTGGACTCCAAAATAATGTGTAATGCCATTTAAGTGGCAGGGTCTTAATCTCCTATTTCAATCAACCTCAAAGGATTGTGCATGCATCACATCCCAGTATAATATTCCCACTTTTTTTTTTTGCTTATTTGGGGATTTTTTTTAATTTTAGAATGAGTTTTGTGAGGAGATGTAAACATGTGGGATTTTGTTTTTCACATATGTATCCTTTCATTTGTATTTTTGTTCCCAATTTGATTTTTTTTTTATTTTTTATGGTTTTCATTCAGGAACTGTTTGGATCAGCAGCCAAACATGCTTCCCCTTTTATTTCAGATGAATTGTTACGCAGAATAAAATCTCCCTTGTGTTCTTAGTTTTATGACGGCACACATGTTTGTGTTTTGCAGAGTTTAGAGGACTGTTAATGTGGGAATTTATAATGGACGTTTAGCATATACTAAGCCTTGAACAGTGGTTATAGATTGTTGGGGTTCAAATTAGAAGTTAGAAGTTTGTTCATTGTACTCTGGGGAGAAATGTGTGTCTGTTGGGAATTGTCACTGGATTTCTGATGCAATATACACCGTGGTGTGTTTTTAGGATCTGTTTTTGTACCCCTACCAAACCATTATAGTATCTCTAGTGCCCTAAGTTGTATCATACTTTTTTTGAATGAAGACTTCATTTTTCAGATGTAGAAACAAAAAGAGATGTCAGCAGCAGTTCAGACCAGCGGTTTGGCATCACATGTCAAAATGAAGCATCACAAAAACTCCTCATCTCTATTTTTGCCTGTGTGTGTGTGTGTGATACACTCCATGTCTTTACACGGGTGCTCAACTGTCATTCTCCATATTTCCCTCACTTGTGTGAGTGTGTTTGTGTGTTAAAAGTTGTTGCTCCTCACTCCCCCCATATGACAAACTGGCCTTTGTGAAATTCCTACCATGTGGGTATCTGGTGCAGACTGGTGTGACATTGTCTGTTTTTCTATTGTCTTAACAGTGCTTGAAATAAATGAATTGCAAAAGGACTACAAAGTCCAGGACTACAACGTGTGGGTGTTTGTCATCTGTCCGTGTAACAGGAATATTTGCAGTTTAGTAGCACATTTAGATCAGATATTGATTATCTGATAGAGTAATAATCTTTCTTCAGCGTAGAAGCAACTATAGCAGTTTGTACACCAACCAACACAAATCAATACAACAATATTGATCAGACTGTGTAATGATAATACACATGTATACATATCTAAT